>NW_024081798.1:10514-533333 GCF_003009895.1 Hyaena hyaena | reverse complement strand
GCTGACAAAAACTGAGGACTGATGGATGTGGGGGGGAGGGGGGGATGGGCATGGAGGAGGGCTCATCTTTGGGGATGAGCACTGAGTGTTATGTGGAAACTAATTTGACAATAAACTATTTGTAAAAAAATAATAATAAAATAAAATCTTAGAAAAAAAAAAAAAAGAGTTAATATCCAAAATACATAGAGAACTTAACACAACTCAACACCGAAAAACCCCTAAATAATCCAACTAAAAATGGGCAGAGTTCCTGAACAAACACTTTGCATTTTTAAATTCAACTGTTATTTCTCCCCTAAGTCTCTTTTACAAGTTAAATACCCATGATTCTGGTGACCTCAAAGTTGAGCACACAGTATACACTCAACAAAGGTCTGAAGAATGAAGGAGAGAAGTGAACCATTCCTCATACTGGTTTTATCCTCTGGGTGTGTGCTGCTTTTTATTCTCTCTTAAAATGGAGTACCCAGAACCAAACACAACCTCCAGATGTGCCCTGGCCAGCGAAGAATGAAAGAATGCAGAGGATTAGTGCCTTCCTTGATCTAGACACTATACTTCTATTAATACAGTCAAAGACTGTGTTGGCTTTTTGGGCACACACATCAAAGCACTGACTCATACTGAGTTTTGCAGTCAACTAGGACCCTAGTTCCACATATGTACTTTAAGGAAAAAAAAAAAAATCACATGCTTCTTTGTTAAGCCTCGTCTTGCCCTTCTGTACTTGTGCAATTTTTGAAAAATCTAAATTCTAGTTTATAATATTTATTTCTATTAAATCCATCTTGTTGGTTTTGATTATTCTAACCTTCTGAAACTTGATTTTTGTCATCCAGAGTATTAATTATACTTCTAAAATTAGAGTTACTTGCAAATTTACTGATGAAAAAATTGACCAGAATAAGAACGAGAAAAATGAAAAATGCTGTACCATTAGAAGTTTCCTTCCAGGATGTCATCAGTTTGTTAGATAGATATCTTGGGCTAAAAAACTGAACTAGCCATTAATCACTTAAAAGTACTATAGTGCAGGCCATGTATATCTATTTTGTCCACAAGGATACTATAAGAATATGCCCAAAGCTTGTGGAAATTTACCTACAATTTAATAATCAAATTTAATAATGCTGCTAAAGAAAGGAAATTTACCTACAATTTAATAATCAAATTTAATAATGCTGCTAAAGAAAGAAAGTGTGCTAATAAGGTAGGGCACGTTCCTACTGATCACCTACTGGTTTCTAAGGCTCACCATTTCCCCCTCCAAGCCTGTTCACAAAACATCTATTTAATAATCTGCTTCAGATGTTTCTAGAGATAAATGTCAGAGTTAATGACTTGTATCCATTTTTGAAAAGGCAACGTATTTGTCCATCTCCAACCCACCACAGTCTATATGCCACTTTTCTTAATGACCTTAGGTCTTCAATGATAAATACAAATGTTCAGTTCCGCAGAATATAATTCATCTGGGTCAGGTACAGGAGCTTCAAAATAGGTTAAGTGCTCTCTTATCTGCATTCCTATTTTAGTTTTCTAGTTTAATCATGTCTGTCCAATTCTTGTCAAACCATTTTCCTTGACAGGAAAAACAGACAGAAATTAAACAGCTTAGCAAACAGCAGGCCAATTTATTGTTGAATAGATAAATAAATGTTTTCTCCATGTAGCCAGTGAATACTACGGCATCTGTTTCAAACACTTTAACTTATTTTCTTTGCTTTTCTTATTTTTCATGTTGTTTTGTTTTGTTTTTAAAACTCATTTCCCCTAATATTTATCCACAACTTCAACGCTGAATTTAAGCTTACTGGACACCATTCTTATTAGTTCTATTGCTATTTTGCATCACTCAGTATGTGTCCTCCCCTCTGCCCTCTTTTAAAATATATGCATACTTCTAGAATCTGATCTCAGTTAACTAAGCTGGTTTCATCTGATTTTGATTCTTTCCTTTCCTCACTGGAATTCTGTGTTTAATTTGTTTATTCCACTTATTCCATACACATTGGTTGAGCTTCTTGTAGGTGCCAAAAGAATAGATTGTAAGGTTCTGAGGAAAGGGATCTTACTGAATTCATTTTGATATCTTCCTCAGCATTTACTATAATAGTGCCAGTCATACAATAGGCCAGCAAATACTGAATGAATCAATTTTATTACAAAACTCTCAGTATAACTTTGAGTGTTAAAGTTTTAAGTTAACTTATTATTATGGCATATAAAACAGTAATTTTCTTTATCTCATTCTCTGTTCTGTTCTGTGAATTCTATTAACCTTTCTTCCACCTCCACTTTCTTCTCTGTCAGCTTTTTCCATAATATCCAGTGTTAGCTTTATCTCAAAAGAAATTTTTTTTTTTTTTTTTTACCTTCTTGCTCTTCAATGAATTGACAGGTCTCCTGCCATGTATATTCAATTATCCTTGAGTTATGCTCTATTTGATAGTCAGGAGTCCACCATGTGAGCATCACATGCCAAACAACAGAAAATTTGAAAATCTTCCCTTTGTATCAGCCATACATTCCACAGTTTCCTTTTTTTCCCAAAGACAAGAGAACTTACAGATAGAAGATGAAAATATAATCTGGGCTCTCGGGTCCTTAGGTATTCTGTTAAAAGTCTCAAAATTATTAAGGATACAGTCCATGTTTCTTCATGTGTCATCATATTTTTACTAAAAGGAGATAAAAATCTATTGATTTAATGAGCGGCCACAGACTTTTAAGCACAAGTCAGATGGACTGTATGGAAAGATGCTATCCCGTCCTATCAGTCATGCTTCTCAATCTGCACAGTAGAAAATGGAGTTATTTTTAGTTTCTCCTTTTCCCTGTTCTGAATCCACATACACCCCCACAACACCAAGGAATTATTTAAACAATTACTAAATCTAGGGGATCCTACCTCCTCCATCTCACGAAGTCCTCAACCTTTCCTATCTCTATCACAAATCCTCATCACCTTTCATTTCTGTCAGTACAACTCTTTCCTTATTTGTCTCCCTGGTGCTAACTTTGTCTCCTTCAACGGATCCTCCACAGCACTATTTAAGTGATTTTTCTAAGTTACAAAGTTGATCCTGTCATCACTATTTACATTACATAAAAGGCTTCCCCCAAAATGGGGGACAAACTTGACATTCTCTGAATGGCTCACGGGACTCTGTATGAGTCGGGCCCCATCAGGTTCTTCAGTGTAATCTGGTCACTCTCGTTGCACATCATTACTCCTAATCATACCTGACTTCAAGTACCACAAATCCGCCAGGCTGGTTACTGCTCTGCCATCAATACTCTGTACTCCAGTGTCAGCTCTCAATCCTAACTCAGAAGTGTTCTCCTGTGAGCCTGCTCTGGGCCTCTCATCATTCCTTACTTCATCACTTCTCTTAATCACCTACAGAGTCCTTATTAAAGTCCTAACTTTGTACTCTAATTCCTTATTTATAAGATTGTACCTCCAACTGGATAGTAAACTTTCTAGGGTAGGAATTTGGGGTCTTTTTTTGTATTTTGATCATTTCACATAGTGTCTAGCACAGAGTGGGTAATCAATAAATATTAGTTACTAAGGAAAATAATGCTCTCTATGGGACAATGATCTAAAAGCATGGCACACTGCTCAAAATAAGCTTTGCAAAAGAAAAATATCCCAATACTTAAAGCCCCAAAAGAATAGAAGGCTCATTATTCATGCTTATAGAGAGAGAATAAGAGATTAAAAGAACAGTGGACAATTTAGAAATCCTTTGTATTTGGCATTTTATACGTATTTATATAAATATTAGGCATTTGTTTTCCTAATAATCTTTTATTTAGGGTAACATTAAAATTAAACTGTGTTCCAACACACCAGCTATAGGATAAATGTTGTAAGTATCTTGGGGAGTAAGTCAGCTGAGCTAAAATTAAGAGTTCATCATGAGGGGCACCTGGGTGGCTTAGTCGGTTAAGTGTCTGACTTGATTTTGCCTCAGGTCATGATCTCATGGTTGTGAGATGAGCCCTATGTCACAATCTGCGCTGTGTGAAGCCTGCTTAAGATTCTCTCCTTCCCTCTCTCTCCTCCGCTGCACCCCCCGCCCCCCAAACCCCGTCCCTCCCTGCTTGTGCGCTCTCTCTCTCTCTCTCTCTCAAAAACAAATCATGAATAATCCATGCAATTCACCCCTGGTTATACATTCCCCTGGAAGGCAAGAGAGGTACGAGGAAGGGACTGGGCGAGCCATGCTTCATATCTGGCACACTCTATAAATCCTAGAGAAGACAGACACCTGCCAGCAGTCTATGTTTTTGTCACTTTTCCTGGCAAATAGGCCCAGAGGATGGAAGAAACTGAAAGTCAAACAAAAGCAAAGGGGTTATGAGGACTATGAATCACACTTGTATTTTGGGAAGTGCCCCTGATTGCTGGAGCAGCATCAAACTGCTTCCAGCCGACTTCGTGAAGCTAGTAAGAAGAAGAAGAAAGTAGCAGAATGTTTGGGTAAAAAGTGACTAAAAATAAGGGTAAGGTTACCTTTCTAACAAATATACAATGAGAGGAAGACACTTGAATGGTTCTGTGTTCACAGGATAAGTGAGACTAATTGTAAAGCGAACGTTCCTGAAATCTGTTCTAGATTTCAGGATTGTGACACCCTTAGGATTCCAATTTGAAAGCTGATTACACAAATCTAGTAAACCTCTGATGACCTTCCGATCAACTTTTCTCAGCTGCATATGATATTGCTAACGCACCATAATCCAGCCCTGAAAACTCACAGCTGATAGATTCTAAAGCCAGACAAAATCAAAGCCATGCTTCTTGGATGATTGCCTGTGCTCTTCGTTTGATCCATGAAAAAGCAGCAGCAGGACATCTGTCTCACAACCAGCAGCCTCCTTAGTGTCTCAACAACAGTCCATGTCTCTTCTCCAAGCCCAAAAGACTTCTCTGTCACCACAATTTTCAAGGCAATACTGACTACAAACTAGCTCATACTCTTCTATGGAAAAGACACATTCAGTGGCCAGAAGAGACACAAAGGCTTCACATAAGCAGTGTGCAATAATGACTGGAAATAACACTAAAAAGCCAGAGTTTTGAGCCTGCTTGACCACTTGAATGAACCGAGTTCTGGCTTCCCTCTTAATAAAAGGGACTAATTCTTGCCTTGCCTTCTTTACAAAGTTATCAAGATCAAATGAGAAAAATGAAAGCATTTTTGAAAGTGCTTGTATGTTTGTGCATGAGTCGAAGAAAAACTCCTTTGGATCCTCTTAAAAAACTCTAAGGTCCTAGGAACTTAACGATGGTAAAATCCTGAGTGAGCTTTGCATTTCATGCCTTAGTTTTTTCCTTTTGCAAAACTGACTCTCCTCCTGGCACGTTAAGGGATATAAATATTAGAATAGTGAACCATTTTTGTCCTGTGTGTTTAAGAAGATTGGAGAGAAACCAGAGGGGGTTATGGGTAATTTGAAGATTATATTTTGGAATCTTTCCTAAAACAAGACCTCAGTAATACTAAACAATGCAACTCTCACGGCAAGGACTGGACTGCAGGATTCAAAATCTCTCCTCCTTTCCTCATTCTCATATAAACAGCAAGCTTGGGTAATTCTCTGTCACCAGGCAGCTATCCTGAGCCTTTCTTTCTCAGCACCTAGGGCAAGAAGGCAGGGAAGAAGGGGAAGGCTGATTAAAATGGCCACCCATTCAGAAGAATATTGAGTCCATGGAGGAGAAAGAGCACGAAGAGAGAGAGAAATGCTCAGAACTGGAGCACTGGAAAGAAAGGCAAGGACACAAAGGAGGGAAAGAGGCAGGAATTTCGGTGTTGTCTTGACAACCAAATCCGTCCTGTTCCCGGTTAAGTTCACCTCACAGGGAGATGTCCAGGCTCTGCTCTGGGCAAACCCCACCACTATTGGAAAGGAGGCAGGAGGGAGAGCTGGAGGACTGAAAGGAGGTGAGCATGTGCTCTGCAGGATGGGACTGGCTCCCAACTTCGACCAGATCACAGGTTAAAGCGTGCTTAACCATGATCTGGAAAAGAATTAGGGATTGGGTTTAAATAAGCAGACATAGTAGGGTTCCAAATCATGCTGTGAAAATGGGTGGAGGAAGCTGGAAGAGACTAGTTAAAGAGGACAAGGGATAGACAGATTCTGATGTCAAAGTCAAGAAAGCAGGAAAAATGCTGGAAGAAGCATGGGGAAAAGGGACTATAATGAACAGAATCACCTTGGGTAGAGGAGCTACCCAAAGGTAACAGTTGTTTTCAGTTTCCTGTCTATAGGCTGAATTTTAAAACCTATCCAAATAGAAGATTATCCATTCTGATACTAAGGCTATGAAACAGAGCTGTGTTGAGTCCAGATGTCCACATAGTACATATTTTGGGGGCACCACTTGTGGTTAGAAAACAAGAGGGAGAGAGGAGGAGGAAGTCAAGGGGCTTACTTGAAGCTGCATTTCCATAGCAAGCATACCATATTATGTAGATTGCATATTTACTGGGGAAATTCCCCCAAAGAAAACCTCTGGTGCCATCATCACATCAGCCCTAGATTAAGGTGTATCTCCCACTAGTTTACCCCTACTACCTCCCTACTCTAGTACCACACAGGTCCATTCCTCCACAGGGCACTTGGTGAAGTCTGTCTAAAAGAGGTAAAGATCAAACCTGAAGCATTAACATATGGCTGTGTCTCCAACACCAAGTTAACAGGAAAGAGCAAAATGATCTTCATCCATGGCTGAAAGCAAAACGAAATATCCTTGATCATTTATGAGGTTAATGAGATTCTCAACATCAGTGCAATCTACCACTGACAATGTCTACCTTAGTGACATACCTATCTAGGATTCTGGTACCCAAAAAGGCCTTGAGTGTAGGACCAACTAGCTTATAGAGAGTAGCAACAGAGTTTTTTCAACTTCAGATGTCCAGCTGGTTTAATCACTGTAGGCTCTCTGGTTTACTCTGGGTTTCTGAGTCAAAACTGTTCTCAATGAATCAGCTCCAGCACTGAATCCTTGAGGGGTGGAATGCACTCAAACAGGCAACTTCTGGCAGTACATACTGCTCAGAGAGGCAAGTGTACACTGAAGACTGATCAGAGAGAGGGGAGAGGGTGAAAGATGAAAGAAACTGGACTCATGTAAAAGTCAGTGGCCCAGAGAAGAGGGCAGATAAGCAGCTTCTGAATCATGGAGCAAGGCAGGGAATGGTTTCTATTACCATCACCACCAAGACAAGGACCTGTAGTTGCAAAATGAACACTCCCTCGAAGGCAAATGGGCACGGTTTAACTTGCAGCGCCACCTGGTGCCTAGAGGGAGAATTCCTGCTCCAACTCCCCCAATTGCTTGCCAGGCTTTCCAAGATGTATTTGACAAAATGATCTTTCTCTCTGCCTTCTGTGCGCGTTAAGATTCTCTCACACAAACACATCCTCTGTATCTGTCTCTGTCTCTCTGAGAGAGAGAAACGGGTTGAAAATATTCAAAATATGTTAAAGGTTACTTTTTATTTAAAAGTAGAAGTAATGCCGCTCCTCTGTCCACTGTCTGGACTCTTCTTTATGCTAAACCTAATTGATATGTATCTCACAAATAGCTTTAAACACTTACTTTCCTTTATAAAGCCTTTACCCCCAAGAATCCTTTTTTTTTTTTTACTGTGTTTATAGTCTATATCCAATGCCATTTGGTCTCACATTATTCAATATTTCTATTTGTTTCATATGGGTTATTTCTTCTCTTAGGGTGAAAGGACCTTAAAGTAGAAACAGTCACACATTAGATCTGAAAGGATAGCACAGAGGCATCAAATCTTACACAGACTTTTCAAAAATTATTTGTAAAGAGGTCACCATAACAAGAACTAAATAAAGTTAGTTTCCTAGAAAGCAAGTGAAGAGGGCTAGGAGCATCTGGATTACAGGGCAGTCCCCTGGTTCTGAAGAAACTCTGAGGCTCTGCTCTGGATATGACTGGGGGAGACTTTAAGTATGTAAGGTAGCATAGATAGATGAAAGAGGCCCTGATATGAAAGATGCAGAAAAGAATTTCTGTCTCCCAGGGTCTTTGCTACTAACAGATCCCAAAGCAAGCACAGCAGAAAGACCTCTCCAAAAAAACCGTTGAAATATACACATATTCTCTATATCAGATAATACTGCCACAGCAGTCAGAGCCCCCAAGGAAATGGAGCTTGTAAAGATGGGTGAGAACTCGCAGTTACTAAGTGCTGCCACGTGCCAGGCATGCATCAAGACGCTTTCATTATCATCTCTTACCCTCCAACGAACTTCATGAGTTAGGCACTCTTATTCCCATTTGGAGAGTAACGGAGGCAGAGGGAGGCTAAATGACTTGTTCTAAGTCACACAGACAGTAAGACACAAAGTAGTAGGATTTGAATTCAGATCTGTCTGACTTCAAAGCCCATATTCTTACTTCCCTGTGTGGAAGGAAAGGGACTGAGAAGGCCAAACAGCAGGAGATGCTTCCAGAGAAGTCAAGCCTACATGGGCCTTACAGTGGGAGGCCCAGGGCAGAGAGGGCACCATGTTCTTTTGGAAAGGAGAGTGCCACTAGGATAGGAGAAGGCCCGAGAGGCCCAAAGGAAAACCCTCTTCTCAGGCTCAATCATGGCTCTGGGAATTCAAGTTGCTCACTTAAAGACCTGTGGGGGAGGAATATAACAGAGGCTGAGTTTACGTTTGTGTGTCTTGTCCCCCAGCACTATTGAGGAATCCCTGCAATTCTCACTAGTGGTAAGAAGACGGACCAATTTGATTAGAATGGCATATGATGTTCACTTGACATAAATCTGTTAAGTGCTTTCCACATATATGGCTAGGTGCTTATGATAAAATGATGAATAAGACAGCGTCCCCACTCTCAGGATACTGACAGTCTGAAACTGTCCTTCAGAACTGTCCTGGTGCCTATTTTTTTTTTAATTTGTTTAAAATGTTGATTTATTTTTGAGAGAGAGACAGAGACAGGGAAAGAGAGAGGGGGACAGAGAGAGAAAGAGAATGTGAGTGGGGGAGGGGCAGAGAGAGAGGGAGACACATAATCTGAAGCAGGCTCCAGGCTCTGAGCTGTCAGCACAGAACCCGATGTGGGGCTTGAACTCACAAACCACGAGATCATGACCTGAGCCGAAGTTGGACGCTTAACCAACTGAGCTACCCAGGTGCCCTGGGTTCCTATTTGTAGTTATAAATGGGCAAGAGATACCAGTAACTTGCCTTGAAAGAAGGTTTTGAGGTTTAAATACCTCAGGATACTGTTTTAGTCATAACTGATGCAATGATCAATTATGCCTCTGCGTTTCAATGTATGAAAATTTATACACAGAGGTGCAAAACTCCACAGGCACAGGCACATAGCCAGTGCCACCTATCTGTTACAACTTTAAAGAGGTATTCAAGTAGAAATTGTCAGTATACAAAAGAAAAGTCATGATGTCTCTATCCTAAGATAGGTGTAGAGTAAGTGGCACCTAAGAAATCTGACAGGGAGGCCACTCATAATAGGAGAGATGTGGGGCCCATCCTGGCACGATCAATAGAAGTTGAGAGCTTCTCTTTTTCAAGGTCTAGTTCTAGGAAGAAGCATAAGACACACGATGTTCCTTTCCCCCAAGGAAGTACAATACAACCTAAGCAAAGCGATCAGTGCAGAAAATTATTTTCAGCAACCCTAAAAACTGCCTGAGTCAATAATGAGGGGCCAGATAATAATGTGACAGGAAAATTCGAAGACTTAGAGTCTGACATAATTTTATATCTGGAGCTCTTAGAAAATTATGCTGTTTTCTACAGAAATTGTGCATAGAAAGAGATCAAGTGAAATAAACCACAAGGTACCAAAGCTAAATCAAAAGAAAGAGAAATTTATGGAGCAAAGGAGAAAGCTATAATGTGTGTTTCTTGAGAAACTCCGAATCTTAGCTCTGAAAATCTTTTTCTGACTGGGAATAGGATGTCGAATAGGGATCCCTAAGGGAAACTATGCAATCTCTCATCCAGGAATGTTTTAAGAATAAAATCAGAAATATGCAGATGCGAATGAATTTATATACTACCATCATGTGCATGTGCCCCTCAATCCAGTCAGATGGAAAGCAAAAGAAATTAGATGGAAATAAGGCACTGGGACTTGCAAGGCCAATTCTAATGGTCACAGCTTTGTAAGGAAGCTTGCAGAGTAGGGAGGCAGTATGGTGCAGCAGAAATTTCATAGGCTTTGAGGCCAGGATGACTGAAGTAGAATCCTGGGTGTGATACTTACTAGCTCTGTAATTCTGGGAAGGTTATTTAATCCGAGTATCATTTTCCTCACTTGTAAAATGTGTAAATATATATCTATTTCACAGAACTGCACTGCACATTAGTACTTGAAGTACACGGCTGCTTACGTGGTATAGTTAGTATTTAACAAATGTCAGTTCCTTTCCTTTTGCACTTATTCGTACCCTCTGGAGGCAGGCCTGGAGTTTCCTTTAAGATATAATCAATGTCAAAAAGACCCTTTATCCATCTGCTACCTAGACATGCCCACTGAGAAAGAGGCCCCTGAATGGACTCCTCTTAGAGAACACCTAAGATTCTGGAGAGACCTAAGAGAATTAGTAGAGGCAAAAGAGTATATGGTCATTCATTCATAATTGTCTTTCTGGAAAATGCACATTCTTGCCTGGCAGCACAGGCCTCTCCAATGCTCCCCTACTCTCTCTCCACGCACCTTCTCCTGATTTTCTCTGGAGATGGTTTGTACAGATTGCTTTTCTAAGAAAATGAGTCCATGGCCTGGCATAAAGTCCATTGCTTGTTTAATTTTCTCATCCATTTAATTTTCGAGTACACTGCTTATTGGACTCCTTAAACCTGATCTTTCTTTTCTTTTTCATACCCATATAATTCCCGACTTAATATACTCTTCTAGTTTCCTTTGCCCACAGATCACAGAACTTTCTTCCTTTCTCCCTGCTCTTTCTACCACGCTGTTCCATTCCCACATGCCCCTCAACATACACACACAAACACACTCACTCACTCTTTAAGAAATCCTGATGTAGATGCCAAGAATGTGTCTGCTGCCCTTTTGACACAGAGTCTGATGCCATCTTCGGGGCCATGGGGAGGGCAGAGCCACGGGACGTGGCATTCGTGTACTCTACTGCTAGCCTGCCTCATATTTTTATCAGATCACTGCTCTGGGCATCTAGGCAGGGAACCAGTCCAGCTTCTTCTCATTCCTTTCCTCTATATCAGGACTCCATAATAATCTCACCCCTTACCTTGGCTGGATCTTCCTGCCCCAAACCTTCTACCATCAATGGAGCACAGTACATCTCTCCTCTTTCCCTCCAGCCTAGTCATGTCTGAGTACTCGTCCAATTTCTTAACCCTGATTCTGATGCATGCAGGGATACTGTTAAGTTTCTTCTGTTTTCGGACATGAGCAGTCTGCACAAGCTGGATTCACTCCTTGGCTTAGACTGCTACCCCCACTCCTCTTCCCCTCCCTTTGTCTCTAATTCCAAACAAGGAGTGCTCCTTCTTACATAATTGGATGTTCCCAGCACAGAAGCTGACATACGAGGTCACGCGCGCATGCGTGCAAGACTTCCCTTTGACTTAACAATGCCTTTTTTGGGCATCTAACTTCTCTTTAGCTCCCTTCCCCCACTCTCTCCACACCATCAACAATCAAGGGAGATTTATGAAGCCTGGCTCAGATCAGAACTCTTCCAACCTTGGCTTAGAAGGAGGGGTCATGAGGTTGAATTTACTCTCCTCTTTTTTTTTTTTTTTGCATGCTAGAGAGGGAGCAAGGGAGTGCCTGCTCATGATTTGGCAGGAATCCTTGGCGTCCAAGGCAGTTACGTATATAGATCTTTTAAGGGAGCAAGAGGAGTAAACAAAGTTGAAAGCAGAGCAACTTATTTTCTTAGAGATGATAATGCTGGAGGCTGGAAAATTATGACATTTTAAGGAGATGAATGTAAATCTAGGTGGCAGTTCTGTCCCTGATGCCCAAACTGCAGTGTGTTCACAATGACTAGAGAAGTGGTAGTAGCTATCAGTGCCACCAATACCAACTAGCCTTCTCTTTAAAGTGCAGAACTTAAAGAGCGAGCCCAAGTAAGCCCCAAAAAGGATACAGCTCAGATACTCATGGTTTCAGAGGCTGAAGAGACATGGTGCTTCCTGGGGACAATCTCAGAGAGGCCAACACTGAGCAGGCAGGGACCACACTGTACCTCTTCTCAGAGTAGCAAAGGTAGATGGAGTGGTGGGGGAGGTGCTACAGCTTTGGGGGGATATTGAATTCCAACTTATTTGCTTACCAAAGCACATAAAGCCCAAGAATGTAGCACTGTATGAACCTCTTTTTAAAAATAAAAAGAAGCGTAAGCTGTCCAGGGGACATGTAACATGGGCTGACCTTAGGATGCTACAGGGCTCTTTGTGGTACATAGAAATGTGCATATAGGGGAGTGTGGTTTGGATTTTACAAAATGACTGATAATCTCCTCTTGGGGAATGTAGACACTCTAAGGCCAAAAAAATTTTGTTGGTTTTTAATCCTTCAAATCCTAGAGCAAAACTCTGATCAGAAAAGATAAAGTCATTAAGCTGAAAAAATCAGACAAATATGGGTTCAAAATCTGCCTGTGGTATACTTAATGGCTTTGTGATCTGGATTAAATAACCACAATTATTGGTAAGCCTCAGCTTTCTCATCTTTGACATGGGAATCATAGCTGTTCCACAGGGCTTTGAGGGGATATAATATACCTGCACTTGTGTGTTTAGCACACAGTCTACACAAAGTAAACTCTCAAGTAAGGTTTGCTGGGCACTAAATACGCAGAAGGCGACAATGTTATCAATGTCTACACTTTGAGTCCTGAAGTAAGCCCTGTCCCATACCCTGTCTACCATGCACAGGGGAACTTGCTGGTATAGCCCACAGAGCACAGATACTTTGAGCCTCTGGAAGGGGAATTGGAATTCTTTTCTCAGATATCCATGGCTGCTTCTTGACTCCCATCTTTAAAACATTTCAAGAACACTGTGAACCCAGCACCAGCTATTTGAGAAGAGGACCATGTGCATCATTTAAAAGATGGGAATGATTTCTGGGGAAAGATGAAAGGCCTTGAATAGGGAAGGATGACACTCTCAATTCCAGTCTGTGGAGACTTAGGGTGTAAAGAGTGTCAACTGGCTATGTTCCCATTTCCATTGCTGCTAACACAAAACAAAATGGACTTAACGATAACATTTGATAGAAGTGAGAACTTTTTGACAGGAAGGAAATGAGAGAAGTGGATAAGTATAAAATATTGCCTGGAAAAATCTATGATGAACAAAGATAACAGACCACAGTTACAAAGAGTTTTCCACAAGTAACTAGCCACAAAATTCTATTCTTTCACAAGATCCATCTTGGCTTCATTCAAATTCACTAAGTACATCCAGAATTTCCCTCCTTTAACAAATAGAGATGCCACTCGATTAAAAGAGAAAAGGTTAAAGGAATGTCAAAGGAAATTTAGTTGTAAGCCCTCTCCCTGATTTTGTTTATGGTATGAACTCTACATAAGTTTTGCTCATATTCACTCACCAGACAGCTATCTACTTGCTTAACTAGAGATGTTAGAGATGTGGTTCTAGTAGAAGTCTCAAGGGCTGGGGATGAAAAGGTGAGAAAGTTAGCCTGATTCAAAGTTCTTCTCACAAAGAAAGGCACTACTTGACTCTAGCAGCTCTCCCCACCCATGTAACCAGAAGCACCTGGAAAATACCACTGAACTCTATACTTAACCTACACTTGTCTGTGCTGGAAAGAGATCTGAGTGGTCTGCTTGCCAATGTCAGACATAGGAATACTCTGGTTGTTGCTTTAACAAAGGAACCCATTGACACAAAGTCACCTAGAAAGCCCTTACATAGCTTTTATTGTTTAGGAGCCCTATTCTGTGTAACTTAGAGACATAGGTCCAGTGGGGATAGTAGTAGCTACAGGAGGAGATGGGTATAGGGTGGAGCATCCTGAAGACATGAAAGTAGAGCAAATCTGGGACCACTAGCTGGAGGAATTAGAAAGAGAAAAAATATTTTTTATCCTTCTTTCCTTTTTCTGAAGTGCAAATAATTAAGACCTATCATCTACTAAGTACCTTCTGTGCACCTAATGAGATTGATCCTATTATTATTATTATTCCTATATTCCAGATGAGGAAATCAAAGCTCAGAGAGATTAATCATAGCAGAGTAGTGGTATATTGTGTGGATAAGAACTTGGGCTTTGGAATACCTGGGTTTGATTTCTGGCTCCACCATGCATTAGCTTTGTGATCGTGGATAAAGCCCTCTGTTTTAACCCCCATTAAACTGTACAAAATGTGAAAAGCAGGGACTGTAACTGTTTTGTTCACTACAGACCAGCCTGGTGAATGAAGGAGTGAGACCAAAACAATTTCCCAGCTAGATAGAGAGGTGAGAGTATTTCTGGACAACTGTCTACCAGTCAAACCCAGAAACTGCTCAGATCAGAAGACACAATATATTTACTTCTGCACATTCCATGCACTCTACTTTATTCTTATCTCTTCCCTATCCCTGGAGAATTTATAATCATTGCCCAGTGAGGTAAATGAAATCTGGCTTAGAATTCTCAAGTCTGAAATTCTCTTGTATTTAATCTCCCTGTTTTAGATCTCCAAGAACCCTGACTATGTAAAATACTACTTCTTCAATAATCTGCCTATAATTCCCAAATATATTTCTCTCTCCTTATCTGGTATTGGCTCAAGCCCTTTGATATTCTGAGTTATTCAGACTTCAGTAAACTTCTTCCTACCTTTTTCATGTATGAATCCTAATCTTTGAATAATTTCTTCTGTTTTGAAACCAATTTGTTATGTAAGTGCCTTCAAGGACAAGGGTAATCAATTATCATATACTAGCTAGTTTTAGGATCTTCCAATTTTTGAAAAGCATTTGGAAGATCAGCAAGGGGAGGCTTAACAGAGGAAGAGAAACAAAGACTCAATTAACAACATTCACAAGTGATTGAAAACAACACAGAGAAACTCTGCTTTCAAGTATGAAGGCAATGAAACAGGAAATGTTTATTCTTTTATCTGGCATTTAATGAGCACCTTCTATATCCTGGGTCCTGTGTAAGTTGCTGGGGATATAAAGACAGGTCTACTCCCTAAAGAACTGGTAGTCTAGAACATGGTTTCTCAACCTCTATACTACTGTTATTTTGGGTAGGATGATTCAGTGTTGTTTGGGGCACTGGGAGTGGGGAGAGTGTTGTCCTGTGTAGTGTAACAGCATCCCTGGCCTGTGCCCACTAGATGAAATAGCTTCCTATCTCCCTTTCCAGTTGTGACAACTCAAAATGTCTCCAGATATTGCCAAATGCCCCTGGGAGAAAAACTGCCCTCCACCTGAGGACCACTAATTTAGGGAAAGAACATTATTTCTCTAATACACTGTGTTATATGTATTATGATCACAACTTTGAGGGTAGACCAGAGGGCTCCTTAGTTCTGGGAAAGGTGGGAGAGTATACCACAAAAAATTTCACAGAGTAAATAACATTTAGTGCTTAATTTTTGAAAAATATTTAGTGGTGGGCCAAGCAGGGAATGAGCTAGACGAGGCAGAATGAGTAGAAGAACAATGAATAGAGAAAGGCCATTCTGGCAGAGATAAGGTGAACAAAGGCCTAAAGGAAGAGAGATCACAAGAGTGTTCAGGCCATGATGAATGGTTTGCATGAGGGAGAACTAGAAATAAGGTTGGGACCAGACTGTGTCACATAAGAAAGAAGCTAGAATTCTAATATAATAAATAAATGTTTTAAATACAGTGGAGCCCTTTTTCAAACAAAAACCTACCTAGATCCCTAGCCTATTACAATGACCACAATGAAATAACTTTGATTAGATCATGGTCCGATCAGTTTTCCTCTTAGCTTCTAAAGCACCTCTGTGTAACTCTAGACCTCTGTGAACCATAGTAGAAAAATCATTTTTGTAGGCAACAGGCACCATGGAAGGACATTAAGTGCAGATTGTATGTCATATTTCCTCTTCAGAATAAAAGCCTCTAGTGGCAGAGTGGAGAATGGAGGAGGATGGAGGGATTTAGGCCGGGGAGGGGGGGGGTGGAGGAGGGTGGTGCAGGGGAACTGAAAGGCATGGAAGACTAGTCAGAATTTTATAAGTGGGTTTCACTTGGAGACCAGTCCTCAGCTACAACACACAGGAAAAAGCACATTGGCTTTGCAATTGTACACATGTAACTTCAAACTCCTGGTGTCATTAACTATGGCCTTGAGCATGTTAGCTGACCTTGCCAAGCTCTATTTTCTTATTCTATAAAGTGGGCCTACCTACCTCACTTGGCTGCTATAGGAAAATATAGGCACATAGAGGTCAGGTGCTAGCATATGATAAGCACTCAGCAAATAAAGTGCATTCTCTTCTTTCACTAGTCTTTTTATTATGAAAGCTTCTCTGATCCTATGTAATTTTGAATGTGGGAGGGGAGATTTACTTTTTTGTTAATGGATTTTCTACTTGTAGAATAGACACACAATTCTTTTTTAAAAGTAATTTTTCCTTTTGGGAGTGACCTATTATGAGCCACATGCTAACAGAAAAGGTCAGAATTTGGCTTCTTACTTTAGAATCTTCCAGAATGTCTCAAAAGAGATAAATTAAAACAATAATGGTCAAAACACAAGTACTCTGTGTATCTGTCTGGTTCTGAGAGAGTGTCTCTGGCCATTCTCGGTTTAGCAAAGCCTGTGTCAGTTTCACGGTTAGGAAGTCATCAACTAAAAACTCTATCTATGTACAGATCTTTTAGGAGATACAAGTGGTGCTGGGATCAAAATCCACATTTGAAATCCAAGTATACTTCTATTCCTTACTGTCCCGTGAAAGTACTTGCTCATCCTGTGTAAGTACTTTATTTACACATTTCTCCTTTTGGAGAAAACAATCTTTATTTTCAGAGCACTGATCTGTTTTCTCTTTGTCTTTCTCATTGCTTATCATCACAGTGAATACATACTGTCAGTGAAATGTCCACTGTAACAAGGTGAAAGGTATAGGGCTTGGGGGTTTAACTGCGTGGAGAATGGATCCCCGAGTAGTAGGCGTCAAAGTATTTTAAGACCACAAGCAATGTCTGTAACTTGGTGGATCATGCCAGAAATCCTATAGAAGCAGACCCGTTCACTCTTTAGACAATGAGGTGATTGATACAAGCCTTTTGGTACTCTTCAGGCAGTCTTCATCCCTGTACCCCTACAACAGAGTCTATGTCTTCCTATGGCTATAGATTTCCTGGACTGGACACTTTCCCGCTCCGGTGCAGAATTCAGTATCACATCCAACCCCTGTCCAACTTGAGACTCTAATATGATAGAGAACTCTGCAGTCTTACCTCTGAATCAGGGTCCCAAAGACAAGATGAAGAACTTTTTGCATGTTTTCTGTACATAGCCATCTCCACTGCTCCATTAGCAGCAAGAGGAGCAGATCCAGGGCTGTGTCAGCTAGCTCTGTCTCTGTTCCTGGGGAATGAAAAGGCATCAAAAGTAACTCAGAAGAGACCCATTCTGGTAGAACATATTTCAGTGCACTGGATCTTCACCTTTTTATCAATCATCTTATATTTCTGTAATCATTCTGTACTCTAATCAAGAGATGTTTACTTTATATATAAAAAGTTCAGTGATAGGCTCTGTATTTCTTTATAATTCTTTTGTTTATGTTCCTGAGTCACTTAGTAAACATTGTCTTTCTAAAAGATTCTGAATATAAATATTTTGCCTATCTAGCTTCTGTTTCTTCTGTATCCCCTCTCTCCCCCCAGGGAGCTGAATACATTCTGTTCCAAGTAATTCCTCCCAACTAGTGACTAACTGGAACTGGCAAGGTCCAGTATCTTCCATCCTTATATTCCACTGGACTCCAAAAAGCATCAAGGAAATGTTGTGGGCAGCAGACCTGGGGAAAGATTTTAGGATTCATTCTCCTGTAAACAAGTTGCTTTGAAAGCATCTCTATTACACAGAGCTGTTGGGTTGGGATCCAGGAGGCTTCAGGTTGATTCTGAGATAACATGTAGTTCTAGAAAGAACACTATACATTTGGTAAAATAGGCCATGACAATTACTGATTTCTTTCCTATTTCAAAGACTAGAAAGAAGACCACAAATTAGTTCACACCTATGCTAAGCTGAAGTCTCCTGAACAGATGTATTTCATGGATGGAAGCATCTGTTCTCTAACCCTGTTCAGGGGTTCCATGTTATCTGTGATTTGCCTCCCGGGAGACGTCCCTAGGAATATATAATGTTCCAGAGTGAATTTCAGCAATCTGGTGTTACTGCAGTGATGAACATTACAGTTAATCATAAATAATAATTTTGTTGGTCTAGGACAAACGGGTATTGTCTGGGCCAGTTTGCACAAGCTCTCCTCCTTAAAGGGTCCTTTGGAACATTAATGACTTCAGATTTGAATGAATCTGCGAGAACTGAATCCTTACTTTTTTCTTAATCCCACCCAATATATATATTCTTTCTGCACCGCATTTCAAGGGGGCATTAGAACTGGTATGTTTACTTTAGAGTCATTTGCTCAAAGAAGGATATTTAGGTCCTTGGGAAACAGCATCATCCTGAGCATATGCCCCCTTCTCAATTCTGTTTTTTCAGGTTTAGTGTTTACCTAGAGCTGCCACCATGTGGTGACAGCTGTCATAGCAGTAAAATAGAAAAGAGCACAACAAGCACCAAGTCCTCTGGAAGAAAATGGTGAATTTACTGTCATGTGAATATTTTGAGTTTCTTAGGGCTAGAAGAAAAGCTCAGGCAGAAACTATACCCTTAGAGTCATGATGTTCAAAATTTACAGCCTTGATTTGGCTACTTATACCGTTTTACCCATTTCGTCTTTCTTACAGTTCTGATGCTTTTGCTGTTACAACACTTTATTTATTTACCCAGTGACACATGTGTGAAGATGTGGGGTTGTGAATTTCACTTTTTGACACAGTTAAGCAGAGGTCAATAGAGTAGAGGTCAAGTGACTATTCACGGGCATCTAAGAAACAATGCTGAAATTGGCACTTTTTTTTTTCATTCTGAACCCAAGACTTTGTGAAGAGACTTTGTGGGAGACTTTGTCTTAGTGGAACTGCCCTGTCCTCACCTCTTCTCCTTTCCTGCTCTATGGTAGGGAACTGGGTGGGTCATCTGCCATGGTAGTAAATAAAACAGAAGGAAAAAATCCAGGGAAGAGGAAGAAGTCCCTTTTGCACATGTCGCACTTCAGCTGCCCAGTGCTATACCTAAGTGAAGATTTCCATTTCCAGTAGGCAAGAGAAAAGACAACGTCCAATACTGAGGCATCATCAGCATATGTGTTAGGTTTGAAATCAATAGTATAAATGAGATCACTCAAGGGGACTGTGCAGAATAAGAACAGAGAACCAGAAATAAAGCTCTGGAAGGCTAGTAAGAGAATCAACAAAGGGGACTGAGAAGGAACCACAAGAGAAGGAGAAAGAGAACCAGGAGACGGGGACCACAGACATGAAGGAAAGAAGTTTTGCAAATAAAGCGAGTAATCCAAAGATGCCAAAGCATGCCAGAAATAACATACATAAGATAATGATATCGTAAGCATGGAGTTTATCTTGCAGGATCAGAGCTCCCTGTTTTCATGCCATGTTCCCGTTTGACTCAGCTCTGGGGACTGTGCCGGATTCTTCTTTGTATGCCAGGCTCAGCTGAGTACCTTAAGCATCGGTTTTTAACACATGGCTTGCTTAGCTGAACAGAAGAGAAATTAAATGAACAAATCCCAACTGTCACAAGTTCCAAGTAGATGGTACACTGGCTCCCTTCTCTGTGGGAGCAGGGATCTTGTCACTTACCTGGATCACTGGTGCTGAGGTCTTGGGCTGGCACGGCTGCATCTGACAAGTAACTGTCCACACAACCTTTGGAGGTTTGTTCTGGGGCTTCTGCTGGATGCATTTCTAGTAACTTTGTCTGTTTTTCAATAAAGGACTCCATCCCAGACATGGATAGGATCTCTGACTCCTGAGGAAAGAGCCAGTGGCACGTCACATAATGCATGAAGAACATACGAGAGCAACTGTGGCACTTCAGAGTATCCCTGTTCCTTCCCTGCAAAAGTATCATGAGTACAGAACCCAAATGACTCTGTGACCACCTCAGGGAAGTTTTTAGCTTCTACCTAAACTGCAAGTAAAATAACGCCTTTATTTTCACACTTGCTGCAAATGCATTTGGGTCATCTGCTCTTTTCCAGGAACTGACTTTCCTTCTCATTCTGCCACCTTTTATTCCAAACCCATGGCCCTTGAGAAGCCAACCTACCGACGCAGAGTCAGTAGGAATTACACACTACTCAGAGAAAATATTTTAGAATAAAAGTTAGAGACCCAGATGCTGGTTAGGTCCTTCAGCAAGGCACCGACATTCCTCCTAACTTCGGAAAATGTCTCAATTGTCTATAACGGCAGGGTCAACCTCCCAGTGATTAATTCCAGGAGTTATCTAGTTATCTTACCATACTGCCTTCCTGGAGACAATAGAGAATCTTCTCAGGTGCTTCTGTTATATTCAGTGCTGGAGCAATCTTACTGGATGAGAATCTCAGTCTGGACCTGGTATAGACACAATGAGCAGAAACAGAATGTAATTTTTGGTTTTGATCCCCATATGAAGGGCTGATGGGTATTAATACCTTAAAACAATGACATACATACTTATTTTAGGGATCTTACTGTGGTCAGAGTTGCCAGGAGAGACCTGGCCCTGAAATTTCCCCAAGTGATAGACATTCAGGCAATTCTCAATACACAGTGCAACCACTGTGCGTTGCTACGGCTACGGCCACAGTGCGTTTGTGAAAGGGCTTTTGCTAATGTAAAACAGGGACCAGTCTATCATGGCTGTATTCCCATAAGCTAGAAGAATGGCTAGCATATACCACATTCTCATTAAAAATTTGTTGAGAATTAAAGAGACATGTGGAATAAACCAAGGTTTTTGGTGGTGGTGGTGGTATTCTATTCGCACATCCATTTATTATTCTTGTATTCCAAATAAAACCAGGGAAGGGCCAACAAGTGCTAACCTCAATTTTTCAAGGATCTTATAAACACAGATATCATGGTCACCCTTCAAAATATGGGGTCAGTAAAAAAAAAAAAGGCTAGAAATTATGAGTGTTACTGCTGGTCCATCAGACATGAACACAGAGACAAAGATAGTCAGTCTGACATACAGACACAAACATACAAACTCCATTCTTCCCTCTCCCCACTCCACCACACACATAAACACACACTGTCTCTCTCTTTCTGTCTCTTTCTCTTCATAATGGCCCATATACAGATATGGAGTTTGAACTAAATGTTAAGTGTGGTGTCCTTCCCTTCCTCATGTTGGCTTTGAAAGGGTACATTTGGGACCTTAGTGCAGGAGAGAATAGCTGGCCCCTCCTGTTTATTGCTAGTATATGCATCTTTGGATCTAAGATTTACAGAAACAATGGCAAACAGAGATCAGTTATAACCCTTAATTCTTCATAGGAAAGAAACATCTCAATCTTCCAGGAAAATAGGAAAAGTAGAATATCTCTATTCTAGAGTTTTCCTTCTAATTAAAAATTGCTGGTCAGTTTAAGTCATGGGTTCCCATGGGGAGACAAACAATCAGCAGGGATGCCTATGCTGGATCTTAGGCTCTTTTGGGTTGGTGGAGCCTGGTTTTGCTTAATAACTGGTATGTGTGACCCATCTCCTCTATCCGAGGGCTTGACAGTGGGGATGGGTTTCGGCTGAAGACTGGCAATCAACCTGAGAAATGGAAAGGGTCCCTGGATGACTGAAGGGCTTCTCACTTGCTAGGCTTCTTGCCTTCTGTCTGGGGCTTGCTTTCTGTCTCGGCCTCACTCAGCTCTTCTGTGGGGCTCTGGGGTTCAGAGCGAGGAAATGCTGTCTTCAAGGTGTCCACGATAGCACTCACCACCATCTGCAGGGGTCAGAGGTGCAGGGTCAGACAGGAGCCACCAAACTGCAGTCGTCTCACGCTGCTTTATGTAATTAGGATGAGCAGACAGCTAGGCTAGCTAGTGGGGTCTTACTCACCAGCACAGTCAGGTATCAGGCAGATTTACTGGCAACTATTCTCCCTTTTCTCTATGGCCATAAAAATCATCTTCCTCACATAGTTAAGACAAACAATGCCATGGGAAAAGAAGTCAAAACAAACAATGAGATAAAAACCTGGGAGTTCTCTAGTATGGTGAAATACTTTTCATTTTTCAATTTCTTTCCTTGTACATAAAGGAATGATTTTTAGTTTTGAAATCAATAACACTTTCACCAAGATGTAAATCAATGGAAGTAGTAGTATACGTAGGAATATGTGGAAAAAAGTAAGGATTATCAAATAAGAAATGCAGTCTAGAAGCATACATGCTCAGAGTAATTCCCAAAGTAAAGAACTGGTTTTTCCGGTTAATTCAAACAATTTCTCTTCTTTACAGAAAGAATAACCAAAAATCACTCATGTCAAAATTAAGGAATCTTGAGTTGATATGAACTCATAAAGACCAAATAAAACATTTCTCAGTGAAGAGTAAGAGTTGTCTATATTTGTCAGAACAGGAAAACGGCATATAGCTATTTGATAGAAAGGAAAACATACAAACAAACGAAACCCTAAAATACCCAAGAAATGAAATCTTTACTTTTCCTTTGGTGCTCCTTTCTAACTGACACTGCTGGCTCAGAGCAGCATCATGCCTTCCTGAATTCATGCCTATGTTTACCCTCTACAAGGAGCACAGCCAGCACAGCTGAGACAAGGCTGTAGTGGCTGAGTAAGACTACAGTAAAGCATAGGGGATAACAAACTGGGGAAAGAACACAGAGGACAGCATGTATAGGTAACGTCACTTAGAAAACAGAACTTGTTCTCAAGGCTCACAAGATTGTAGGTCTGTGGGGAGGGTCTTTATCTGCTTTGTCACCATTGTGTCACTGGCAGCTAGTATTGTTCATGGCTTTGAGCAGGCAAGCAGTAAGTGGATGGTAAGTCAGTGAGTGAACACATCTGTGTGGATGGACATATCTGCATGGAACTCTGGGGATTCTACCTCATTCTTTTCCAGTTTGCAGCTTTTTCCTTACAGGAATGAATGTCTCCTAATTCCTACCACATGAAATTCCACTTTATCATTTTATCCCCTGAAGTCTAGAGTGAGGCCCCCCGCTTCTGCCAATGAGTCAGTGCTTTCTAACCTTTCAAAAAATATGCCATCTTTTGATAAACATATGTCTCAGACTTTTGCCCTGGGGACTCTAAAATCAGCTGGTCATCACTGTTTACAGGATATAAAGTATTACATGAATGTCCTCCTCCTATCATCTCCAAAGGTTCTGAGATCCCCTCTTGAAAGTACAATTCTCTCCACTCTCTGTTCTCTAGCAGACAATCACCACACCAGTCTAAATTCAGCTTAGTGTGCTGTCTTGGGGCTCTTTTCCCTGAGTGACCAACACCAGGAATGATCCTCACCTCCAGAAGAGACTTTCCTGCCCTCACCTATCTATAGATCTACAGATCTATCCTTACCTCCCTCCACTAGAGTAACAATGTCATAAAATCCCCTAGGAAACATGTGTACATGTTCAGTGTCAGGGGGAGTGTATCTTTATAGTTGCTCACTATAGTCCAGGAAGGTGATGATCCAAGCAATATTTGCAACAGGTCCTGGAAATTCTAGTCCATGTTCTACTGGCTCCTTTCTGCTGTCTTTCCCCACCCTTAACCTCTCCTAAAAAATAAATTTTTCGGTCCCTGCCTACGCTCTGATGGGACACTAAAGCTGAGCACGGTGGCCCTGCAGGTACCTTGTCTATTCTTGACACCATGAATGGTTTCTTGACAAAGGCAATACGAGCATCTGTGTTCAGAGCAAGGAACTCCTGCATCTCCTCACTGTTAGCGATCTCCGGAATGGCACAGAGTTGCTGCAAAAGACACAAGACAGACTTCAAAGAGAAATTCCTGTCCCCAGGTCTCTCCAGCTTGGGTTGGGTATCTGGTAATTAGAATGATAGCATAACCAAAAGAGAAGGATACTGACCTTTAGGAAGGATTCCAGGAGGCTCTTGCGGGCTTCTACTCTGTCACTATCCATGTTTCCAAATGGAAGATCTGGAAAGAGCTTTTTAGGACCCTTTACATCTTAAAAATAAAAACAAAAACAAAAACCCAAACTCATTCACTTAACATTTACTGAGAGGTATCCATATAAATCATAACATATATGTAAAGAAAACAGAACTGTTGAATATATTCCTGGGATTTTTTTAAATTTCAGGAGTTCCTAATATATCCCAAGGAAATAATACCTATAATCTACTCTCCCACTAAGGTATATGAGGCCATATACTACCATGGTTATAGATGAGTGCCCTGACCTCCAATTGACCAAGTTTATTATTTTTTTAAGGTTTTTTAATGTTTATGTTTTGAGAGAGAGACAGACAGACAGAGTGCAAGCAAAGGAGGGGCAGAGAGAGGAGTAGACACAGAATCTGAAGCAGGCTCTAGGTTCTTTACTGTCAGCACAGAGCTCGATGCAAGGGTTGAACTCACAAACTGTGAGATCATGACCTGAGCTGAACTTGGACGCTTAACTGACTGAGCCACCCAGGAGCCCCTTTCTTCTCCAACTTTAAAGTTTTGCTCCCATCCCTACTATAAGAATGACCTAAGGCAAGTTGTTTAATCTTCCTTTGACTTTGTTTTCTGTATAATGATAGTACCTGTTTCATAAGCTGTTAGGAGAATTAAATGAGCTAATATATGTAAAGTACTTAGAAGAGAATCTGGCATATATTTTCAAGCTTAATTCAGTAGTAGCTATTGTTATTGAGAAAGAAAATGCATAACTGAAATCCACAACTTATGCCTAAAGTTTATTTGGGTGATCATCAGTTTGTTTGTTTTTTTAAAGAAAGTAGCTGCTTACTAGCTTATATTCAGAATTACATTTTATTAATTTTCACATTGTTCCTACATCTTATAGGAGTCAAATAATACACACACATAAAGCCTAGTTGTTAAAAGAAGGATGGCAAGCATTTCTGGATACTATTTTAAGAGCAACCCATCTATGCATCTGGAAAAGTTAATTTAATGCCTCACACTGCCTCACAGACACAGGTGCAAATGTGAGAGCTTATTAAGCTTAAACTAGATGGGCCCCAGAACAAACCATTCAGCGGCAAAGAAGTGCCTCAGAAAGAAAGTGATCAGTGCTATCCAGCACTAAAACTCAAAGCATCTGAAAGCAAATCAAGGCGAACACAGGCCCCTTGATGCTGTGTTCTTCTTCACCATCCCTCCTCACAAGGGGCCTCCAGCCTCTCAGATCAGGTAGCTAGATATGTAAAGCAAGCAGGCAGTCCAGCCTGGGGAAACTCTGACTTTTGATGAACTTCCGTAGATCTGATTTCTCCTCCAGACGTGTCTGTAGATTTAGGAACTCGCGGTAGCGGCGATTCACAGTGTGGTAGGCCAGCTGCTGCAGGCCACTGCTGTTCTCACCGTCCAGGGCCGTCTCATACTGTTGAATGAACAAATTTGTTTAGTGCAGCAGCTCAATGGCCACAGAGTAAGAACGGAGTAGGGGAAGAGGGAGAAAGATGTTCCTATTCTGTTTCTGAACCTATTAGATCTGATTGCCGCCCTGAGTTGTAATGAGTAACTCAAATTCCCAGGGCAGCTGAATTAAGGAATGAGATGTGTTTCCTAACACATGGGGCCCAGAAAGAGCAATGAGTTTAGCTGTTCTCCATTCCCTTCTTCCATCTCAAAACTCCCTCCTGCAAACACTTTCTTTACTTATAACATTGGCTACATAATTAATTTTCAAATCTCAAAGACACAGTATAAAACAGAAGATAAAACAGCAATAAAAGTGACACTGTCTCTTTCACTCCTAAATGATGGGTTTGGACATTACAAGGGGTTCACCATTTGCTATTATACTCAACCAGTGATTATTTATGTTAGTTGGAGGAAGAACAAATAATCCAAAATAGCTGACAAATAAAATCATTTGTTTGCCTGGAATGCATTAGGACCATGTGTTTTTATTTTGCTTTGGGCAGATTAATTATTATTCTTGGAGCTCAACTGAAATTTGTTTTCCTAAGTACATATCATCTGTATGACTGGAAGTCACGTGAAGACTGGAGATGTTGTAAAGAGTCAGTCTGCTGTCTTGATATGTGCGGAGGGCCCGTATGTGGGAAAAGACAACTTGTACTAGATGTTCCCCCGGTGTGAACACCCTGAGCAGCATGAAGGCTGTAACTTAGTACAGGGTAGACTTTTTTGACAGAGTAGTTATAATGACATAATGAAATGATGTGGAAGAACTATGTATGTACTTGTCATTAGGAGTAGGTTACTATTATTGTTTAGAGAAGGTATTATAGTGTGGGGCAAGTGATGGAAGAAATGATCTCTTTGTTGGTGAGATTTAAAGCTCTTAAAATTCTCTAGAGCCAGAGAGAACTATTCATTATGCACTAACATGAGCAAAGTAGTAGTCCCTTACACTAGCACTGAGAAGGCCTAGCTAGGAGACAAGATGGCATTCAGGGTGGGGCTCTCAAACTTGGAAGCACCTGGGAGTTAGGATGCTTTCTGTGGAATATTCTCCTCAAGGGACACTAATCAACACTCATACATTCCCAAACCTGGCTGCACTTCAAAAATCACTTGGGCTGCTTTTTAAATATATAGATTCTGACAGGCTCTGATAGATTCAGAATGAGAATTTCCAAAAATACCATCTTCAGGTGATTTGGAGGCAGCCTATCCTACAGCCAGTGAAAGGGAGCCTCTGCTGTAAATGAACCCACCATTTCATACATGAACACCTTCATATCATCTCTGCCCAGTAGTTCCTACTTGTGCTTAAATCTCTCTAGGAATGAGGCACTTGCTAACTCTGAGGTATGTATAGGTACATAAACTTCCTTCCTAAACAAAGTACAAAAGATACTAGTAATTAAAAAAGGAAAGAAATTAACAGATTAGAAAAAGAATTTTTGGACAAAACCCTATACATTGGGAACCACTGAAAAATGACCCTCAGTATCCTAAGAACCCTGAGATTCTAGCATTTTTTGTGTGGGTATGAAACAGAGGCCAAAGTTGCTTTACAAATGATCTTCAGACCACTCACATATAGATTCTTGTCGAATTAAACATAACAAGTGAAGAGTAGCCTCTCTCCCCTTAGGTTACTAGCTTCACTGACTCTGCTTTCCAAACCCATTCCCAGCCCACTGGGGGTGACCACAATTCTAATGTTACCTTCACTGTGTAGAGTGTGTATGGGTGGAATCCAGTGCCACTGTGCTCTCGAGCAGTAATGGTACCAGTGATACGAAGGTTCTGGATAACAACTGGGCCATCTGGACTGCTCAGGGGCTCAAAGCTGAAGGTGGCTGAGCTGAGAGGACCGGTTGGAGAGGAGGAAAGTAGAACCTGTGGGAGACTAGGATCTAAGGAGCTCATGCCATTGCTGAGATCCTTCTCTAAGCATGAGGGTCGTGGGGGGCAGTTCCTCTCTGGATCTGTCAGCAAAGATGTGAGAGAGGTGACATCTCCTTGCTCTACTTCCTTGTCTGCTGTGTCAATGTGGATCTCTGGGCAGGAAGTCAGCATGGAGACCAGCAGGCCTGTTTCTGTTTCTGTTCCTGGACCCTCCTCGGCCTCTGCTCCTTCAATTCCTTCAGATCCCTCAACATCCTTAGACTCCAGAGACTGGGGACCCTCCAGTACACACAGGGCATTCTGGATCCTGTCAGAGAGGAAGTGGCCTGGGGTCATGAGCATGATGGTTTCTTTGCTCAGTTCAGACAATGGAGACTCCAGCTCTGTGTCTTCACATAAGAACAAAGGGCCTCGAATATCTGGATGTAGGAAGTGAGACGCGTTGTTTCCTACTTTTCTTTCTTCTGGTACTCCACCCAACTCTCCCTCTATTGCTTCTTGGCCTTCTTCAACTTCTGGGGAGTGGTGGGAAGGCCCCTCTGGCTCACTACAGTTTAGTAGCACTGGTGCTGCTGCTGGAGAAGGGGCTCTCACCTCTGGCGGACTCTGTACCTCAACAATCAGAGGCAGGGATGTGGGCACTGAGGGCTTTTCCAGGGCACTGGCTGGGGAGGTTGGTTTAACCGCTTCCGTCGGATTATTTCTGGCCTTGGAAAAGATGCCCACAAGTACAAGGTGGATCCAGTCAGGATCTGACAGCTTGCTGATTAGTGGTAAGATTACATTACAAGTAATGAGTTCCACCACCACATGGCGCCCGGTCCGGGTCTCCAAGTGGGGCTTTGGCACGAGTCCTTGCAGCAACGAATTTACAATGCCACGCGTATAGGTGACCTCAGCGCTGGGGCTCTGTACAGCAGGATGTGGGGCAGTAGCTCGGCAGTAGGCCTCCCAGAGCTGGGAGGGCTCAACTGGACCACTCTGCTTCTCAGCTGTGGACTCCTTTGCCTGAATGTAGCTCTGCAGGTGACAACCGCAGAGAGTCAGAACCCTCTGGGCAAGGGCATGACTGTCCACCATGCCCATCCTCCTCCGGAGCTCCTGGACCAGGCCTCTCATGGCAGCCTCCATTTCTGCCTCAAAGGCTGGCTCCTGGCTCACTGAGCGATACCAGGAAGACACAAAGTCCCGAATAATCATCTGGATGGTGCGGTCGATCTCCCGCTCCAGCTGCCTCTCGGCCTCGGGGTTTGGAGGACAGGCGGCCACGGGGATGAAGCGCTCCAGATGCAGTCGGCCTGAAGCCCCCACAATGGCGTCTGAGCCCAGCCATCCTCCCAGCACCGCTAGCAAGGCTGACAGAAGGCAGAGAAGCCACACGTTGACCAGAAAGTGGATGACCATGAGCCAACCGAGCACGATCCCCACAGCCATCAGCTTCCGGCTACTCAGCAGGTTACTGAGGCTCCAGCTGGACTCAGCTGGAGTCTCTTGTACCGAGGACGCTGTCTCTGCCTTCATGGTTGAAAGGGGCAGGTGGCTGCCCGGACGACCACCCTCTTCTTATTTCGCTTGAGTTAGGGAGTGGGGCATTAACTGTGTAGGAGACGAGGATATACGGGGTGCTAATCTGGACCCAGGCGGGGCTCTGGGCCCTCCACGTCCTACAGGCAATGCAAAGCGACAGAAGCGGCTCTGCTTCTCCCCCTCGCTCCAGCCCCTTCCAGCGGAGACGCTGCTCTGGACGAAGACTCGGCTGCTGCTGCGTTCATAATGCCGAGGCCGGAGAGCCTCCGCGCAGCCCGGGGAGGGCGGGGCCTCCAGCGGCCCTCACACTTACAGACGCCGAGCGCGGGGTCACATACCGCTCGGGGGCGCGCCCAGACAGAGGCCCGCTGTGAGAGGGACTCAACCGCGTCTTCGCCGCTGCCTTCGGTGAGACCCTCCCCCGGGTTGGGGTCCCAGGCGACGTTGCTCCGCAGCCCTGCTTCTGTCACGGCTGCCGGCCGGCGGCCGCCGGCGACAGCTTCCGGGTCGCTATTGGCGGAGCGGGGCATGCTGGGAGAGCGGCCGCGGGCCCCGAGGCGCGGCGCTACGTGGCGCCCCCTGGTGGTAAGAAACGACCGCGACACCATCGGCGGACGCAAGTCTCCCAAACTGCTTGCAGAGCTAGTGTTCAAGGGTGGGCTCAAAGTGTTGTGAAACGCAGAGCGGCCTTGCAGGCAGAAACCCCGAAGGACTGAGGCTTCTTAGCTTTAATTATTAAATAAAGTCGGCCGACATTTCTTACTGCTTCGGCAGTCTCCGTAATCCAGCTTGTTTTAATCCCATGTGGACATTTTTTCGTTGGCATGATACCTTTCAACATTTACCCCGCTTCCCCCAGCGCCCCTCTCGAGACCGCAATACAGAGCTCACCTACCTTGTTCTGAGAAATTGCAGAACACAAGGCATAAAACATTAAAAAGGGATAGATTTATTCCTTAAATTTAATATACTGCGTAACAAAATCATATTTGTGATTTGGGGGGTTTTACTGATGGAATTACCCAAGCTATTAGATACTTTGAGCATCTGCTATATTTAATCACTGTAAATAGGTACTGTGGAGGAATAGAAGCAGTACTTGTCCTCAAGAACCTTGTGGCTAATTGGGGAGATGACAAATTTTTCGATCATGATGGATAACAATGCAAGTAAGTATGGTGTACAGTAAAATGCAAAATCTTACAGATATTCAGGTAAAGGACGGATCACTGTGGGTTACAGTGGTATGGGGGAATCTCACAGAGAAAATAGTCTTTATATTGAATCTTCAAGTGCTAGAATTTGTTTCTACCCACTCCATGTCTTCTCCCCCTTTCCTCCCCAAATATATAAGAAGGCAGAAGCAGAGATGAATTTACAGACAATTGTCAAATATAATTGCTTTGAAATGTACTGTTTTGTTGTTTTTGTTTTAGTAAATTTGCCTTCAGTTATCTACACAAATTTACCTATAAGAAGATTGATTACCTGACAGTAGTGCTGACCATGTGTAAGAATGTTTGTGCCAGTGTCATTGGAAGCTAGCTTTCTTCCCCATCTTGGTCCTTAGGAGCTCTGCCTGCAATGTGGCTATCCTTTTTATTTTGGCACAGGATGTATGTCATTTGTATAGAGCTATTTATGATTGCTCATCTTCAGCTTTCTCAATGCTGTTAGCAGCCTCCATCATTATAGCATCAGTTCCCAGATGCTTAGAGGAATCATCAGGCAAACTCCAACCAAAATCTGTGCGAACAAGAGTCAAACACATTGTATCTTCTCTCATTTCCACTGTTGGGGCAAAGATTTCTTTTGAAGACAAAAGGAACTATCATAATTAATGCCTATCAATTCTAATGCAAATAGTTTGATTTCATATCCAAATGTCCATAAAGTTGACTGAGCACATCCCTGAGATCCTAGAATGTGGTTCAGTGTTTCCATGGCAAAGATTACTTCTCTGCTCTTCTCCTTCCTACAGAAAAGGAACATAAGAAATGGGTGCTGCCCCCTTTGTTGTCCTGGACAATTTTATTGTCCTTAGAAGATCACAATGGTGCTCTGGAGAAATATCCTTGCCACTTAGTCAAGAAATAAAAGAAGTGGGTGAAGAAGAGACTAATGTGCTTTTGAAGATTTTTTTCAATGACAGTTCAGAGATAAAGTTTACTCTGCAGCATCATCTGGAGTGTTCAGGGCAGTAAGAAACTGACCTTGTAAGTGGGCGCTGTGCCACCTGACCAGATGGTCTGGAGCACAGAATCAGCCAAGACTGATTCTGAAATGGATTTGATGAAACAGGACTCTCAGATGAACATGCCGGTGCACTTGTCATTTTGACTGGAATGAGTCTTTTCCCAGAGATCTGGGGCCAGTCTTAGTCTCCAAACAGATTAATCACAGGGAGGAGGTGAGGGGCAGCACTGATGTTTGGTGGTGGTGATGCTGTGTATATATGCAGACAGGAGGCTGGCTGTTGGGTCACATCACTCACCATCTCAGTAGGTTCTTCCCTTCCTTCTTACTATTTCTTAAAACATTATAGGAAAAGTGCTAGAGTGTTGGAGATAACAAGACAAGTAAGACATAGTAATTCACCTCAAGGGACTCTCAGTCTAGTTATAGGAGAAAGACACATAAATAAATCAATGCAACAAAACATTACCATGTGTGGTCTGATAGTGGCAGTAGAGATATGTACAATAAAATGGGAACACAAAGGAAGAGTGGTCAACTGGGGAACTGGGTGGTGCTAGTATAGTCTTCATAGAAAGTTGGAAAACACTGGAAAAAGAAAAATAAGTAAGTTATTTTAGGTGAGTGTAGGATAGAAAGAGCAAGGGGAAGAGGGAGGCAAAATCTGTCAGGCAGAGGCAGCAGAGGGAAGTAGGCATTGACAATGAGAACAAGGAGGGTTGTAGCAAGGGGGCATGCTGGAAACAGCTCATGCCACACCTCAATTTTCTCTCAAAAATAGAAATCGGGGTAACTTATTAAAGAAAGAAGTAGTGATGGAGCAAGTGATTTGGTTTAGAATGATTGCTGTAAGAAACAGAAGGACCTACTGGAGGTCATGTAAAGGATAAAGAGGGGGGCGCCTGGGTGGCTTAGTCGGTTAAGCGTCCGACTTTCGCTTAGGTCATGATCTCGCGGTTCGTGGGTTCGAGCCCCGCGTCAGGCTCTGTGCTGACAGCCAGCTCAGAGCCTGGAGCCTGTTTCAGAGTCTGTGACTCCCTCTCTCTCTGACCCTCCCCTGCTCACGCTGTCTCTCTCTCCTAGAAATAAATAAAACATTTTAAAAAAAGTTAAAATCATCATGTCTATGTGTCTTAGAAAGGAAATGAAGCCAGGAGAGAGATCATCAATTATGAGATAGGGTTGGCTATATTGGAAGAGACAGAGTGAGCCAGAAGAACCAAAGCTTGTGGTTAGAGATGGGTTTGTTGGAGCCTGTGTTAGTTTCCTATTGCTACTCTATCAAATTTCCATAAACTTAGTGGTTACAGCAATGTAAGTTTTTTTTTTCCCTGAAAGTTCTGAAATTCAGAAATCTAAACTCAGCTTGCAGGGCTGTGTTCCTTCCTCCCCTCTTCTCTTCTCTAGAGGAGAATCTGTTTTCCTGCCCTTTCCAGCTTCTGGAGGCTGCCTGCCTTCTGTTGCTCATGACCTCACGTTACATTGACTTCAGCCTCTGCTGTCACTTGTCCCCTCACTCTAACCCTCCTGCATGTTTCTTATAAAGATCCTTGTGATTATTTTGAGCGTTCCCAAATAATCCAAGGTTATCTTCTGATCTTAAGATTCTTAACTTGATCACATCTGCAAGTGTCTCTTGCTATAGAAGGTAACACAGTCACAGATTCTAGAGATTAGGATAAAGGCATCTTTGGGGGTCATGATTCAATTTACTACAGAGCCAAAATATCCAGAGGTGAAAATCTTTGTGATGATGAAGTCTGGGTGTGGCCAAGTAATGAGATCCTGAAGTAGGATGTAGATAACATGTTAGAGCTGAGGAAGAAATTTTGAAACTGTTTTTGAGAAGGATGATCTACATGGCATTGGAAGGTACTGATGTTAGGGTAGCAAGAACTGGGGTCTTGGTACACAAGTTCTTAATAAATGAGGAGAATGACCAGAGGTTGCTGGATGATGTAATGAGAAGAATGGTATATAGTAATATCAAAATAAGAAAAGAGAGTTTTTCATAAAGTGGAAAACAAGTTATCTGGAAGAAGTCATGAAAAGCTACCTTAGAAGTGGCATTGGAAAATAAATACCCACCAGAAGGCAGCAGGGAGAATGGCATCTTAAGGGGACATTCCATCTCCTTCATTTGTTCATTCTTCCTTTCATGTATCCATTCATCCATTCATTAGCATTAAGCTAGGTATTGGGAATTCAAAGATGGACTTTGTATGGCTGCTCTTCTTAAAGGTTGTACACAATCTTGTACAAGAGACAGGCACTGACACAATATTCAGAGTGCTACCAAAGAAATATGTCAGAACACAGAGAACTAGGAAAAGTTTCACAGAAGTGACATTTGCATTAGCCTTGAAGAGTGGGTTAAATTTCTCGTGAAGACTAGAGGAACAAGTCATTCCAGGAGTAAGGAAAACATGAACACCGAGTAGGCTGCTATATTAGTTTGCTAAAACTATTGTGATAAAATATCACAAACTGGATGTGTCAAACAATAGAAATTTATTTTCTCACAGTTCTGGAGGCTGGAAGTCCAAGATTAAGATGTTGACAAGGTTGGTTTCTCCTGAAGCCTCTCTCAGTGGCTTGCAAATGGCTGCCTTCTTGCTATGTCTATACATGGTCTTTCCTGTGTGTGTGTGTGCCTTCTCTCTTTTAAAGGCACCAACCATTCAGGGGTGCCTGAGTGGCTCTTGGTTAAGCTTCCGACTTCGGCTCAGGTCATGATCTCGCTGTTCATGGCTTTGAGCCCTGTGTTGGGCTCTGTGTTGATAGCTTGAATTTGGAGCCTGCTTCAGATTCTGTGTCTCCCTCTCTCTCTGCCCCTCCCCCCCCTCATGTTCTGTCTTTCTCTGTCTCTCAAAAATAAATAAAAATAAAAAATAAATATAATGACACCACTCATTTGAATTAGGGCTCATCTATATAATTTCATTTAACTTTACTCACTGTTTTAAAGTTCTTTTAGTCAGAATTCTCCAGAGAGACAGAACCAGTATATATGTGTACACACACACACACACACACACACACACACAAAACACACATAGATTCATTATGAGGAACTGGCTCATGCCAGTGAGGCTGAGAAGCCCCACGATCTGCCATTAGCAATCTGGATATCCAGGTATTATTCAGTACAAGTCTAAAGGTCTGAGAACCAGGGGAGTTGATGATGTAAAATCCCAGTCTAAAGGCTGGGGATGAGATGACATGTCCTAGCTTAATCTGTGAGGCAGTAAAAACAGGGTGAAATTCTTCTTCCTCCACCTCTTGTACTATTCAGTCCCTCAATGGATTGGCTGATGCCCACTCTTATTTGAAAAGGCAATCTGGGGCGCCTGGGTGGCTTAGTCAGTTAAGCGTCCGACTTCCACTTAGGTCATGATCTCGCAGTTCGTGGGTTCAAGCCCCACATCAGGCTCTGTGCTGACTGCCAGTTCAGAGCCTGGAGCCTGTTTCAGAGTCTGTGTCTCCCTCTCTCTCTGACCCTCCACTGCTCACGCTGTCTCTCTCTCTCTCTCCTAGAAATAAATAAAACATCAAAAAATTAAAAAAAAAGGCAATCTACTGAACACTGATTGAAATGCTGATCTCTTCCAGAAACATCCTCACAGACACATGCAGAAGTAATGTTTAATGTGGGCCCCCCAGGGTCAATCGAAATGACATGTAAAACTAACCACCACAAGACTTTATTTCTAAACTCAGTCACATTAGAAGCTGTACTGGGGGGCTAAGACTTCAACATATGAATTGTGGGGAGACACAATTCAGTCCATAACAGCTCTTTTCTGTCTGTGGGTTATCTGGGCGGTCACATTTTGATGATCAGGATACTGGAAGGGAGAACGATGGTTTTAATAGTTGTCAAGATTTACTTTCATGGCATACCAAAATGAAAATAACATTGAACTACAAGTCAAAGAGACCCGACTTAAATATCTCATCTGATTGCACATAATACTAAGTGCTCTAATAGGTCCTTCCACTGAAGAACAGCTAGATCCTCAATGGAAATACTTTTTGGCGAATTGATGGGTCCATAGGAGAAAAGAAGTAGGTTATGAGTTCAAGCTGCACTATCCTTTCGCTCTTCCAAAGCAAAAGAGAACAGAAAACAAACTCTGAAATGGAGGCAGAACTAGGGTAGTGGGCAGCTTGGCCCTAAGGACAGACGTCCTCAGCAGGACTATAATCCAGGTCCTGAGCCTTGGATCAGCAGAGGGATATCAGCAGAGGGAGATAGAACCGAGCCCCTGACTCCTGACTTACCCACAATCCTTGAGGGGAGTTTGAAGAGATTCCAGGCCAGTGACACTCCCTAGCTCCTGGAGGACAATGATGCGAATCCTTTCTGGAAGAAAATATGCTCATTTTAAACCCCCCAAATTATATCACATTTAATATCGACTGAATATGAACCTAAATCCAAAGTCATCAGGTATGCGAGAAGGCAAGCCACCCTGAGTGACAATCAGAAGAAATAACAAACAGATCAGATTTAGACCACCAGGATTGTAGAAACGGAAATTAGCTGATACTTATCTTGGTATGAACTCCAAAGAAATGAAACATAAATATGGCCTAGCAATTACAGATGATCAAATATGACAATATATATTTTTTTAAAAATTTGCCAAATGGAACTTTCACAAAGAAAAAAATCTATTACAGAAGTTCAAAACATGCTATTCCAAAATATGCCACTTTGGCATATGGATTATTTTGAGCTAAAGGAAAAAAACCGGCTTCAGATAAAGTTTAACTTTCTCCTTTTATAAAAGAGATTTACACTTGTAAATGAAATTTCCATTAGTAAATGTACGTGTACCAGGAAGAGAGCTGCTCCCAGAGTTAACTATTTCCATCTGAGGGACTCTTAACTGCATAAGAAGGCAACTTTGATTTACCATATATTTCCTCCTCTCTTCTTCCCCTACTTTGCCTCCCCACCTGCAGAAGCCTGAAACCCCTCTCTCCTTCTCTTAGCTCAGGATGATATATAAGTCTCAAACATCTGGCTGCCTCCTTGAATCATGTTTGTTTGTTTTTTTTTTTTGAAACTCCGATGTACATATGCATGATTAAAATGGTTTTTTCCTGGGGCGCCTGGGTGTTTCAGTTGTTTAAGCTTCCAACTTTGGCTCAGGTCATGATCTCACTGTCCGTGGGTTCAAGCCCCATCGGGCTCTGTGCTGACAGCTAGCTCAGAGCCTGGAGTCTGCTTCAGATTCTGTATCACCCCCTCCTTCTCATGCTCTCTCTCTCTCTCTCTCTCTCAAAAATAAGTAAAAAATATTTAAAAATTTTTTTAAAATGGTTTTTTCCTGTTAATTTGTTTTATGTCAATGTAATTCTTAAATAAGTCACAGAACCCAGGAGGGTAGAGGAAAAGTTTTTCCTCTATCACACTACTGAAATAAAAATCTTAATATATGTCTTTAATAGTTAATTATATATAGCTAAGGAGAAAATTAATGACCTGGAATATATGTTTAAAAAAATTACTTAGACCACATCACAGAGAGCAAGGGGATAGGATATATGAAAATCTATAGAAAATAGAAGGGAGAAAAGGAATCAAAGAGCTGTTGGCAGATAATTCTCTAAAACTGGAATGAAAACATAAATCCACACACAGATTTAGGAAGCATCAATAATATAAAGTAGATCAACAAAGTCAAAAGTTGATTGTAAGAAAGTCAAAAATTGTCATAAGAAATAAGAAAAAATCAAGGAAATAAATTGAGAACAAAAAAGAGAAACACAATAACAATATTGAGTTAGAAAAAGGAGACATAATTACGGATATAGGGGAGATCAAGGATAAAAAAGTAAAACAGGGGTCTCTGGGTGGCTTAGTCGGTTGAGCGTCCAACTTTCGCTTAGGTCGTGATCTCGCGGTTCGTGGGTTCGAGCCCCGCGTCAGGCTCTGTGCTGACTGCCAGCTCAGAGCCTAGAGTCTGTTTCCGAGTCTGTGTCTCCCTCTCTCTCTGACCCTCCCCTGCTCACGCTGTCTCTCTCTCTCTCCTAGAAATAAATAAAAATATTAAAAAAAAAAGTAAAACAGCCAACTTAAACTCGAAGATAAAATGGAAAAAAATTTATAAAAATGTAAATTATAAAATAATTTCAGGAGGAAATAAAATGTCTGGATAAATCTACTCTATTAAGAGATTTAATAATATTTTTAAAGTTTACTACAAAGAAAACACTGGAGAGTTTTACCAGCCAATTCTACCAAACCAATTCCAAATGTAATATGGTTGTTCCAAATATATATAATATCATGTACTTCTTAAGAAGCTAAAAATAAAATAAAGTGAGATAAAATAAAATAAAAACAAATAGCCCTCAAAGCAAACTGTGATAAGAGGGCAATAGTATCATTTTGAGTGGGAAACAGAAAAGCATTTCCCCCATGTCATTAATTTCCTATGTTTAATATTTTTAACAACTCAACGGAGTTAACATAAAATTAATTGCACATACTGAAAGGGTGCAAGTTGATTAAGTTTTGACATAGATACACACACATGAAACCATTACCATGATAATAACGAACGTATCTGTCACCTTCAAAACTTTCCCCCTGCACACTCAACATTGTCCTGCCCCCTCCCCCCCGCAACCATTGATTTGTTTTCTTTCACTTTAGATTAGTTTGCATCTTCCAGAATTGTGTATAAACGAAATCATACACCATAAACTTTTTTGTGTCTGGCTTCTCTTACTCAGCGTAATTGTTTTGTTTTTTCAATTTTATTTTTATTTTTAAAAAAGTCTTTCTTTCTTTCTTTCTTTCTTTCTTTCTTTCTTTCTTTCTTTCTTTCTTTCTTTCTTTCTTTCTGAGTGAGAGAGCATGGAAGGGGCAGAGAGACAGGAAGACAGAGTCCCAGGCAAGCTCCTGGTTGTCTGCACAGAGGATGATGAATGGCTTGAACTCATGAACTGTAAGATCATGACCTCAGCCGAAATCAAGAGTCCGATGCTTAACTGATTGAACCACCCAGACGCCTCAGCATAGTTGTTTTGAGGTTCATTCATACTGTTGCATGGATCAGTTAACAATTGATCCATTCTTTTTATATGTGAGTAGTATTCCATTGTATGGGTATGTCATAATGTGCTTATTCATTCAACTGTTGATGGATATTGGATTTTTATTAAAACATAAACATTAGTTTATGACTATGAAATAAAACTGTAATGAACTTTTGTGTGCAATTCTTTATGTGAAGATATTCTTCTCTCTCTCTCTCTCTCTTTCTGTCTCTCAGGAAAATACCTATAGGGGCCTTAAGACTCTAAACAGCATCCCATTCTGCCACTGATCCTTCAAGCACCACTGACCTGATGGAGCATATGGCCTGAGTGCCAGAGCAATTTGCATGTCAGCCTGGACATGTTACAGAGTATTTTCTTGTTCCAAGCCCCACTCAAAACAGCTTTTTGGGTCACTTAGTATATGAACCAGAGTAACGTGCTCAAATGAGGAATATGTTTCCTCTAAAATCCAGAAGATCACTAGGTATTGTGTGTAGGAGATACAGGAGTAGCTTGATATGTACAACAACACTGGACTTCTAGAAATTTCACTGAGGTGGAAGACATCTGAACTTTTGTTATATTTATTTCCCACTTTATGTTATGCAAATTTCTTACCAATAAGCCTAGAATAGTTGCCAATTTTAGCTTACTAGCATCAATGTCATCAATGTAATGGCACAGTGTGATACCTGTGGAAGGGAAAGGCAATCAAGTTTCTGCAGATTGAATTATGACATAAGGCTGGAGCATTGATGTACTCCTAAATCAGGACAGTTAAAGTATATTTCTAGCTCAAGCAAGGTAAATTGCTTCTGGTGGTCTTTATTAATAGGCAGCAAGATAAAAAGGCATTTTCCAGATCAATAGCTACATACTAGGTATCAGAGATGTGTTAATTTGTTCAAGCACTGAAATCACATCTGGAACAGCAGGTGTAATTGGAATCATTACCTGATTAAATTTATGATAATCCACTGTCAGTCTTCAGGATCCATCTGTTTTCCACACAGGCCAACTAGGGAGTTGAATTGGAATATGATGGAATTACGGCCCCTGTGTCCTTCAAGTCTTTGATGATGGCACCAATCTCTGAAATCCATCCAGGAGTATGCTACTGTTTTTGTTTTACTCTTTTCCCAGGTAGAAACAGTTTTAGTGGCTTTCACTTGACCTTTCCCAACTTACTAGCCCTTCCTCTACAGGTTAGGGAAGATATTGTGGGGATTCTGCCAGTTGCTCAATAAGTCTATTCCAATTATGCATTCTGAACTGTGGTTAACAGGATGGGTTTGGTGACCCACTGTACTCACTGTGGGATGGACTTGAACTAAAACCTTATTGATAATCTGACTTACATAAGCCCCTAAAGCCCCTGCTCTGACTAGTGGGCCACAGTGACATTTTGGGTCTTCTAAAGTTAGTGAAAGTTCAGAGCCAATGTTTAAACAACCACCCAAAAGTAGAATTATTTTCCTTTTCAGTAATGTACAATCTCTCTGGCAAAACTTGATCAAGTCTTAAAATTGATTGAAGGGCAATACTTTCATTTTGGGGATTCAAGTTAGACTTCTGTTTACTTGACATAAAACTCTTCTGCTTGATTTAGTAAATTGCCCATCTATTTCTCTTCCAGGGGAAATGATTAAATAGCCAATAGTATATATGTCTGGTTAAGATTATTCTGATTACTGCCTAGACCATGCTGTCCATTTGTAACCACATCCACCTTATTTTTGATGACTAACTGCCACCACTGGACCCCCAGCTATCTTGAGATCCAATAATATCCATTCCTTTAAGTATCCTAGTTTGGAGGCAGCAGATCCCATTGGAACTTCTGGCCTAAGGAGAAATGTGCCCACAGTTAAGAACACTAGAGCTCACTTCACAATTTATCTCACGTAGTTGTGGTGAAAGGCAAGTCACTTGGATCCTCCCACAGAAGTAAAGCAAGTCTTACCTGATAAAATCACTGTAACATTCAAATCTTCCTAAGCCTTTGGATATGTTACGCTATGGTATACCAAAGCAGTTCTGGCATTTCAATTTCATTTAGTGTTGGTCAATTTTTGGCCTATGTTTCAGCTAACAAACCAAACAAAGTATTAGAGCCCTTTCTAACCCCTGGAGCTATAACACTGCAATGAGAGTTTCTGCTTAGTGGACCATATCAATAAATTTGATCTGACCCAATTTTATGTTCCTTCTACCATTTTCCCACACCACTAATAACTATTACCATACATATTACCCAGATTTATCTCTGTATAAATGGGAAAAATCATGCAGTGCTTTAGAGTGTATGGATTTCCTAATGGGTCACACTTTGTATCTTACCCTTGAGGGGCTGCTGGGACTTGAATTTTGCTGTAGTTCTAGAAATAGTGAGAGGTCATGTGGGGGTAGATCCTGAGAAGAATCAGTAGTGTCTTGCAAGGCAACTACCTCAGGAAAGGCTATTACAGTTCTCTCAAGCAAAGTGGGGGCATTTCTTTAGACAGGGGTAGGAAAGCTGTGTGCTGGCAAAGAAGACTCAGGATTCAATTATCTCCAGCTTCATCAGGATCTGCTCATATGCTCCCGTTCTAGTTTTCCGGATTCTATTTCTTCTTAGACAATGTCCTTAGTTTAGCAGAATATGCCTTATGAAGCTGAGAATTCAATTTGCTTTGTAATTCAGCTACTTGGAGGATGAGACTCTGAGTTTGGTTTTCAGAAATCTCAGTTCTGCTGTTATAGGACATAAGACTTTCTTTGAAACATGGCATAGACACTTTCAGTCGATTTATGCTGAGCTTGAACTAGGAACCTGAAGCCTTGAGCTCAACTTCTTATTTTCCCACTTTGTCCAGTGCATTTAGGAGCAACCAGCCAATCTCATTATTACTTGTTAGTCTAAATAAAGTAGGTATCAAACAGATGGTCACCCAGAGCCTTGCCTTTTGTCAGTATTTGATGAGAAGTATCCAATAATGGTATTTTGTATATCTTTATTGTCACATCATGCCACAGACTATCACTGTCTTTACCACTGGAAATAAAGTCATTATTATCTTTAAATGTAGTAAGATTAGGGGTTCCTGGGTGGCTCAGTCGGTTAAGAGTCTGACTTCAGCTCAGGTCATGATCTCATGGTTCGTGGGTTCGAGCCCCGCGTCAGGCTCTGTTCTGACAGGTAGCTCAGAGCCTGGAGCCTGTTTCATATTCTGTATCTCCGCCTCTCTCTGACCTTTCCCTGTTCATGCTGTCTCTCTCTCTCTCTCTCAGAAATCAATAAAACATTAAAAAATTTTTTAAATGTAGTAAGATTAGAGAACCAATTTCAGAAACCCACAAACCAATTCAGAAATTTATCCTTAATATTCTGTTTATCTATCTATCTCTCTATCTCTATCTCTTATATATATAGAGAAATTAAATAATAATATACGTTTATTATAATGTATATATTTTAAATATATTAAGTAAAAATAGTTATATTCATAAATTTTCTATATAACTATCAATCAGGAAATTTATTTTAAGGAATTGCCTCATGTAATCATAGGGGCTGGCATGTCCAAAATCTGTAGGGTAAGCTCAGGCAGGAATTAACACTGCAGTCTTGAGGCAGAATTCATTATCTGGAAAATCTGATTTTACTCTGAAAGTCTTTCAACTGAGTGGATGAGCCTCCCTCCCCCACCATGTTATCAAGAGCAATCTCCTTTACTTAAAGTCAATTGATTGTAGATGTTAACTACACTTACAAAATACCTTCACAGTAACACCTAGATTAGAGTTTGATTAAATAACTTGGTACTGTAGCCTAGCCAAGTTTATACATAAAACTAACATTGATATCATGAAATACATGTTTTATGTTTACTGAGAGAATCATATAGTCTGTTAATACTAGTTTGATTGACTAATGTTCTAATGCTAATCCAAATGGGAATTTTTAGATCCTGCCCCATTTGGTCATAATGTATTATTTTTTAAAAACATTATTAGAGAGGTACCTGGGTGGCTCGGCCGCTTAAGCATCTGACTTCAGCTCAGGTCATGATCTTGCATTTCATGGGTTTAAGCGCCATGTTGGGCTCTGTGGTGACATCTTGGAACCTTCTTTGGATTCTGTGTCTCCCTGTCTCTCTGCCCCTCCTTGGCTCGTGTTCTCTCTCTCTCTCTCAAAAATAAATAAAATATTTTTAAAAAACATTTTAAAAACATATTATTAGATTTGATTGACTAAAATTTTGTTGATAGTTGTGCATCAATATTTATGAGGGATAATATGTGTGTATATGTATTTAGAAAGAGAGAGAGGGAAAGAAAAATGTTGTTTTTTCCCTATAATGTCTTAGATTTGGGTATCAAAGAAATGGTGACCTTATAGAATGAATTGGAAAGAAGTCCCTCATTTTCCACATCCACCATTATTCTTTTTAATGTGCTGCCACAGATTTGGCTAACAAGATCCCTTTCAAGCTGTGTTCCAGGTTTCTTTTGATTAGTGTTAGAATAAATAATATGTACTTTTCATGCATTTACTTCTAACAATGTGTTATGTTTAAAGTGGGTTTCTTGTAGGTAGCTTTTAGTTAGGTTTTGCTTTTTTATCCAGGTGGATGTTTAGACCACCTATATTTAATATGACTATTTATATGGTTGAATTTTAATCTACCATCTTGCTATTTGCTTTTCATTTGTGCTATCTATTCTTTGTTTTCTTTTAACTGCTTTTTCCCTTTTTTTGATTAATTGAACATTTTAATGATATTGTATTTTCTTCTTTGTTGCCTTATTTGCAATAATCTTTTTGTGTTTCACTTAAGGTTTATAGTACACATCTTTAATGCAGCACAGTCTACCTTCAGGTAATATTATACCACTTTATAATTGTATTGTACATGTGAAACTAATATAACACTGTATATTAATTATATTGAAATTAAAATAAAAATATTTTAAAATATATCCCTTTACATATAGTTTAAGAATATTACAAAAACATACTTTTATTTTTCTATTTCTCATCATTGTGGCATTGTCATACATTTAATTTCAGCATATTTTGTAAATCTCAGCGTACATTTTAGTATTTTTGCTTTTGCTTTAAAGAATGGATTGTCTGGGGCACCTGGGTGGCTTAGTCGGTTAAGCGTCCGACTTTCGCTTAGGTCATGATCTCGAGGTTCGTGGGTTCGAGCCCCGCATCGGGCTCTGTGCTGACTGCCAGCTCAGAGCCTGGAGCCTGTTTCAGAGTCTGTGACTCCCTCTCTCTCTGACCCTCCCCTGCTCACGCTGTCTCTCTCTCTCTCTCCTAGAAATAAATAAAACATTAAAAAAATGTTTTAAAAAAAAGAATGGACTGTCTTTTAAAGAGATATAAGAAATAAAAATTAATTTTATATTTACTCATGTAGTTACCAGACCTTGTGTTCTTCCTTTTTATATTCATTCATATTTCTGGTATCATTTTCATTCTGCTCAAAGGACTTCCTTAACATTTGTGTGTGTGTATGTGTGTATGTGTATGTGTATGTGTGTGGTAACATTCTGTAGGTAATAAAAGTTTTCAAACATTTTTATGCCTGAAAAAGTCTTTATTTCACCTTTGCAAGATATATTTTCTGGGTGTGGAATTCAAGGTTGGTTGACAGGTTTTTTTTCCTTTCTCTAGTACTTTAAAAATATTGCTTCACTTCCTTTTGACTTTCATTGTTTCTTATGAGAAATCTCCTCTCACCCTTACCTTATTGCTCAGTATGAAATATGCCTTATATCTCTTGCTTCTTGGACATTTTTTCTTAAGCTTCGGTTTTAAGTAATTTAATTGTGATGTTTCTTCTTGGAGTTTCTTTCATGTTTCTTGTGCTTGGGTTGATTGAAGTACCTGGACTTGTGGATTTAATAAGTTTTTATCAGTCTTGGAAAAATATTGGCTATTAGTTTTCAAATTTTCAATATTTCTGAGCTTCGTCCTCTTTCTTCAGACTAAAGAATACATACATTAGGCATCTTGAAATCACCAGACAGTTCATCGATGCTCTGCTCATTTTGAAAATCTTTTTCCTTTCCATGTTTTATGTTATATAGTTTCTTCAAATTCACTAATATTTTCTTCACTTCAATTTTCTTCTACTGTTAATCTCACCCATGGTATTTTCTACATCAGACATTGTAGCTATCTCTTGAAGTTCCATTTGGGAATTTAAAAAAACTTTTCATCACCTCTGACATGTTAAATATTTCTCTAGTTTCTGGAACATATGGAATATAGTTATGATAATGTCCTTGTGTACTAATACTATTGTCCATATCATTTATGGGTTGGTTTCTATTGAGATTCATTTTTCTTCATTATATTTAGTGTATTTTCCTCGTGCTTCTTTGCATGTCTGGTAATTTTAATTTTAATAATGTTTTATTAAACAATAGTACACAATACAATGTTACATTAGCTTCAGGTGTGTTTACAACATGAAATGCTCACCATGTATAAATGTAGTTACCATCTGTCATCACACACAGTTATTACAATATTATTGACTCTATACCCTATGCTGTACTTTTCATCCTTGTAACTTATTTTATTTTACTTTTAAAATTTACATCCAAGTTCACTAGCACATAGTGCAATGATTTCAGGAGTAGAATCCAGTGATTCATCCCCTACATATAACACCCAGTGCTCATCTCAACAAGTGTCTTCCTTAATACCCCTTGCCTTTTAGCCCATCTCCCCATGCAAAAACTCCTCCAACAATGCTCAGTTTGTTTTCTGTATTTAAGAGTCTTTTATGTTTTGGGGCACCTGGGTGGCTCTGTCAGTTAAGCATCTGACTTCAGCTCAGGTCATGATCTAATGGTCTGTGAGTTTGAGCCCCATGTCAGGCTCTGTGCAGACAGCTCAGAGCCTGGAGCCTGTTTCAGATTCTGTGTCTCTGTCTCTCTCTGCCTCTCCCCTGCTTGTGCTCTGTCTCTCATTCCCTCAGAAATAAACATTAAAAAAATAAAAAAAGAGTCTCTTATGTTTTGTCCTCCTCCCTATTTTTATATTATTTTATATTCATCTATTTTGTATCTTAATTCCACATATGAGTGAAATCATGATATTTGTCTTTCTCTAATTTTGCATAATTAGTATAGCATAATATACTCTAGTTCCATCTACATTGTTGCAAATGGCAAAATTTCATTCTTTTTTATGGCCTAGTAATATTCCATTATATAGGATACAATATATCTATATTATAATCTAAATAATCTATCTCTATATCTATATCATCTATATCTATATACCTCACATGTTCTTTATCCATTCATCAGTTGATTCACATTTGGGCTCTTACCATACTTTTGTTATTGTCAATAATATTGCTATAAACATTGGGGTGCATGTGCCCTTTCAAAACAGCACACCTGTATCCTTTGGATGACTACCTAGTAGTGCAATTGCTGGGTTGTAGGGTAGTTCTATTTTTAAATTTTTTGAGGAACCTCCATATTATTTTTCCAGAGTGGCTGCACCATTTTGCATTCCCACCAGCAGTGCAAAAGGGTTCCCGTTTCTCTTGCCAACATCTGTTATTGCCTGAGTTGTCAATTTTAGCCATTCTGACAGGTGTGAGGTGTTATCTCATTGTGGTTTTGATTTGTATTTCCCTGATGATGTGTGACGTTGAGCATTTTTTCATGTGTCTGTTAGCCATCTGAATATCTTCTTTGGAAAAGTGTCTATTCATGACTTTTGCCCATTTCTTCACTGGATTATTTGTTTTTTGGGTGTTGAGTTTGATAAGTTCTTTATAGATTTTGGATACTAACCCTTTATCTGATAAATCATTTGCAAATATCTTCTCCCATTTGGTTGGTTGCCTTTTAGTTTTGCTGATTGTTTCCTTTGCTCTGCAGAAGACTTTTTTTTTATCTTGATGAGGTCCCAATAGTTCATTTTTGCTTTTCTTTCCCTTGTCAAGTAAGAACTTGCTGTGACCAAGGTCAAAGAGGTTTTTGTCTGCTTTCTCCGCTAGGATTTTGATGGCTTCTTATCTTACTTTTAGGTGTCTCATCCATTTTGAGTTTATTTTTGTGTATGGGGTAAGAGTGGTCCAAGTTAATTCCCAACACCATTTGCTGAAGTCACCATTTGACTGCCTTTTTTCCATTGGATATTCTTTCCTGCTTTGTCAAAGATTAGTTGGCCATGTGTTTGTGGGTTCATTTCTTGGTTCTCTATTCTGTTCTATTGAACTATGTGTCTGTGTTTGTGCCAGTACCATACTGTCTTGATGATTATAGCTTTGTAATACATCTTGAAGTCCGGAATTGTGATTCCTGCAGCTTTTTTTTGTTTTTTTTTTTAGGATTTCTTTGGCTATTCAGGGTCTTCTCTGATTCCATACAAATATTAGGATTGTTTGCTATAGCTCTGTGAAGAATTCTGGTGTTATTTTGATAAGGATTGCATTGTATATGTAGATTGCTTTGGGTAGTATCGGCACTTTAACAATATTTGTTCTTCCAATCCATGAGCATGGAATATTTTTCCATTTTTTTGTGTGTCTTTTTCAATTTCTTTCATGGTTTTCCATAGTTTTCAGTGTATAGATTTTTCAAATCTTTGGTTAGGTTTATTCCTAAGTATTTTATGTTTTTGATGCAATTGTAAATGGGATCAATTCCTTGATTTCTCTTTCTGCTGCTTCATTGTCTATAGAAATGCAACAGATTTCTGTGCATTGATTTTATATCCTGCAACTTTGCTCAATTCATGGATCAGTTCTAGCAGTTTTTTGGTGGCATCTTTTGGTTTTCCACATAGAATATCACATTGTCTGTGATGAGTGAAAGTTTGACTTCCTCCTTGCTGATTTCTATGATTTTATTTCTTTGTGTTGTCTGATTGCTGAGGCTAGGACTTCCAACATGATGTTTAATAACAGAGGTAAGAGTGGACATCCTTGTCATGTTCCTGACCTTAGGGGGAAAGTTCTCAGTTTTTCCCCACTGAGGATGATATTAGCAGTGGGTCCTTCATACATGGCTTTTATGATCTTGAAATATGATCCATCTATCCCTACTTTCTTGGGGGTTTTTATCAAGAAAGGATGCTGTATTTCATCAAGGGCTTTCTCTGCATCTATTCAGGTGATCATGTGTTTTTTCTTTCTTTTATTAGTGTGATGTGTCACGCCGACTGATTTGCAGATATTGAACCAGCCCTGCATCCCAGGTATATATCCCACTTAATCATGGTGAATAATTCTTTTAATGTATGGTTAGGTCTTGTTGGCTAGTATCTTGTTGAGAATGTTTCCATTCATGTTCATCAAGGAAATTGGTCTATAGTTCTCCCTTTTAGTGGGGTCTTTGTCTGGTTTTAGGAATCAAGGCAATTCTGGCCTCGTAGAATGAGTTTGGAAGTTTTCCTTCTATTTCTATTTTTAAGAACCACTTCAAAAAAATAGGTGTTAATTCTTCTTTAAATGTTTGGTAGAATTCTCCTGGAAAGCCATCTGGCCATAGAATTCTTGTTTTTTTGAGAGATCTTTGGTTACTAATTTAATCTCTTTACTGATTATGGGTCTGTTCAAATTCTCTATTTCTTCCTGTTTCAGTTTTAGTAGTTTATATGTTTTTAAGAATTTGTCCATTTCCTCCAGATTTCCCAATTTATTGGCATATAATTGCTAATAATAATCTCTTATTATTGTTTATATTTCTACAGTGTTGGCTGTGATCTCTCCTCTTTCATTCTTGATTTTATTTATTTGGGTCCTTTCCTTTTTCTTTTTGATAATTCTGGCTAGGAGTTTATCAATTTTGTTAATTCTTTCAAAGAATGAGTTCTTGGTTTCATTCATCTGTTCTACTGTTTTTTTTGTCTTTTGTTTGTTGTTTTGTTTTTATTTCAATAGCATTGATTTCTGCTCTAATGTTTATTATATCCTGTCTTCTGCTGGTTTGGGGCTTTATTTGCTGTTCTATTTCCAGCTCTTTGAGGTGTAAGTTTAGGTTGTGTATCTGAGAACTTTCCTCCTTCTTTAGGAAGGCCCAGAATGTTATATACATCCCTCTTAATGACTGTTTTTGCTGCATCCTAGAGGTTTTGGGCTGCCGTGTTATTTTCATTGGCTTCCATGTACTTTTCAATTTCCTCTTTAATTTCTTAGTTAATCCATTCATTCTTTAGTAGGATGTTCTTTAATCTCCAAGTGTTCATGGTCTTTCCAAATTTTTTCTTGTGGTTGATTTTGAGTTTCAATAGTGTTGTGAACTGAAAACATGTATGGTATGATCTTGATCTTTTTGTACTTGTTGAGGGTTGATTTGTGTCCCAGTATGTGATCTATTCTGGAGAATGTTCCATGTGCACTCGAGAAGAATACGTATTCTGCTGCTTAGAAAGACATGCTCTGAATAAACCTGTTAAGTCTATCCAGTCTAGTGTGTCATTCAAAGCCATTGTTTCATTGCTGATTTTCTGCTTAGATGATCTGTCCATTGCTGTAAGTGGGTTGTTGACATCCCCTACTATTATGATATTATCAATGTGTTTCTTTATGTTTGTGATCAATTGATTTATATATTTGGGAATTCATGTTGGGGACATAAATGTTTACAATTGTTAGATCTTCTTGGTGGATAGACCTCTTAATTATGATATAATGCCCTTCTTCATCTCTTATTACAGTCTTTATTTTAAAATCTAGTTTGTCTGATATAAATATGGCTACTCCAGCTTACTTTTAGTGACCATTAACATGATAGATGGTTCTCCATCCCCTTACTTTCAATCTGAAGATGACTTTAGGTATAAAATGAGTCTCTTGTAAATGGCATATAGGTGTATCTAGTTTGCTTATCTATTCTTATACACTCTGTCTTTTGATTGGAGCATTTAGCCCATTGACATTTGCAGTGACTACTGAAGGATATGAATTTATTGCCATTGTTTTGTCTGTATAGATGGAGTTTCTGGTGGTGACCTTTGGTACTTTCTACTCTTTTTTGCTTTTGGTCTTTTTTGTTTTGTTTTATCTTTTCTCCCCTCAGAGAGTCCCCCTTAAGTTTTTTGTACAGCTGGTTTAGTGGTCAAGAACTCCATTAGTTTTTGTTTGTCTTGGAAACTGTTTATCTCTCCTTCTACTTTGAATGACAGTAGTTCTGGATAAAAAATCATTGGCTGCATATTTTTCTGATTTAGCACATTGAATATAACTGACACTCTTTTCTGGCCTGCCAAGTTTCTGTGGATAGGTCTCCTCTGAACCTGATCTGTATTCACTTATATGTTAATGATTTTTTTCCCTTGCTGCTTTCATAATTCTTTCTTTCTTTGTGTATTTTGTGAATTTGACTATTACATGCCTTGCTGATGGTTGTTTTTTGTTCAATCAAATGGGAGTTCTCTGTGCTTCTTGGATTTTGATGTCTGAGTCTTTCCCCAGGTTAGGAAAGTTTTCCACCATATTGCTCACATAGCTCTTCTACCCTCTTTTCTCTCTCTTCATCTTATGGAACTCCTATGATTTGGAACTTCATAGGACTCCTAAGTCCTATGATCTGGAACTTACTTCTTTTTAATAAGTCGTTGCATTCTCTAATTCTTGTATCATTCTCTTTTGCTTTAATTTCTCTCCTTTTTTCTGCTTCATTGTTCTCCATAATTTTGTCTTCTATATCACTGATTTACTGCTCTGCTTTGCCCATTCTTGCCAACATGGCATCCATTTGAGATTCCATCTTGGTTATAGCATTTTTAATATCATCCAGACTAGTTTTTACCTCTTTTATTTGCGCAGAAAGGGGTTCTAAGCTTTTTTCAACCCCAGCTAGTATTATGATGATTGTGATTCTAAATTCTAGTTCAGATATCTTGCTTATATCTGTGCTGATTAAGCCCCTGGCAGTCCTTTATTCCTGTTCTGTCTTTTGGGGTGAATTCCTTCATTTTGTCATTTTGAAGGAAGGAAGAGAATTAATAAAATTAAATTAAAAATTTAAATTAAAAAATTTAAAACAACACAAAAAATCAAATAAAGGAAGCTAGATCCTAGGTGTGTTTTCGTCTGGTTGTTGGGAGAAGCTCGATAGACTAGGGTAAAAAGGAAAGAAAAGAAAAAAAAGAAAAAAGTAAGAAAAAAATTTAAAATAATAAAAGTATACAAAAAACAAAATAAAATATAATGAAGAAAGAGAAATAGAATTAAAAAGTTTACAAGAAATAAAAAACATAGTAAAAGAATTAAAAAATTTTTTGAAAAAGAACATAAAAATTTTTTTTCACTTTTTGTATCCAAGAAAAAGAACAAATGGAGAAAGAAAGGAAAACCAACTTTAAAAAAAGCAAAAAAAACCCAAAAACCAAAAAACAAAACCCAAAAAAAGATGAATAGATGAACCAGTAAACAGAATGAAACCTGAATGAAGTTACATCCAGTTTCCCCTAGAACTCAAACTATGAAGCACTTTATAGTCCATACACTATACTGGCAAAGAAACATTCACTGTCCACTAGGTCATGTGCATGGAGGGCACATTTGGGTGGCACTTGGTGTGATGGCTCCATTCTCCACTAGGTGGTGCTGCTTAGCTGACGGGAGTGGATTGATGTGGTACATGGGTGCATGTGTGCACATGCATGGGAAAGGTGAAAATGGCATCACCCAGCTTCCTAGTCTCTGGCCGAGGAATTCTGTGGTCTCACCGACCAGCAATCATACCCCTCTTTTATTTCAGGCTTCTGTCTACTCCCTACTTTTACACTGTCTGTTCCCAAGCCTGCCAGGTGGCACCTCCCTTCCAAATTTTATCTCAGATGGGGCTGTGTTTCCAAACCCTTCATTTCTGAGAATGTCGTGGTCACTCTTTTTTATTCTTTTCAGACTTCAGATTCAGAGTGTGGTTAATCCTTGGAGTTCATGTCAAGAAATGACATGGATATACACATGGCTCTTTGCTTATTTTAATTCTCCACATTTTTCTTTTGACCTCTACTCTTACTTCTTTCCCTCACCACAGGTAACCATTGTGACAAGCTAATTTGTATATTTTTGTTGGAATTTGACATATATGTATTGTTAGATTTTGAAATACATTTTACATTTATATAACTGGTATTAAGGTTTTTTTGTACTTAGCACTGTCATTAAGCACCACATATCTAATCTACTGCTGCTCTCTGCTTGCCACATGGTAAATCTTACATACATCTATTACATTTATATATTTATTCTCCCAGAGGTTAACACTTAGATTTACTTCTACATCCCATCACCAAATAATGCTATGATGATTATCCTTGTACATTTTCCCTCATAGAATTGAGTTTTCCCTTTATGGCATCTAGGTTTTCATGTATTCCCTCCGCACCCCCAGCAAAACTCTTCTCTAATAACTCAAAGCCCCATTCAGTCAATGGACCTGGTTCCAAATTCAGGTTACCTGTATGATGCTTATTTCTCTCCATGAGGCCTTATCTTAGCTTCTTGTAGTTTACTGATGAAAAAATAAAGGACAAAGGCACTTCATCCCAATACTTCACGTTCAATATAAAATAATGAATTAATGTGACTGCTGGCTGTGTCCGGGAATTCATTCTCCCTTGCCTCCTTCAGTAGCAGAGTTTCACAATGGGGACATGACCAGTCAGCTACAGACCACGTTTTCTAAACTCCCCTGCAGCTAAGGGCAGACATGTGACAAAATTTGGATCAATGAAATATATGTAAAAGTAATGTGTGTACCTTCTGTGATACCTCCTTAAAGATACCTCACTATGGACTTTTACCTAGTAAGGAATTCATAACAATGTGGACACAGCAAAAGAGGCTATAGTTATGTATTAAGGATAACAGCTCTACCTTGCCAGCCTATGACCTTGGGTTGTTTCTTAGAGTCTAGTTTATTTGGAATATTAGCTCAGAACAAAATAAATTTCTATTTTGGTATTTATTTGGAATATTAGCTTAGGACAAAATAAATTTCTACTTTGGTATCTTTTTCTATAACATCTTAGCCTACATATTTACTAACACAAATAAGAAAAATACAATTAGAATGAAAACTCCCACTTGGAAAGCAAAGAGTGAGAAACAGCAAAGGTCATCAAATCTTGCTGAGCATGAATTATGAGCCTCCCTGCCCTAGCAGTAGAGCAGATTCTCTGCTTAGCACAGCTGGCTGCCCTTGCTTCTGCCCTCTGGAAGTAAGTCCATTGTGCATTTTTCTTTGCCTTTGCCTTCTGGGCTTTTTCCCTTTTCCATGTCTCTCTATACATACATCTAGAATAAGTACTAGAAAATATGCCTTTTTTTGGAACTGCACATCATCACAGCCCAATTCCTGTTACTGCAAGTTTGGGACCCAGGTGGCTTTAAGAATTGAATGACTATACTTCTAACTGCAATTTTTGTTTTTTGCATTAATATAACGCCCCACAAACTAAATAGCTTTCAATCTTTGAGTTTCTAATAGATTCCATGTAAAAGTAAACACATCTAATGATCTCTTCAGATTGTGGTTTTTACATCTGTCAAATCTCTTTTAGGTATTAGCTTTTGTGCTCAGTTCATAAGTCAGTCAATTTAGTCATAGCTGTATTCAGGCCACGTGCAATGATAGTCTGGTGTGAGAAGCACCATTCTCTTTTTTTTTTCTTTCATAGTTTATTGTCAAGTTGGTTTCCATATAACACCCAGTGCTCATCCCCACAAGTGCCCTCCTCCATGCCCATCACCCCCCCTTCCCCTTTTCCCCACCCCCATCAGCCCTCAGTTTGTTTGCAGCACACAAGAGTCTCTCATGGTTTGTCTCCCTCCCTCTCCCCAACTATTTTTCCCTTTCTCCTCCCCCATGGTCCTCTGTTAAGTTTCTCCTAACCCACCTATAAGTGAAAGCATATAGTATCTGTCTTTCTCTGGCTGACTTATTTCACTCAGCATAACACCTTCAAGTTCCATCCACGTTGCTACAAACAGCCAGATTTCATTCTTTCTCATTGCCATGTAGTATTCCATTGTATAGATAAACCACATCTTCTTGATCCATCCATCAGTTGATGAACACTTAGGCTCTTTCCATGATTTGGCTATTGTTGAAAGTGCTGCTATGACCATTGGGGAATATGTGCCCCTATGCATCAGCACTCCTGTATCCCTTGGGTAAATTCCTAGCAGTGCTATTGCTGGGTCATAGGGGAGTTCTATTGTTATTTTTTTTTGATAATTTGTCTTGATTTGTTCATTTTAGCCACTCTGACCAGCATGAGGTAGTATCTCAGGTGGTTTTGATTTGTACTTCCCTGATGATGAGTGGCGCTGAGCATCATTTCATGTGTCTGTTGGCCATCTGGATGTCCTCTTTGGAGAAGTGTCTGTTCATGTCTTCTGCCCATTTCTTCACTGGATTATTTGTTTTTCGGGTGTGGATTTTTGTGAGTTCCTTATAGATTTTGGATACTAGTCCTTTATCCGATATGTCATTTGCAAATATCTTTTCCCATTCCATCAGTTGCCTTTTATTGATTGTTTCTTTTGCTGTGCAGAAGCTTTTTATCTTGATGAGGTTCCAGTAGTTCATTTTTGCTCTTTATTCCCTTGCCTTTGGGGATGGGTCAACTAAGAAATTGCTGCGGTTGAGGTCAAGGAGATGGTTTCCTCCTTTCTTCTCTAGAGTTTTGATAGTTTCTTCTCTCACATTCAGGTCCTTTATCCATTTTTTAGTTTATTTTTGTGTATTGTGTAAGAAATACACAATACATTCTTTTGCATATTGTTGTCCAGTTCTCCCAGTACCATCTGTTAAAGAGACTGCCTTTTTTCCATTGGATACTCTTTCCTGCTTTGTCAAAGATTAATTGGCCATATGTTTGTGGGTCCAATTCTGGGTTCTCTATTTTATTTCATTGGTCTATGTGTCTGTTTTTATTCCAATACCATACTGTCTTGATGATTACAGCTTTCTAGTAGAGGCTAAATTTTTGCCACTAGATTATCTCTCATTCTTCAGTTGATGAGAACAGGTAAGGGGAGATTCTTGAGAAAGTCTCTGAGTATCAATCTCCTGCCTGCTGTTTGGGGATATAGAATCAGTTAACTTTTCTAAAACAGACAAACCCAAAATCCTAGCCTCAGTTAATTAGATTATACTCGGTTCTTATGGTTACAATGTGGAAGTTTCACATATTTCTGCTCACAACTGACTGCTCTGAACTTGGCCAGTTGCTCACACCTAGCTACAGTGTAGCAATAATCCCAGGTGAAATTCACAGTATTTTATTACTAAAAAGAAAGAATATATTTATACATATTATACATATGTGTCTATCTATCTATCTATCTATCTATCATCTATCTATCTATCTATCTATCATCTATCTATCTATCTATCTATCTATCTATCTATCTATATATATATTAGGGTTAGCAGTCCCTGCCACATATGCATATCAGAATAAAAAACAAAACTGTTATCTTTTTCAGATACAATGACTTATATATATAGAAATTTTAAATAATTCATAGACAAGTTATATATATATATAATTAGAAATAATGAGAGGGTTTATCTAAGTTACTGCTTGAAAAACAACTATGGAAATTATTTACATTTCTATACTTTATCAACAAAACATTAGAAAATAATATTAAAAATAAAATTTACAATATCAGAGTTAAAAAAAAAGATTTAGGTATAAGTGTAACCAAACTTATATATATAAGAGTTTGTGGAGAAGATGATAAAACTTGATTGAAGCACATTAATGTTCAATGTGCTTCATAAAAAGAAATTCTCAATACTATAAAGATATCAATTCTTCTCAAATTGATTCATAATATAATCTCAGTACAAACCCCAACAATGTTTTGAGTGGAATATGACAGACTGATTTTATAATTTATATGGAAATTACAAAGGTTAAGAATAAGTAAAATACTAAAGGTGAAAAAGAAGAAGGTAGAAGGACTTGCCCTAATAGATACAAAGTTTTACCATAAAATTGTATTGATTAAAACTCTGTGGTATTGGTGCCAGAGTAGTACAAATTGTTCAATGACACAAGACAGTGTCATGAAACAGATTGATGAATATATAGTACACAAGAGCCCTGCAAATCTGGAAGAAACGAGGGGCTATTCCATAATAGTTCTGGGACAATTGATTCTCCACACTTAAAAAAAAATGACATTAATCTTGACTGTACCGAGAGCACAACAATTAACTCCAGATGGATTAAGGACTTAAATATGAAAGTCAATTTTTAAAACTGTTAGAAGAAAATGTGAGAGAATATATTTTAGACCTCAGGGTAAAGAAATATATCTTAAAAAGGAAAAAGTTACTAAGATAGAAATAAATTTTATTACAGTAGAACTTAGAATTTCTGTTCATTGTAAGTCACAGTGAAGAAAATAGAAAGAGAACCTTCTATACTAGGAAACGTTATTTACAACACACATTGAAAACATATCTGTATCTATAAATATAAAAAACTACAAACCAATAAGAAAAATCCCAAATAATGCAAAATACAAACTGCCAAAATACACAGAAGAAAAATACAAGAAAGCATTAAAATTATTTTAAAAGTCATTAATAAATCAAAGAAATATAAATCAAGACTGTGGTAAGTGCATCCATTAAACAGGCAAAAATCAAGAAATCTGACAATACTCAGTGTTTGAGGAAGTGTGAGTTAATAGAAACTCTTACATATTCCAGTAAGTCCGTAAATCTAAAAGCACTTTGGAAAATTTTTGGCATTTAAACATTTATGTAGTTCATTTCCCATCAATCCCACTCTTCGGTATATATCCTACAAAACCTCTTCACCTATACGGTAGGAGACATACAAGATTATTCATAGTGGTATTCATAGTGGTATTTTTCCTAATATAAAAAACACCTGGAAACATTCACAGAACTATACCTACATGTAACAACTTGGATAAACCTCAGTGATAAAATGAATCTTTAGACCAGGGCTTCTCAAACTTTAATGTGTGGGCATCTTGTTAAAATGAAGATTCTCATTAAGTGGATCTGGCCTAGCACCCTAGATTCTTTGCTGCTGCTGCTGCTGCTGCTGCTGCTGCTGCTGCAGGTCACATTTTTGATTAGCAAGGTCCCAAGGCCATATATATATATCTTATTTATGAGCTCAAAACCAAGCTACATCAAACAGTTTGTTATGTGGGTAAACGGTACATACACATGGCATAAATTAAATACAATTATAAAATTCAGGGTAGTGGTTACTATTTGGGGGAAAAGGACTCAGAGGGGTATATTAGATACAAAGTACTGGTAGGTTTATAGTTCTTAAGTTGTATGGTGGATCATGGATTTGTTATATTGACTAGATCTATAATTTTGACGTCAATCTTTGGACAGTCATTCACAATCAGTGAAAAGATAGGATTAGGTTAGTAGGCATGTTAAGCCCTCACTATGCTCCAGAATCACTTAGGGAGATTTAAGAAGCACCTATATGTACTACCAATCACCAGCTATTCTGAATTAATTGGTCTGGGTGAAAATTCAGGTATTGGTGTTTGCTGACAGAGTACCACGTAGGGCTAATGTGTAAGTAGGTTTGAGAACTACTGTAATATTGCACCTCTAATGTCCCTAGTAATGTTAATAGTCTGTAATTGGAACTTACACATTTTTTTTTCTTATTAACCAGGCTTTTGGGGAAAGGTTTTCTGCTTCCACTTAACTATTATTTTCTTCAGTAATTAAAATAGGGACCTTTAAAATGTCATCTTCCTGACCAATAGGGACTGTGTCATCTGGCTCACTGTTGTTTCCCTATCATTTGGTTCAATGCACAGCAACTTTGTCTGTTAATGCATGGACGAAGGTATCAATGGATGATGGTTCACTTAGCATTGACCAAAGGTTTCCTCCAAGCCATCTTTCATCTCTTTTAAGGTCTCCCACAGCAATTGACATTTACTTCATTGAGTCTCTACTACTCAGTTCAAGCGATTATTTGCAGGTCTGTTTCTCCCACTGCACTGTGAGTTCCTCAAAGGCCAGGGCCAGGGTTGTATTATTTTTAGACCCTCAGGGATTAGTCCACTGACTCAATAGCTGTTTAGTGAAGTAGTAAAGAAATAATTTTTGAAAAAAAATTTTACAATGCATTAGGACCCTTTGCCGTAGGACCCCAGGATTTCCGTTCTGGTCATAATTTGATTGTTCAGGAGTCAGGACTTCAGAAGCCTTAGTCTGGAGAGATTTGCTATTCAAGTTCTGCAGAAAATAGACTTAATATTGTAGAGTGGTTTTGTGTTCACAGAAAAATTGAGCAGAAAGTATAGAGTGTTCCCGTATGATTTCTGGCCCCACAACCTTCCTCCTTGTTGGCCTCCTCTGCCAGAGTGGTACGTTTGTTGCAACTGACACATTATTATCACCTAAAGTCCATAGTTTCCATTAGGGCTCACTATTTGTGTTGTGCTTTTTATGGGTTTTGTGATGAATGTATAATGACAATGCATGCACTATGATAATTTCATATAGATTAGTTACTCTGCCCTAAAAAGCCTCTGTGCTGCAACCATTTATGCCTCCTGGAGACCACAGATCTTTTTATTGTTTTCATAGTTTTTCCTTTTCCAGAATGTCACATATGGATATTCCTCAACTTACAATAAGGTTATGCCCAATAAACTCTTTATAACATCATAGGTTGGCCTGCTCTATCTTAAACATGCTCAGAACACATTTGTCTACAGTTGGGCAAAATCATCTCACAGAAAGCCTGTTTTATAATAAAGTGTTAAATGTCTCATATAATTCATGAATTCTATACTGAAAGTGCAAAACAGAAAAGTTTATGGGTATGGAATAGCGGTATATGTTTAAGTTGTTTTCTCTCGTGATTGTGTACAGCTCACTGCAGCTCACTGCTCCTGCCCAGCATCCTGAGATAAGAATGTACCACATATTACTAACCCAGGAAAAGATCCAAATTAAAATTTGGTGTATGATTTCCACTTAATGCATATCATTTTCACAAATTTGTAAAGTCAAAAATTCTTAAGCCAAACCATCATAAGTCAGGGACTTCCTGTAATTGCAATCATACAACATATATTCTTTTCAGACTGGCATTGTTTCATGTAGTAATATACAGTTAAGGTTCATCTATGTCTTTTCATGGCCTGATAGCTCATTTCTTTTTAATATCAGATAATATTATATTTTTGAATGTACCACAATTTAACCATCACCTAGTGAAGGACATCTTTGCTGCTTCCAAGATTTGGCAATTGTTAATAAAACTGCTGTAAACATCTGTGTGCAAGTTTTTGTGTGTACATAAGCTTTCTGCTCCTCTGGGTAGACACAAAGGATTGTGTTTTCTGGATCAAATAAGAGTATACTTATTTTGCCAAACTCTCTTCCAAAGTGGCTATACTATTTTGTATTCTCGCCAGCAATGAATGAGAGTTCTTATTGTCCACATCCTTCCCAGCATTTGGTGTTATAAGTGTGGCCATTTTAATAGATGTGTATCTCATGGTTGTTCTAATTTGCGTTTCCCTAATGACACGTGATGTGGGGCATCTTTTCATATGTGTTATTTGTTACCTGTATATCTTCTTTGGTGAGGTTTCTGTTCAGGTGTTTTGCTCATGTTTTAATTGGGTTGTTCTTTCTCTTTTGTTGAGTTTTATGAGTTTTGTATATTTTGAATAGTAGTCCTTTATCAGGTATATCTCTTAAAATATTTTTGTCCAGTTTTTGGCTTGTCTTCTCAATCTTCTGATATAGATTTTTAAAAATGTATATCCTACATCAATCTGAAATCTGATTATTTTCCTTTTATGCCAAAAGTGGAAATATTTTTAAAAAGATCTAATTAATTGATGATTTAGGTTAGCGTTATCCTGGTTGATCAATATTTTATTATCTTTGGCTTTGGCAGGCAGTGACATGCCTCTTATTTCCCCATTCCTTAAGTTGGGGTATGACAAAAAGATAGTGATACTCTCACACTCACCCCATCTTTGTGCCTGATCCCATACTATATCCCCTTACCTGGTCTGACTACCAATGGCCAAAATCCTGGGAGAATAGGAGTGACGATGAGTCCCCTTCTTTTTCTCCAGCACAGTAGTCTAGATTTTCATGGTGGTTGATAGCCACTGAAAAGGAATTAAATGGATGGAAATAAAGAGATAGACTTGACTCAGCTAAGGGACGAGTTGCACTGTATATTCCTCCTTAGCATTCTATGAACTAATCACTCAGTGGATAAAAGATTTCTTTGGAGCTTAAAGTTAGAGAGAGGGAGAGAGAGAGAGAGATTTGTGAATGTGCCCAGTGTTACACTTGGGGTTTTTTGGGAGGTGAAAGAGGACACACAGAAGTTAATTCTTTGTTGGATCAAGAAGATGTGGTTTATCTATAAATGGAATACTACATGGCAATGAGAAAGAATGAAATCTGGCCATGTGTAACAACATGGATGGACCTTGATGGTGTTATGCTGAGTGAAATAAGTCAGGCAGAGAAGGACAGATACCATATGTTTGCATGTATAGGAGAATTAGGAGGAACTTAACGGAGGACCATGGGTGAGAAGAAGAGGAAAAATAGTGGGGGAGAGGGAGGGAGGGAGGCAAACCATGAGAGACTCTTGAATGCGGAGAACAAACTGAGGGCAGATGGGGGTGGGGGGGAGGGGAAGGGGGGTGATGGGCATGGAGGAGGGCACTTGTGGGGATGAGCACTGGGTGTTATATGGAAACCAACTTGACAATAAACTATTAAAAAAAAGAAGAAGTTAATTCTTTGTGAAAGACAGAAGTCTTGATGACTGACAGACAAGAGGCTGTGGGTATTAGCTCTGATTTGGTCTGTAAACAGAGAAAAGAGCTTTGGGAAATTTCTTTAACAAGTGGCCTGGCCTTATAAGAGGAGAGCCTTGAGACCTAAGTTTTATCTTCCAAATATCTCTGGAAAGCAAAAGAGATGACAAGGTCTTTGAGAGCAGAGGGGAAGGGCCTTGGGAGGACAGTTTCTGAGTGTTAGGGAAGGATCACTAAGTGTAGCTCTGGCGGGGTTCCTGTCCATTCCACCCCCTGCTTGAGTAGTCCCAGAAGAAACCTTGCCTAACAATTTACTCTAATGTCCAAGGCCATATGTCATCTTTCCAGTTCTTCTTTCCACCTAACTACTATCTCTTTATAGTTTCCTGCGTGAATTCTATGCTGCAGAGACTTTCCTCCCCACACTGTCTCTCTAACATGCAAGGTGCCTCCCTTTCTGGCTCCTTCCATCTGTGTTGGCTTTTAGCCCTTATTTTACACAAAGGGAAATAAAGAACACAAACATACTAGAAAAAAGGACTGTCCTTTCTCTTTTGTAGAATTTGGAAAACAGCTATAAACATGTCTAGGTCCACTGAAGCTGCAAGAGAAGCTGGGGTTTATTGTCTTCTACTTTTAGGCACAACTTCACTGAAAACATTGCCAGGAACACCCAATTCTCAAAAAGTGCCCTCTGGGAATTTCAGTAACATGCAGTTTTGAGAGAGGACATATAGTGTGATGGCTAAGAGCACAGGCTCTGGGACAGATATCTAGATCTGATTTCAGTACCACGATTTGAAAACGCTCTGCCTTTGGCCAGGCCACTGAATCTGAGTTTTCTCACATGGAGTTAGTGATAGCTTTTACTTCTTGGGATTGTAATAAGGGCTAAGCAGTATATGCAAAGTACTTCAAAATCTGGTACATAGCAAGTGTATGTATATGTATATGTATATATATAAGTCTTTGTATGCCTAGAATACACAAATGTTTGCTATTGTCTTTAATGAGGAGCTAAAAAAATTGATTTTTCACTAGACCACATCTTTTAGGCTCTTGTCAATCTCTACATTTGCATGCTCACCCTGGTTAGGGTAGTGTGTCAGGGATGGGCGCAGAGGTGAAGAAGTGAAGATCCTTCCAAATATTGAGGTTTGGTGCTCGGTCCCAGGACAGACCAAACACGAGAGGCTAGTGCTGGCTATCAATAGGTTTCCCATGAGTCTCCTCCTCATGTTATATTCCAGACAAAACCATTTTTCTGCTGTACGCTGCGGCTCAGGTTTGCCTTCTGTAGCAGTCTGCAGTAGGGACTTGTCAGGGCTGACATGAAAAATTTTATCATTACTTCTCATTTTTCTTGATGTCTCAGTCATTGACGGTTTCACATTCAGGGCCATTTGGGTGTCATCAATGTATCAGGTTTAAAGAGGAAAGATGATGAATCGTGAATGTTTATGAGAAAACGGCAGCAATTATGATGATGGTAATGAAGAGGGAAGTGAAGAGATAGGCCCACAGGGATGTTTCTCCTGAGCCTAGGACGATGGAGGAAAGTGCTCCAGTGGACTCGGGCATTACCATTGCACCACGATGGATGGAGCGTCTTACCCAACAGCCCTTCCAGATTCATTATTTTTTAGAAATATGCCTTGTGGAACCAGGTTTGCAAGTTTTACATAGAGTGAACAGCTATTTCTTATGTTAAGTTATTTCAGCTGTAAGAATAGAGGATTGTCGAAATAAATGGCTGGAGAATTCAAATTGTATTCATTCTTGACATTGGAACTGACAAATAGCTTCATTCCCCCACTGAAATGGAAAGTTTATTACTCTGAGACACAGGCAAGCAGGAGAGAGGGGGTATCCACATTTTATTTTACTGTAAGTCTCCTAAGATGCTGTGATAGAGTAAAATAAAATGCTTTTCTGAAATCCTGTGGGGATCCATCCCTTGCTCCATTCTCTACATTTTACTGGAAATAAAACCAATTAAAAGAGATTAATTTATAACCAGGATAAAACCCGATCTGACAGCTGGTTATTACCTCAAGAGCATGGATTGTCAGACGAAATGGAACTGGTGGGTGGTGGAGGTGGCATGAGAACTCAGCGTCCTGATGGGTTGAGTTGGAGAACATGTCAGGCTGAACCAGCCCACTGGGTGCTGGGCATTTCCAAAGAGAAATGATCAATGCTGGGGACAGATGTATGGGGTCTGAAGGACAGTTTTGCCAGAAATCTGGAAACTGTTCATATGATATTGAAAGACTTTTTGACACTTCCTCACCATTGGATGCCTTTCACCTCCTTGCCATCAGGAATCACCGCAAGGATAGATGCAAGGAGTGTAGTGTTCAATGAAGCCATGAACACAGCAAGGCATATGGAAGCTGCAGTCTTGCCGGAGGTTGCTGGGCTAGATTCACCTGGGCTCTCCTGTTGCGAAACAGTCTGATCCTTCTAATGGTGTCATCAGAGGAAATGGGACACAGCTGCTCATTCTCTTGACACTATCCCTTCCTGTCCTAAAGTCCTTGATCACTGCATCTCCTTACCTTTTCTTCTCAAACTTGTCAGAGGCCTGCACATCTAACAGACTTCATGAATCATAACTTACCCAGTTCTGCACTAGGGAGCAGCCACCCCACTAAACTCTGTTGACTTAATGCTGATCATTAATTTATAAAAGCCTGATGAAAGCGCCTCTGGAGCCCTGGCATTGTCCATATGGAAATCACAGGTTTCTTCTTCATGTCTCCTTAGCATCATGTGCCCTTCATTCTCCCACTCCCCGGCAGGAATCCCCAATGCAGAGCATAGTAATCAGGGCAACCATATGTGTGACACTTGTAGGTATTTCTTGCCACTTTGAAGTTTGAGCTATGAGAGCTGGGGAGCAGGGCCAGACCCTGGGAGCTAAGTCTATATTGGAGTTGGAATTTGGCCTTGACCATTCAAGCACAACACAGCCCAGGACTTCTGGGGCCCTCACTTCCACAAAGCTTGAGAGGAGTTTTCTGTAGTTGTACAGTTCCAAAAATCACTGATCAGAGGATTGTGGACATGTCAAGTTTACTTAAGGAATACTTTTTCTTAGATGACCTCACCTCAGCCTTCCAATAGAACTGGTGCTGGTTTCTTCTAGAAGCTGCAGAATCCTAATGGTAAGTATGTAATCTCTGATAGCATTGTAGATAAAATAAAAGAAATAACTGTATCTGCTCCCGAACTGAATCCTCTTCTGCCATGCTCATCATGATCCTCCTCAGTGTAACTCCTTTATTTATATCTGCCTTACTTCAAAGCTCAAGCTTTCTCCATACTATCTCTTATTGGAAGGGAATCAGGAACTAAATCCAATGGTTAGAGAAAGAACAGGTAGGAAACAGAGAGATCTCTAAATTTGAGACAAGATAGATTTTTTTTTTTTTGCAATTATTCATCTGAGCTAGGGAGTCCTGGTGTGTGAGCCAGAGCACCAAGACATAATTTTAGGGGGCGGCAGAAGCTGCTATCATGAGGACCACCTTAGATGTATGCATCAGAATGGGTCTTGAAGACTAGGAATTGAGTGTACAAGGTAGAAACAATTATGGCTCTGCCCAAGAGTGGTCTGAATGTTAATTTTCTTTAAGGGCTTTAATGTTCTATGGGCTAGATATTAAAATATTGGTAGTATGGTGATGATTTCATGAGTTAAATTTCATTATACAGCTACTGTTGCTAATGATGGCAGTCATCTGTTTTGAGCTCTTACTATGTGCCCATCATTATACTAAACACTTTAATATTTCATTTTATTTGATCTTCATCTGGCTTAAGTTTTCTATACCCTAATATTCAATGAAAGGAACAGAATGATCTCAATTTTTTTGGTTATTCTTGCTCTAGACCCAGGGTTGACATGATAGCCAGGGCTGTTGTCAGCTGTTTCCAATTTAAGCATTGATAAAGATTCAGAAGTGAGGAAAGAGATTTGAACTCTATCAGTTTGTCAATAATATGGAAGACACAATCCAGCTTTTCTGCTACCTCAGGAAAGAGTTGTAAATTAGTATCCCTTCTCTGTTAGATCCTGGGGACCTGGATTTGCATGACAGCCTTTACTGATTATTGGCATTCTTCTCATTACTAGTGAGCTGTGACATAGGAGGACACAGTAAGGCCTCGGAAATGAGGTGTGCAAATTTTTAGGACATGTTAGAGGGATTAGAAGGGACAAGATAAGATGAAGCATAGATTCTTCAGCTTGAACCAGAAGGCCAAGTTTTATCCGAAGTGAGTGTGTCGCCTTAATTTGGTGTTTCTAGGACATGTCGTGTCTACTCTTGTCTTCTATGTCTTGTGCATTGTTTCTGTATCTCTAGATGGTCTAATTTCTGATTTCTACTCTTAGCCTTACAAATTCTTCCAAATCTGTCCTACCTTCCTTTCTTATATTCTTTCCTTTTTTCCTTCTCCCTCTTTGATTCTTGTCTATACCATTAAAACTGTGGTCATCACACTGTTCAGTATAGAGGTTAAATGTGAAACAATGTGGGCTTTGTAGCAAGATTGTTTACATTTCAATCTCAGCTCTTCCACTGCCCATGTGCATGATCATGGGAAAGCTCCTAAACTTCTCTGTGCCTCATTTTCCTCATCTATAAGTAGAATCAACATTAAAAATACTTATCTAACAGAATTAACAATGACTAAGTTATTATAAAGAAAGCATGTAGAATTTTTCTTGTCATACAGTGAGCTCTCAATAAAGTCAACCATTTATTACTATGCTATCAGTATCTTTTTTTATGTTTACACTACAAAGTAAAAAGGCTCATTCAGGTTACTGTAAGAAAAAGAGAAATAATGTTCAGATACAAAGATTGGGACTGGGAATGCATCAGGATGGGGAGGCACTTTGGGGACTGGCTACTTTCTCCATCTTTTGTCTCAAAGACTCCATGGTGTCTCAGTAAAAGTAACTGCTTATTTCTAAGCAGAAACAAGCTCAGTCAAAGCATCTGCTTATTTCTAAGAGTAGTGGATCTACTGATCAATGAAATCTCTTCATACCCTTCAGTGCAAACTTTAAGAAAGATAGTCTGATCAGTTTTCCTAATCGCTATCACTGTTTCTGAGTGGAGCTCTTCAATGCAGGCCACCTTAGGATCACCTGAGATCAGGTGACACATATTAACAGACTCACACACCTCAAACACCTAAGGGAGAATGTGCAGCCTGTTGAACTGCTGTCATGAATGCATTCTGTCAAACCCTGAGGCACTAACTGAAATAAGTTTCCTCAGAAAATCCCATTAAGATGTTTCCAGTTTTCAGAGGAATGAAGTAGTTTCTATTTGCCATGTGGGAATTATCTCTCAACTTCCCCTGACTACATGCAATCATGTTTTTCAGTTATAACAATTTGCACCTGGGGTGTTCCACATACCTGGTAACCTTGTTAAACCACAAAGCAACCCAACAACCCATAGCAGAAGACTAATGGGACTTTGCAAAGAATATCTGCTATTTTAAAAATATTTATTTATTTATTTTAGAGACAGTGTGTGTGTAAGCAGAGGAAGGGAGGGAGGGAGAGAGAGAGAGAGAGAGAGAGAGAGAGAGAATCCTAAGCATGCTCCACACAGTCAGCACACAGCCCAATGTGGGGCTCAATCTCATGAACTCGCGAGATCATGAACTGAGCTGAAACAAGAATTGGCTGCTTAACCAACAGAGCCACCCAAGGATATCTGCTTTTAAACTTTTAAAAAGTAAGGTTTATGTGCATTTTGTCTTTATCTGCATGGAAAGCATGATGTTAAATAACTTAACTGTGGCAACAAAATTTCTAGTAGTTTCAAATCCAAAGTTCATCCTGGACATAGAAACAGTCGCACTCAGATCCTTGTGTATTTGATGATAGTAATTATCTGAATTTGGCTCTGGGACTCTAAAAGGAAAGTTCTATTCAATTTCAACATCCATATTGTCAAGAAATTTTCTTTAATGCCAAGATTCTGAGGCTAGAATCTTGGAACTAGAGTCCTTATGGCATTAGAACAAGGCAAGGCTGCTTATTCTACAGTGCTCAGGACAACCAAGAATAGAAGAGCTCGCAGCTTCATGTTCAATTAAACTATCAACAATGGGTGAATTCTGAGGTTTCATAAACAAAGGTTCTGAAGTTCTCCCCCTTCCTGAGGTTTATATTTGTTTCATAATGCACTTGTGTTCCACTTAAATCTGTTTTAAAAGTCATATAATCTTGAACTTATAACTGGAAAAGGGACATAACTTTTCAAAGGAAGCTGAACCATAAACACTGCCCAAGGTATCTGCAATTGTAATGTTTAAAAAGCAAACTTAAGCAATGTATAGAAATTTCCCATATATGACAGGAACTGTGGGGTATGAGGTATAAGGTATGGAGTATAGGGCAGAACAAGAGGCTGGCTTCCTCTCTGTCCAGAGATCTTCATAAGAAGGGATTGCTATGGTATTATACTATGGTGTATTTATCTTTTATCCATTTGACATTTTATCTGTGTTGGCAGACTGAAGGGTGATCCACTGCTGGTGACCCATCAAGCTGCCGGAAGTGTTACGAAGGTGAAGAGGAGATGAAAAGAGGAATTAGGATAGGACCGTGAGTCTGTGTTTGCTTGGGGAACATAGAAGCACCCAAGGAAAGCAGTGAAATAAAATTGCTGTGGGTGGAGGTACTAACTGAGGGAGCACTTTATATACTTCAGACCGTTGTACAGCACAGGAGATTTATATTACACACTGAAGCCCAAGGGATCTCAAGGTGAAAAAATTATGGAAAAGAATAACAAATTAACACCAATTGAAACAGAATTTTCTGTGGATACAAGATGTTTTCTCTAATAAGTAGCATATATAATTCTATAAAAGGTTAAGGTTCTTTGTTGGTTTAAGTGATTGATATTATTGGTATCTGTATGTATCAGAATTTTATAACACAAAGACTAATGGCAGACTTTGAGATAATGAGAAAGAATTATACTTCATGATTAAGAGTCTATGTTCCCTTCCTTGTTTAGTTAGCACTGGAGACTTAGCAAGTATTTAACCAGAGAAATGAATCCCCCTGCTATCTGCTTGCTACGTATACCTTGGTGTTCTTGAGGCAAGGTGTGATTCCCCGTAGGAGTGACTACATCTTTGATCACTTTATTGGGGTGTTGGGAAAAGAGAGAAATGTGTGAAGACAATACTCACTGTGGCTTATCCTCTCGCTCTCCCCCTTTTACACCCAAAGAGCCATCCTCATTGTCTGTCCGGATCCTATCCCAGCCTTCCATAACTGAGGTCTCAGAGCACTCAGGCAAGGATCCTTAACAAAAGCCTTTTAAAACTGTACACTCTTGTCAGGACAATTAAGGGCTCTATAGAAGCAAGACGGCAGAGACAAAACTGATGAAAATGCTGAAAATGAAAATTTGTGTATCTCTCTGGAGAGGGACTTTCATAGAGGTATACAAATTTAGCTGAGCTGAACAAATTATTCAACTCAAATCTGCAGGGGAACCCAGCGGTAGATTAAGCAATGATTGATCAATTAAGTGGGTAATTATTTCTATTTTTTAAAAAAATTTGCCTTAATTGCATTTCCTTTTAAATATGCATGGTAGAAGCCTTATCTTGAGTTCAGACAAGTCATTTGCTGTTTGGCAAACTGGTATAGAAGCTACCAGATGTAGTTTGGGGTGAGAAACTCCGGAATTGCCAGGAGGGTGCTCATCCTTAGGGAAAGAGTGCCTGGACTATAAACTTGGCCGAATGCAAAAGGGAACCTCAGAGTCTGAAAAGGGAGTGATTCTGGGTCCAATGTAGAGACAGCCACTTGGATTTGTAGGAAGCACAGAGCACGCCCATCCTGCTCCCAATTCTCATGCTTGGAAGAGCATCTTGGAAGAGAAGTGAGTATGTAGGAAAAAAACCAAAAAGCTATTGCACTTACAGTTCTTTATGGCTTGGAAGCACAAGCAGCATGGCTTTTGTATCACTCTGAGCCATCCACTCCAAAATGGCAATGGAGGCTCTCTACTCTACATTGTTGTTGTTGTTGTTGTTGTTATTTTTAATGGTTTTTTGAGATGTAATTGACATACAATAAGCTGTACATTTCAATTTGGGAAAATATATATTCAATTATATATATATATATAATATATGAAGTGTATACCCAGAAAATGTTATTACCATAAAGATAATAAACATATCTATCACCCCAAAACTTTCCTTATGATCCATTTTAATCCCTCCCTCAATAATTTCCCAATGCCCTATCCTTGGGCAACCATTAATCTGCTTCCTGTAATTATAGATGAGATGGCATTTTCTAGAAATTTCTAGAAATAGAATAATACCATATTTGCTCTTCTTTTCTGGACATTTCATTCCAGCATAACTATTCTGAGTTCATCCACATTGTTGAATGTATTATGTATCCAAAGCATTTTCTTTTCTATTTCTGAATAATATTTCACTTTACAGATACAATAATTTGTCTATCCATTTCACCTGTTGATGGGGATATGAGCTGCTTGTTGATTTGGGTTATTACAAATGAAGCTGGTACAAACATTTCCATACAAATCTTGGGATGAACACATGTTTTTATATCTTTTGGATATACAACTAGGAGTGGAATGTCAATTATCTGATAGTTGTATGTTTGGCAATTTTAGAAATTGCCAAATTGTTTTCTAAAGTGGCTGTGATTGTTTAATATACCCACCAGCACTGTATGAGTGTTCCTTTGCTTTGAATCTTTACTAACACTTGGTATTATCAGTCATTTTTAATTTTGGACATTCTAATACATGTGTAATGTGGTATTTTGTGGTTTAAGCTTGCAATTCCCTAATGACAACTCTGTGAACATCCTTTCCTGTACCTATTTGTTATCCAGCTATTATTTTTAGTGAGGTATCTTTTAAGTCTTTTGCTCATTTTTAATTGACTTGTTTGTTTATTTCTATTTTATTTGTTACTGAGTTTTAGAGGTTTTGTCATAAATTCTGAATACACATTCTTTATCATAAATGTAATGTGCAAATACTTTCTCTCTTTAATTCTCTTAAAAGAATCTTTTGGAGAACAAAAGTCTTAATTTTGATGAAGTCCAATTTATCTTCTGTTTCTGTTTTTGTTGTGAGTATAAATCATGTTTTTGGTGTTGTATCTAAGAAACTTTTGTCCAAACCAGGGTCACAAAGATTTTATTCCAGGAGTTTTATAATTTTATTTTTATTTATTTATTTTTAAAAGTTTGTTGGTTTATTCATTCATTCATTTATTCATTCAAATTAGGGAGGAGCAGAAAGAGAGAGGGAGAGAGAGAGAGAATCACAAGCAGGCTCTACACAGTTAGTGCAGAGCTCGATGTGGGGCTCAAACTTACAAACTATGAGATTATGACCCGAGCTGAAGTCAGACATTCAACCAACCGAGCCACCCAGGCACCCCTATAATTTTAGTCTTATCTTTAGATACATAATCCATTGTTAGTTAATTTTTATGTGGTATGAGATATGGATTAAAGTTTATTTTAACTTCCCCCTCCTCATATGGCTATCCAATAACTTCAGCAAATCTGTTGAAAGAACAATCATTTTTCTACTAATTTGCCTTTGCACCTTTGTGGAATGAACATTTAACTTGTCAAAGTCTACTTTCATGTTACAACATATTGTTATATGTATAATATAAGAATCTTACAACAGTGTATTTCCATTTCTTTCTTTCCTCTTGGTCTTTGGGCTATTTTTTAAAAAATGTTTATTTATTTATTTTGAGAGAGAGAGAGTGAGGAGCAGGGGAGGGGTAGAGGAAAAGGGGGAGAGAGAATCCCAAGCAGGCTTCATGCTGTCAGTGCAGAGCCCAATGTGGAGCTAAAACCCACGAACTGTGAGATCATGACCTGAGCCAAAATCCGGGGTAGGATTTTTAACCAACTGAGCCACCCAAGTGCCCCTGGGCTATTTTTTAAATGTAACTATTACTTTTATATATGTTGTAAAATCCACAGCATATTGTCCTTATTTTTGCTTTACATAATAAATTATCTCTTAAAGATATTTAAATAATGGAAAATTATCTTCACATATATCTATATAGCTTACATTTCTATACTTTTTATAAGAATAGAAACTATATTATTTTGGATTATTTTTTTACTCTTTTGCTTGAAACAACTTCTTCAACTTTTCTTATAGAACACATCTTCTGACAATTAATTCTTTCAGCTTTTTAAAATGCCTGAGGTAGTTTTTATTTCACATTCCTCTTTGAAATATATTTTCATTGGGTAAAACAAAATGTTGCTTTTCTCTTTTAGTACTCTAAGGTACTTCTGGCTTGCATTGTTTTTAATGAATAATTTGCTGCCATTTCTATGACATATGTTCTTCTGTGTACAAGATGTATTATTTCTATAACTACTAGATTTTCTATTTATCACTGGTTTTAAGAAACTTGGCATAGTGAAACTTTTTTTCACATTTCTTGTGCTTGGATTTGTTGAGATTCTTTTTTTTTTTTAAATCAATGGACACTAGGGCCGCTTCCATAATTCAGCTGTTGTAAATTGCTACAATAAATATAAGGGTGCATGAATCCCTTTGAATGAATGTTGTATTCTTTGGGTAAGAACCAGTAGTGCAATTGCTGGATCATAGATAGGGTAATTCTATTTTTATTTTTGAAAGGTTTTATTTAAATTCCAGTTAGTTAACATATATTGTAATATTAGTTTCTGGTGTACAATAGAGTGATTCAATACCTCCATACAACACGTGGTCCTCATCACAAGTGCAGTGCTTTATCCCTATCGCTTATTTAACTCGCCCCCCACCTCCACCCTGGTAACCATCAGTTTGCTCAGTTAAGAATCAAAGAGTACAAAAATACTAATTCAAAGGGATACATGCACCCCAGTGTTTATAGCAGCATTATCTACAATAGCTAAATTATGGAAACAGATCAAGTGTCCATCAACTGATGATGGATAAAGAAGATGTGGTATATATACACAGTGGATTATTATTCTGCCATAAAAGAATAAGATCTTGTCATTTGCAGTGACATGGATGATGCTGGAGAGTATTATGCTAAGCAAAATAAGTTAGTTAGAGAAAGCAAATATCGTATCATTTCATTAATATGTGGAATTTAAGAAACCAAACAAACAAGCAAAGGGAACACAAAAGAGAGAGACAAGAAACAGATTCTTAACTATAGAGGATTTGTTGAGATTCTTGGATCAGTGGGAGTATAGTTTTCATAGAATTTGGAAAAATTTAGCCACTCCTAAAGAAAAAAAATTTCTTCTCTCCTTTCTATCTCTTATTGCTCTTGGTAACTCCTAGTTTACATATTGAACCACTTGGAAATTCCCTAAAGCCCAAAGATGTCATTTTCCCCCCAGCCTTTTCTTTCTCTGTTTGGAATAGTTTTATTGCAGTATATTCAAGTTCACTAATATTTTATACAGTGTCTAATTTGCCATCAATTCCATCCTGTGACTTTTCAATTTCAAACTTTGTGTTTTTTAAATCTGCATTTGTTGGATTTTTAGTTGTCCTTGGTGGGAGGTATATCTAGTCTCCAGTTACTTCTTCTTAGCCCAATGTCCATGTTTTGAGTGTTCTAGGACATTGATAGAAGTGCAGGGCAGGAGGCTATTCTGCCTGAAATGTGCCAAGTCTCAGGATTACAGCATATGCTGTTGCCTCTGCAGAGAACATTATTTCACCTATTGTTCACCTAGTTAACTCTTATTAGCCCTCTAAGTCGCAATCTACACATGACTTGTTCAAAACCCTGTGCTATGAGCATCTTTTCTAACTTCTTCCTCTAAGTAATTCCATGGTACTTTGTACTTTTTCTTTAGCCACACTCATACACAACTGTATTTTTTTTTCCTTGTCTTTCTTCACTGCTGGGTTATCAGCTCTGTGAGGATAAAGACATAGCTGTCTTATTCCCTGCTGGATCAAAGTAGGTATTTAACAACTGTTTGTTTGGAGAAGGTAAAGGCAGTTGTGTGTAGCAGAGGCAATGGTACTTGGTCAGTGATAGGTGTTCAGAATAAACATTAACTGTGGCTGATGTGAACTACATGGTAACTGACTAAAATTACTGATTAGAATTATCTATAAGCATATCTGAGAGGTGTCCTAAAAAATTCCAGAAATACTTTGGGGTTGGGAAAAGAAGAAACTCTATAGAAGAGCACAGTTCCTTCATGGCTAAATTGGCAGAGTAGGGGGTAGGGTCAATAATATCTAGGTGATTATTATTGTGATATGTCTTTATGGATGGGTGTGCTTAGGAATATACTATATATATTATACCATTATATCATTATATATTATAATATCATATATCATAGTATAATGTAATATAGGATAAATATTTTTTTTTATTTGTTGCTTGTTTTACTCACCTTCCCTCCACCCCAGTCTGTAAACTCTATGAAGTTAGGTACTTGGTTTGTCACATTCTCTGCCCCATTCCTGATTCTAGAGGAAGATTTGTCATATAGTAGATACTCAGTAAATATTGGTTAAACACATGAATAAGATGTCTTTATACTACTCGATTTTAATTCTGGTTAACTAGTATACTAAACTACTATTTTTCTTTTTTTTATACAAAAAAGTATAGTAGTATACAAACTACTATTTGTTTATTTTTTTTAAACAAAATTAAGTGGAAATCAAACTACATCTTCTCTTCGTTTTCCCATGTCTATAGGGAGTCTAGCTACTGAGATTAAAATGGCTTAACTGAGGCTCCAATGTCCACCTGGTGGCAGCTTAATTTAATCACACTCAAATTACCTCCGAGGAAATTAACAGCTTTCCAAGAGCTGAGCTTGACAACTCAAACATGTAGAAGCCCTAGGGTGCCTACGTGCCCACACTACACCTCACTCTGGAGACAAGAGCAGCACCATATTAAGCAGTGGGGAGACATCATTAAGTTTATGATTAAACTGCCTTGCAGGGCAAAAAATATCCTGCTGAGAGAAGGCCAAAGTCCTGCCAAAAACATCACTGCTTTGCTACTTATTACAAATTTCTAGCGATTTTTCTTCTCAAATCAAAAATAGCAGTAGGAAGCATTCTGCCTCAATATGAAGGTTGGCAGGATAAAGACCGGGATGTGCAAGGTTGGGTGTTATAGAAGCAATGAATGAATGCTCAGGAAGTAGAGTTATGGGGGATAGTCAGGATCAAGTACAGAGTAGTGTGCTCAGCAGGGAGAGTTGGGGCTGACCCTGGGAGGATCAGAGATATGGCCAAGAAAGAAACCTGATGATCAGTACTTTGGGAAGTAGTGTGGGAAAGCATGTGTAGCACTGGTGATGAAGGCAAAGCACATAGTTTCCAGCATGGTCCTAGAGCAAGACGATGGCATCTTTCCTCGGAGCTGCTTTTAATGAAAAGCTCAGCATGTGCCAGCTCTTGTTGCTTGGATGGGGTACCTCTTGGCCTTTCATTCCATAGCTAACGTGGCTCATGAAAACAGAGTGAGTTCCAGATGGGGAAGTCTTGACTTTATCTAGATACTGGATTTGATGAGTCTATTAGGGTAAAGCTAAAAATGAAATACCACTGCCATTTTTTTTTATCCATTGTTGCTGTGAGAGTTCCGGGCATAAAACAGAGATCGCTCAGGTATTGTGATGAGAATGGAACTTACTATGGAAAATTAGGTGCTTCAAAATAAATTAGAACTGCTGCAGCAATAGAGTCAAGGGTGGAAATAATTGAGCTCAAGGACACAATACTAGAGCTGCAATGCAGGGATCAGAAAGCCACTGTCGTTACCACAAATGCCTCTTGACACTCATAGCTGCCATGTTTGGCTGCCACTGCCGCTATTGCATCTTGATTCTCCTATGTTCAAGCCTTTACCTGCCAGCATGAACAGCAACAGAGGTCATCTGCTCACTTCTGTCTTCTAAGTATCATTCAACTGAACCCAATTGGTAGAACATAAATTAAATGCAGAATCTGAGAAAATGTGGAAGGTGGGATTCTGTTTTTGTTCATAGTGTTCATGATTTTCCAGCAAGGCCAGGCCCAGAGTGAAGTAAGAGAGGCACCTAGGACAAAATTTACAGAGGCACCCACTCTCAGTGTCAGGCATTTACAGGTGTCCACCTCATAGGAATATTGTGATAATTAAATGAGATAAATTTTTACAGAACTTAGCATAGTTCTTAATACATAGTGTGTGCTTACTAATTACTAGATCAATAATAATTAGCTGCAGAGAGAAAATTAAAATGACATAAATTTCTCTACTTCTATGAATTCTCGTCAAAGAACTCTCTCCTTCAATAAATCTCTAGCTTCATGTTATACATGTTTTTGAGGGGGATGGCCATAGACCCAGTATGGCCACTTTTAGCGAGTCCGACTGTTTTTGTGTAGCATCCCTATAGAATGTGTGAGCCTCTAATACCGTTATCCTAAGCCTGGAGCCTTTATCAACAAGGAAAGACCTTTTAATATCTTGTCACCCCTGCCCAATTCTTTCACACATAATGGCATTCTCTGAAAAGACTATTTTAAAACATCACCAATTTTTACTTAATGATCATATGAAATGTAGATACTTATGGGAAAGATAACACTAAACCATGACCATTGATATCTTACATAAATTCAGAATATAGTTTTAAGTGGCGAAATAGTGGGAAGAACATTAGGACACTAGCCCTTGAAGAGGACAGAAAAAAAGGAAAGAAGAGGGAGAACAGATTAAAATTAGGAGTTGGTCAATGGCTACCAGGGTCTAGCCATAATAATGATCCTAGAAAAATCACTTCATCCTTTTAGACTTCATTTCTGTAACCATTAAATGATGGTATATATTATAGCCAGGTGATTTTCAAACTCTTGTAAGAGTGGAAACATTTTTATTCCTCCCCTACCTCTAAAATGAAAGTCTCACACCACGTACAAAAATTGATTCTAGGTAAATTTTAGATACAAATGCAAAAGGTAAAGTAATAAGCTTTGAGAGGATAACAGAAGAGAATATCTTTATCCCTGGGATAGGTAAATTTTTCTTTAAAAGGGCACAAAATAATTTACTTCAGAAGGAAAGTTTGGTAAATTGGGCTACAGTAAAATTAGGAACTTCTGGTCACCCAAAAGAAATCATCAAGCGAGTGAAAAGGTGCTGGATTCTAAGACATCAGAATTGGGATTCATCCTCACTAATCCTGTGGAAGCTGGCGCCTCCAGGGGAAAGGGTATCTGAAGACGTCAGAAAAGCTTACACTGCAGATCAGGAAACAGCCTCACCCTTCCCCAGCAATAGACACATTGTTTCACATATACTGACCCAGCCTTCATGACCTATTGTTTCTCTTTTTGAATACTGCCACTGGCCAAAGGATGTGAGGCTGGCCAGAAGGAGGCAAAGAATGACTCAGCTAAGCTCTTGGAAACTTTCCCTGCTTACCTGATGGGAAAAAATTTACTGATGCTGAGGAATGTAGAATGTTGCCAAGCACTAGCTTGTCAAAGAGAATCCTGGATTTGCCCACCCATCTACTGAAACTGTGGCTTCAAGATTAAAACCTCATTACCATTCACAGTTTGGCGTCCCAGTCTGCTGCACTCCAGATTAAAATCACCTCTGTAAAACCAAGCCAAGCAGGCATGTTGGGCCTGACTTAGTAGCAGTGAAAACAATAATGCAAAGGAGTTTGCGGGAGGTGGAGAGAGAGAGAGTCACTAAAACTAAGCCACAAGAGTTCCAGAAATCACACTGAAAAGAATCACAAAGACCTGAACTTCTGAGTATTAAGTCATATAAGAATGTTTTATTCCAGCAGGAAGGGATGTACTGTTTTACCCAGATCGCAGTATCCTCAGCGACCAGAGACCACCGGGGAGACCGAGTCACGCATGCAAAGGCAAAGGGTTTTATTACGGGCTCGAGCTCGGGCTCCCAGACCTCACCAACGCAGTGGATCCGTGCTGAGAGCCCCGAACAAAGGTTTTTATGGGGTTTGTGATGGGGGAGTTACAGAAATTGTGGCAGGGGAACAGTGATCCAATTATAATTATACAACATTAGTGACAGCGGGTTTAACCATACATGTTATCCAGAGTATCTGTTACTTTTGGCAGGATCCAATTACAACATTCAGGGTACCCTTAAATTCAACCAACCATAGAGCGAGCCTAGAGTCTTGTTCGGCGACTAATGGGTTAACTTTTACATTAGGCAGTTGGGATTTATCTATAGTTGCTGGCCTTTCTTGATTGGGCATTGCCAAGGTAGTGTGGTGGCGTGAAGTGGTGGGCAGTTTCTTCGGCCTTGGGCAATGTGTAGCTGCCTGATAGTTTCAGGGAAACTGAAACTGAAACGCCCAGAGTTCGAGAGACCCCAAAAACAGACCACCAGAGACCAGAGTCAAAGCCAATCTGCAAGGGTTGTTTATTTGCAGGTTCGAACCCGGACCTCCCCGCACTCGCCGCGGGGCGGGTGACGCTGAGAGGCCCTGAACAAAGCCTTTGCAGCCTTTTTATAGACAGGAGTAAACAAGTCGTGGGGAGGGACAGGAGATCTCTATGGTTACAGGTTTGTCATTGGTTTATATTTAAATATGAACATATATCATATTTGATTGGTTCCTGCCATCAGGTTTTTGGCGGGATCCAATTATAACATTTAGGATACCTTTGAATTCAGCCAATCATAGAGTGAGTCTAGGGTCTTGTTCGGCGACTAACAGGTTAACTTCTCTCTCCCTAGGCCCTTCCTTCAGTAAGGCGGAGGGTGGCTGCTGGCCTTTCCTGATTGAGTGTTGCCAGGGTAGTGTGGTGGAGTGATGTGGTGGCCAGTTTCTTCGGCCTTGGGCAGTGTGCAGCTGCCTGATAGTTCCGGGGAGGCTGAAACTCAAGCCTTAGGCAATGGTACAGAAGCGGAAGGAGCTAGTTTGTATCTGCAGTTTCCAGCCTTGACTCAGACCATAGGAATGTTTCTATTTTTTTCTTTTTGATTAGCTGAACTGAGGGCGGTCTGAGGATGGCTTTAGCCTTGAACAGTCTGAGGCTTTTCCTGGTACTGGGACTGGGGCTACGTGCAGCCTGTGGTTTCTCTTAATGGAGGACTTAATTTTTGGCTCTTCAAAACTTAGGCCTTCTAGTTTAGAGGGGAAACTTAAAGCCTATTATGGAGTCAGTCTGGTTTAGACTTGTGTCCTTACAGTACCAAACCATGATTAGGAGTTGGCTTTTCTCCCACCTGTAAAAGAAGCCTGTATCATATACTATTACAGAGCAGACCTACCCTGGCAATGCTAAGCCCCATCAGTCTCATAGAAACCTGCAATGTCTCAGTGACTGCTAAATAGACATAAACAATTGGAAATAGAAATTAAGCTAACAGTATATCACGTGGTACCCATTAAACTAGCAAAAATGTTGAAGTCTGGTAACCTCAAAATTTGGTTGAGTTGGTAGAGCTGATAGAGTGAAAGATATATGAAATATATAGTAACCAACAAAGAACTCCATCTGGAATCCATGTCTCTGTCTCCTAGAAATCAATAAGAAGAATCCAGATATCCAATAGAAAACTAAGCAGAAGTCTTCACCAAGTAGTGAACAAATGATCATTAAAGCCTATAAAAAGAAATTTCAATCTCATTAGTCATCAGAGAAATTTGAATTCAAATCATAATAAGATACCAGCATATAACCATCTGACTTGCTAAAATTAAAAAGCCTGATCATACTAATGGTTGGTTGTAGAGTAACAAGAATTCTCCTATACTGCTAGAAGGTGTGTAGGTTCACACAACCACTTTTTCCCTCCAGAAAACATTTATTTGGTTTTGTTTTATTTATTTTTCCATCTTTATTGAAATATATTTGACACATAACACTGTAAGTTAAAAATATACAATGTAATATGATTCATATGTATTGTGAAATGATTATCACAACAAGTTTAGTTTAAATTCCATCACCTCATATAGTCACTATGTGTATGTGGTAAGAATAGTTAAGATTTACTCTCTTAGCAACTTTCAAGTATATAATAATACAGTATTGGTACAGTCACTGTGCTGTACGCTAAAACCCAGACCTTATTTATTTTATAACCCGAAGTTTCTGCACTTTGACAAACATCTTCCCATTTCCCCCACCCCTCAGTCTCTGGCTACCGCCATTCTACTCTCTGTTCTATTCAGCTTTTTTAGATTTCGCATATGAGATCATGCAATACTATTCTTTTCGTGTCTGACTTTTTTTTCTTAAATAGTTTATTGTCAAGTTGGTTTCCCTATAACACCCAGTGCTCATCCCCACAAGTGCCCTCCTCCATACCCATCACCCCCCTCCCCCTCTCCCCCATGCCCCTCAGCCCTCAGTTTGTTCTCAGCACTTGAGTCTCTCATAGTTTGCCTCCCTCTGTCTCCCCAACTATTTTTCCCCTTCTTCTCCCGCATTGTCCTCTGTTAACTTCCTCCTAATCCACCTATATAGGCAAACATATGGTATCTGGTCTTCTCTGCATGACTTATTTCACTCAGCATAACACCCTCAAGTTCCATCCACGTTGCTACAAATGGCCAGATTTCATTCTTTCTTATTGCCATGTAGTATTCCATTGTATAGATAAACCACATCTTCTTGATCCACATCTTCTTGATCCATTCATCAGTTGATGGACACTTAGGTTCTTTCCATGTTTTGACTATTGTTGAGAGTGCTGCTATGAACATTGGGGTCCATGTGCCCCTATGCGTCAGCACTCCTGTATCCCTTGGGTAAATTCCTAGCAGTGCTACTGCTGGGTCATAGGGGAGTTATATTGTTCATTTTTTGAGGAACCTCCACACTATTTTTCAGAGGGGCTGCACCAGTTTACACTCCCACCAACAGTGTAGGAGGGTGCCCATTTCTCCACATCCTCGCCAGCATCTATAGTCTCCTGATTTGTTCATTTTAGCCACTCTGACCGGTGTGAGGTGGTATCTCAGCGTGGTTTTTATTTGTATTTCCCTGATGATGAGGACTGAAAAACAAGTAATCTGGTGAAGAAATGGGCAGAAAACATGAACAGACACTTCTCCAAAGAGGACATCCAGATGGCCAACAGACACATGAAATGATGCATATATATATATGCATATATATATATATATGACATTTTCTTTACCCATCTATTCATCAGTGGACACTTAGGTTGTTCTCATGTCATCACTACTGTGAATATGACAAGCATGGAAGTGCAGATATCTCTTTGAGATAGTGATTTATTTTCTTTTAATATATACACAAAAGTGGCATTTCTGCATCTACTTTTAATATCGTGAGAAACTCTCATACTGTTTTCCATAGTGGCTGCACCATTTGACATTCCACCAACAGTGCAGAAGTGTTCCCTTTGCTCCACACCCTCACCAGCATGTATTATATATATTTTTGATACTAGTCATTCTAATAGGTGAGGTGATATCTTATAGTGGTTTTGCATTTCCCTGATGATTAGTGATGCTGAGCATCTTTTCATGTGCTTGTTGGCCATTTGTGTATTTTCTTTGGAAAAAATGTCTATTTAGATCCTCTGCCCATTTTAAAATCAAGGGTTTTTATTCTTTTCTTTTTTCTCTTTGGCTGTTGAGTTACATGAGTTTCTTACATATTTTGGATAGTAACCCATGTCAGATGTATAGCCTGCAAACATTTCTATCCCTTTCTGTAGTTTCCCTTTTTATTTTGTTGATTGTTTCTTTTGCTGTGCAGGATCTTTTGATATAGTCCCACTTGTTTATTTTTGCTCTTGTTGCTTGTGTTTTTGGTATCATATCCAAAAAAATGTTGTGCCAAGGAGCTTTTCCTTATGTTTTCTTCTAAGAGTTATAAGGTTTCAGTTCTTACATTTAAGTCTTAAATCCATTTCAGGTTACTTTTTTTGAGTGGTGTAAAATAGTGATCCAATTTCATTCTTTTGCATATGAATATCCAGTTTCCAGCACCATTTCTGAAAGAGACTGTCCTTTCCCCATTGAACATTCTAGGCTCTCTTGTTGAATATTAGTTGACAGTATATGTGTGGGGTTATTTCTGGGCTCTTGATTCCATTCAATTGACCTTTTATGTTGGTACCACAGTGTTTTATAATACCTATGTAATAAAGTTTGAAATAAAGAAGTGTGATGCCCCTAGATTTGTTCTTTTTCTCAACATTATTTTGGCTATTTAGAGTCTTTTGTATTTCCATATAAATTTTAGTATGTTTTCTCTATTTCTGTAAAAAGATACGATTGGAATTTTGATAGGGATTATTACATTGAATCTATAGACGACTTTGGGTAGCTCATAGAACCACTTTGAAAAATTATTTGTCATTATCTACTCAAGTTAAATATATGTACATTTTATAACACAAATTTCTTATGTACTATAATACATCTAAAGAAAGATCAAAATTTCCCATATAATAAAAAAAATAAACCAGACGAAGCAAAAATGTCCATTGAGTGAAATAGATAAATTTGGTATATTCACATAGTAAAGTTCTACATATATATGCAAATGAATAAACCATTACACATAACAAAACATAGAAAACTTATAAATACCATGTTATTAAAAGAATCTAGTCTCAAAATGTTCCATTATATCTTATTTCATTCATATAAAGTTTAAGTAGGCCCTATGAATTTATGGTGTCAGAATACCAAGTCAAAATAGTATTTATCTTTGGGGAGGAGCAAGGAGCAAGTGATTAAGAGTGAGATGAAGGGCTTCTAAAATGCTGCTAATCCTTTGTTCTATGGATGGATGTGTTCTTTTTATGACATTTCATCAAATTTAAGATTATGATCATCTTTGTATGTTTGGTTCATTTCAGCAAAAAATAATGTTAAACAACAACAAAGAAAAGGTAAGAAAAGGGCCCCAATAGAAAAGAAAAAAAAAGTTTGTTATCATTTTCTTATTTTAAAATTGAACAATACTCATAAAATTCATTGAGAATAATAAGGCTATTTTAATTACTATAAGTCAGCATTTATGCTTAATATTTTCATTTTTGTCTCAGTGACCTATTCTCTTTTCTATCAATAAATCCCTGAATCACAAAGATGAGTAGTTCAAATCATATACATACTTTTAAATAGTTCACCTTGCAGTTTCAAGATGGCGGGAATGTTTGCAACTGAGGTCTGCACAAACACTAACTAGTATGATTCTACAAGTTCATGCATTTCTTTGCCTCTAATGCATTAAACACTGGCATCAAATATTTGTATGTACATGCTTTTCTTTTTTTAAAAAAATATTTGTATGAGAGAGACAGAGGGACAGAGAGAAAGAGAGAGAGAGAGCACAAGTGTGGGAGAGGGGCAGAGGGAGAGAGAGAGAGAATCCCAAACGGGCTTTATAGTTTGCTTGGAGCCCCACTTGGGGCTGGATACCACAACCCTGGGATCATGACCTGAGGTGAAATTGAGTCTGATGCTCAACCAACTGAGCCATTCAGGTGCTCCTGTATGTATATATACATGCTTTTTTCTTAAATATAGAGTGATCAGATAGGTCTATCTCCATCCATCTACCTACCTACCTACATACCTGCCTACCTATCTATCATCTGTCTGTCTATAATATAAATCAAATATGGAGAGTACCCTAAAACCCTGGCAGAACACAGTTTGGAACCTCCAGGACTCTTGTTTGTTTTGTTTAGTTCATATATTCTACCTGACTGACTGTAAGATGGCGGCTGGGGATGTAACTCATCTCCTGGGAGTAGGCTAGCTCCCTGCTTCTGAGGGTTGGCCTGCTAAGAAGGCAACCAAACCTGAGCTCTGGGCAAAATTTCCTATTTTCCCTTTGTGAGTAGAAGGCCATGGCAAGTGTTTGCTTCTTTTGTAGACTGCCCAACAGTCCCTCCTGAAATATAGGGTGTTGACTGAGGTGTGTGGAATAAGTGAATTTACTCTGTGATGGAAAGGTGGAAAGCATTTTGCTGTTTCATGTCCATCTCTGTGCCAGCTAACAGTAACAAGAATGTCTCCACAGACTTCACGAAATCCAAAAGATTGAGTAACATTGTTGCTTTTCTGTTTGCGAAGTCAGGTGTTTCACTTTTCATCTTGGTTGAAACAGATTTGACACAAATACCCATGCCCTCCTTACTGAAACGTTCTTGGGTCTGTAACAGGACAGCCTCTCTGCTTTCCCTTTACCCTTCTGGCTGTCAGTAGTCTTTGCCGATTCCTCTGCTTTCCCTTAACCTTTAAATATTAGAATTCCTGTAACCTCTATAGTAATCCTCATCTTGTCTCACTCTACGTACTTTCTCCCTAGGTGATCTCATCCATTTTCATGGTTTTAAATATCATATATATATGTCAACAATACAAAATTATATATCCAAGCCCACTATCTTGTTCTGAGCATCCAAGAAAGCTGACACTGTCAAAGGAGTAAGAGCTCACAAAAATAATCAAGCATCTGAATTACATAAGGATTAAAAAAGGAAATGCGCAATATGGTACCTATTCTAAGAGGAATAGTTGGTGGCGTAGAACAAACAAGAATTTAAAATAAGTATAGGAAGCATTTTTAAAGAAAATAAAGATATTGGAAATATGAAGCAGAAATAAGCAGTTCTTGAGAAAAGCCAGTGACATCAATGATTGTCTGGCAGAGTTGAGAAAGAAGATTAAGAATCTCTTCCAGGATGGAGGGGGCCTAGGTGAGGTCCTAGGAAAACAGTGCAGCCTCATACAATGAAATCACCTTGATAACAAAGGCCACATGTAGTAGGAGAAGCAGACCAAGATGGGGGAGTTCTGTCCACTTTGAGTGGACCAACAGTCACATAGTCAAACTCTCCTTCCTTTCCTGCTGCTGCTGCCTCCTCTTCTGAACAAAAAAGGTGAAAGTGAGGCATTGGAAGCTTGCCCTCTGATGGGAAGGTGAGGATGGGAGAACCAGTAGTAAGGGGAAGGGTGGAGAGAGAGAGAGAAAGGAGAAGAAATGGAGAGAGAGGTGTAGAGAGAGGGAGGGCGACAGGGAGAGAAGGACAGATGGAGGGAGGGAGAAAGGGGGAGCGGAGGAAGGAGAGAGTGGGCAAGAATGAGTGTCCTACTTGGAGACTGGAAAGAAACTCCATGCTGACTATAAAGATAATATTTGAAGTTGAAAAAAATATTCTCCCAAATAATATTGAGAATTTAGTAAGTGGTTGAACGTGAGATCATAGAAAATACATATATTGGTTCCTGCCCCCCCCCATTCCTGACACAGAGCTCCTGAAATCCTAGTAATTTTCTTAAGTGATAAAAACACCAAGAAAACCTTTTGTTTTAATATTTTAATTTGACCCTATTCCTGACACAGGGCTCCTAAAATCGCTTATAAATCCCTGAGTGATAAAACCACTAGGAACATCTTGTGTTCTAATGAGGTGACTCTGAATGGGCCCTGGATATCACCTGGATGGGAGCTGGTCACCATAAAGTCCAAGCTGTGATTAGAAGCTTGGAATTTTCAGCTCTCACTCCAGAGAGGTACAGGGGCTAGAAATGGAGTTACTAATTGATTGTGGCTACCTGATGAAGCCTTCATAGAATCCCAAAAGTATGGGGTTTGGGGAGCTTCCAGGTTAGTGATCACATCCATGTACTGGGAGGGTGATGGGCCCTATCTCCAAAGAAACAGAAGCTCCCATACTTGGGACCCTCCGGGGCCTCACGTTTTGTATCTTTTCATCTGGTCATTCATCTGTATTCTTGGTCATATCCTTAAATGAACTGGTTGACATAAATAAGCACTTCTCTGTGTTCTGTGAGTCACTCTAGCAAATTAATCAAGCTCAGGAAGGAGGTGTTTAGATCCTCCAATCTATAGCCAGTCAGTCAGAAGTATAGGTGATAATCTGGTTGTGTGGCTGGCATCTGAAGTATGTGTGGGGCAGCGGCAGTCTTGTGGGATTTAACCGGTGGGACTGACAGTATCTCCAGGTACTGCCAGAACTGACTTGAATTGCTGGTGTCACAGAGAATTGCTTGTTGTGGGGGACAAACCTCCACACATTTGGTGATCAGAAGTGTGAGAATTGAAGTGTTCCATGAGAATAAGTACAGAAGACACAAAGGAGAGACATACAGTAGGAAAGACTCTAGAGGAGGGAAAAGACTGAGCTTTTTTCCCATTTTAATGAGAATATAGAAGTCATTAAACTAGACAAAAATTTAAAGAGAAACAGAATGGAAAGAAAATGAGATGTATGCTCTAGGCAGGTTGAATGTCCATGGCCGGGAAAGTAGAGGAAATTTTGAGAATAAAACTTATTTCATTTTATACCTAACTGAATTGAGAACTCTGAATTCTCCAAGTAATTATTTGTTGACCACCAGGTGTGTATAAGCTACTGTCTTGGCGTTAGAGATAGAGCAGCGTGTAACTTTGATAAAAATCTCTTCCCTCATGGAGCTTATTGTCCAGTGACAATCCAACCAGTTATATACATTACATACTGAAGAATGTCCCAGCTATACAGGTATGTCTCAGTACCTAAAGCAACACTGTTGAAGAGAACTTTCTGTAGTGATGACATTGTTCTGTATCTGTGTTATCCAATAGCCATATGTGGCTAGTATGACTGGGGAACTCAAATTAAATTTTATTTAATTTTAACTCATTTCAATTTAAGTAACCACCTGTGTCTAGTGGCTGCCATTTTGGGACAAGCAGCTATAGAGTTTTTGGTGAAAGTGTACAATCACCTTTTATTCAAAGCCCTCTTACTACCTAGGGCTCAGAACCAATCTGTCTGACTGTTCCATGGACACTTGAAAAAGAAAGCACGTCTTTTCTTTTCAGAATAAAGAGTTTAATAAATGGCCACTAGAGATACTTTACTTTTATGTCTTTTAGGATGTTGATATCATTATTGATTATATTCAACCACTTGATCTGTCATGGACCAAGAAGGGTAAACTAAAACTTCCTTCATTTATGTGCTTCTGCAGAATTCAGTAACTTTGTTCTCAGCTGGACACTGTCTTCCCTGTAATTGCTGCTTCTTTGAAAACGAGTGTTTCGGAAAAATGTCTCAATTACCATTTTATACTTAACATGAAACATAATCAGGAAGGAGATCTTCCCTTTTACCTGATTACAAACTACCATATTGTTTATGTGGTTTCTAGCTTTGTTGGAGCCTGAGGTCACATAACCAGAAGTAGGCCCTTGAGCACCAAAACACAGGAGCTACCTACATTTCGCAAACATTTTTGATTCTCTCATAAGTCAATGGGCAGAGGGTCAGGTAGAATTGGAAATAAATATCTGATAGGGTTGGTTTGGTAGCTTAATAGTGTCAGGCCATCTTCTCTGTGAATCTCTTGGCCTTCATGTGTTTCACGTCATGGTTAGCAGATGGCTGCTAGAGATTTAGAGATCATATCTACATTCAAGGTAGGAAAATATGGGAAAGGGATGTGCTTTACTAGGTACATCCATTCCTTTTTCCCAGGAATGTCTTGCACATGTGTCATTAGCCATAAATGTGCCTGTCAATGGACACTTTAAGCTTTTAAGGAGAATGAAGAAGCAAGCATTTAACCTGACACAGTGACACCCCAAATAAAATCAAAGTTCAGTCAGCAAAGAACGGGGAAATAGATATTGAACAAGTGACTAACAGTAGGGATTCTTATTTTTCTTTATATAGAAGACCAGTTTCCCGGAAGAGAAAAAGCAGTTACTGATTTTACACAACAATCTTTACATCACAAATCTCCCAGTCTGTGGGATGGGAATGAAATAAATGCTAGCGATAGACCCATGGCATCTCCAGAATCTCTTTTGTATTTCAATGAACAGTGCTAATAGATTGGGCTCATTTCAATAGCTGGATGTTTCCTATCCTATTATTAGTATTGTCTCAGGAAGCTCATCAGCTCTGCATGCAAATGCATTCCTGTCAAACCCTAGCATCAGTTTGACATACATTCTTCAACATGGTTGAGCCCCTGTGGAAATTATTCAGGTAGAATAGGGCAAATGGAATGGCATTCCACTAATGTGGGAAAGAGCTGAAGTAGTAAAAAAATAAAGTCAGTATAAGTGTAATAAGCCATGGAGATATTGGCTGGAGAGATAGGAAGGGGCCAGGCATAGACTTGTAGGTCAATGGTAAGGTTCAGAGATTTTATTCTAATTACTGTAAGAAGCTGTTAAGGTACATAGCTCATACAGAGTACATGCTTGGTTTATAAACTTTACTAGTGTAGTCATCTGTGGGAAAAACAATGTAAATGTGTTCAAATATCTTTTGTAAAGTTGGGTAAGTAATTTGTCAGCACACTTCTTTCTCTCCTGGCTACACAGACTTACAGGGTTCTGTGGCAAGGTAAACATCCCTTTCATGTGTTCGAGTTTCTCTTTTGTAGTCTCATGTCATTACGTATGAACTTCATCATCTATGTGCTACCCAGATAACTTGACCTATCATGTCTGTTAAAGAGACCATAGGACATTCTGACTCTTGGAGTTGGTTACTTTCGATAAACTTAAAAACAAATGTTTAGCTCTTGGATATAGGTGGAGGAGGTAAGAATGGATGGGAGTATGAGTCAGAAGTTCCTTCAGAGATCATGGATACTTGGGTTAGATGGGTGCTGATGGACACAAAGATCTGTGGTTAACTTAAGACATAATTTGAAGGTAAAATAGAGTTAATGATGAAGTTGGTTCAGAAAGGAAGACAGGGAATAATAAAGTGTAAATACTTCCATGGTTGTGGATATTATGGATAAAAAAGTACTTACAGAGTATTAGTTATGTATTAGTAATACCTATAAAAAAGAAGTTACAATAGTCACAACATGTACAATGCTGCACGGTTTTAAATATTTAAAACCTTACACTTATGATAGTGGTAGGACAGTGTTTATTATTCTACCTTCTCTCAGATGTGGAAACACCAGCTTTCCCTTTCATAGTTCTGCCTTGCCAATCTGGAGACTGGTCAGAGACAAAAGATGTGTGAAGAGAGGATATAGACAAAGTGGGCAACTGGATCTTAGGTTAGAAGAAGGTGGGAAAACTTGTGTGGGCATGGCAGAAAGGAAGGTCTAAAGGAAACATGGAGATTGCACAATGGACTTTCAGCAGTTTGGCTGTGGGTAATGAACTGGGTCTCCTTTTGAGGTGCTTTAAAAGATGTAAGGAAAATATTTTGGGTGTGTGTGTGATTACGTTTTACAGTTGGGGTATTCTTGTTTCTAAAGTGATCCTAGACAGAAATTGAGTTCATTAAGATTCCAATTTTAGGGGCACCGGGGTGGCTCAGTCGGTTAAGCATCCAACTTCAGCTCAGGTCATGATCTCACAGTTTGCAGGTTCGAGCCCCGCGTCATGCTCTGTTTTGACACCTAGCTCAGAGCCTGGAGGCTGTCTTCAGATTCTGTAACTCCCTCTCTCTCTGAGCCTCCCCTGCTCACACTGTCTCTGTCTCTCTCTCAAAAATAAATAAAAAACATTAGTAAAAAGAAAAAAATTTTTTAAAAAGATTCCAATTTTAATGTTGCTTTGCTACTTTTGTTACCTTGAGTGTACATATGAAATATAGCTTGAGCAGAGGTTGTTTTGAAAAGCAGAGCATGATTTGGGGGCAGTGAGAAAATAGAGTTGGCCAGTTTTATGTTGAACTTTGTGAAAGGCAAGATTGGATGGGCCTATTGGTTACAGGTTGTGGAAGGCCTGGAAAAAATGTGAGTTGAAATTCTTACTACCCAGATTTGTCACTGAGATTTGTCACTAGCCAGATTTGTCTCTCACTGAGAGAGACTTTAGAAAATATAGAATATTTACATGATAAAAAGTATTCATAATTCCATCATGTGAAAAAAAACCTTAATATTTTAGGGTATTTCTTCTAGCCTTGTATATTGGCGCATGTATATATGTGTGTAAAAACTTCATAGTATGATTAAAAATTGAAATTATACTATACATAACATTTTATAACTTATTAAAAAGTGTTCTGTGAATACTTTCCTGTTAACTAATCTCAAAATAGTTTTGGATGGCACACAGTCATACATCATGTGGACTTACCATGAACTATTTAGCTATTTTCTTTAGACTTTATTTATTTGAATTATTTTCCCACTCTTCTAGTGGACCTTATTATTTGCTGTTTCTTTTTTATTTGTCATTATAAATTTTGTATCAATAATTCCCATGTACTAAATCTGTAACTGATACATTTTGCAGAGTTAGCATTTCTGATCAAAAGTAATGAACACTTGTGCTTGGTTTGGCAGCACATAAACATAGAAGACCGGCATGGCCCCTCTGCCAGGATGACAAACAAATTCATGAAGCGTTCCATACTTTTACATGTTAACTAGACTTACTGTTGTGATCATTTCACAATACATATGAATATTGACTCTTTATATTATATATCTGAAACTAGTGTCATGTTGCATGTCAATTATACTTCAATTAAAAGAAAAAGTGATGGACACTTTTAGAGCTCTTGGTAGATACAGACAAATGGCCTTTCAGGTTTGAACCCCTTTGTATGCATTTCAGTAATTGACTGAATTTCCTTTTTCACTGCCTTCTCCCTACTACTGGGACTTAGCTTTTAAAACATAAACAATAATACATCATAATTTTAATTGGCATGTCTTGATTATTAGTGAGTGTCAACATTTTTCACATGTTACTAGCTAATTCTCTCTTAAAAACTAAATTCAGGGGCGCCTGGGTGGCTTAGTCGGTTAAGCGTCCGACTTTCGCTTAGGTCATGATCTCGCGGTTTGTGGGTTCGGGCCCCGCGTCGGGCGCTGTGCTGACTGCCAGCTCAGAGCCTGGAGCCTGTTTCAGTCTGTGACTCCTTCTCTCTCTGACCCTCCCCTGCTCACGCTGTCTCTCTCTCTCTCCTAGAAATAAAAAAAAAAAAAAAAAAAAAAAAAAAAAAAAAAAAAAAAAAAAAAAAAAAAAAAAAAAAAAAAAAAAAAAAAAAAAAAAACAAAACTAAATTCATGTGTTCAGTTTGTCATTCTGTTCTGTCTTCATCATTGAAGATGGCTTGAACCCAACACAGAGGGATAACTAAATAAATATTTTTATGATTGACTGAAAATCCATATGGAGTTCCATGCAGGACCAATAATGTATATAGTTCATGGCTCTTTGTCTATTAATCTTCTCAAATTTAATGATTTCTCCTGTGAAATGTCGTATTCAGGGAAAATGTGATTTTTCTCCCTGCTCTCTATAGTCCTAAGACATTCTCTCAGTTGAAACGTCTCTCCATTTTCACTGTACTTCATATATCATCAGCAGGAACTGGGGTTATGCGAGGGCGATGTATGGACTGCATATTTATTGAACTCTAATTGTATGAATAAATGAATGCACCGGGCATGCAAATACAAATCTAAGTCTTAAAAATAATAATTTACATAATTAGCTTACAAGAAGGCCTGAGCTATTAACTTAAGTTCATATATAACATTACATCTTCAAGTGTTAATTTATGCTCTGTTCCTTCCAGAATGATTGAACTGTTTGGTAGTTTTATTTATGACTCATGCTTAGATTCATTTTGCAGTACTGATAATGTTGAGATAATGGGAATTTATAGTTAGCTCTGACAAGAGGCCATAAAACAAATGACTGGATGTTTTCTTTATTGCCACAGGCTCGATTTATAACATAAAGTACTTAATAATTGTTATTAATGAATCCGCTGTGGTTGGTATATAGACACAGCTGGAAATCACATCTGTTATCAGACAGCCTGGGTTGAGTAAAGCACAAACACTGTAGGGAACTAATAGCTACAAAAGGAAATGACATCACGGAGCCATAGGAAGTGCCCATAGATGTTAGCTACACTGAAACAGAAGAGATTTAGGTTAGATTTTAGGAGAAATGACAGAAAATTTAGCACTTTAAAAAAATTTTCTTCCATATGGATCTCAAATGTCTTTCATTATGCGCTAGAGTCCCAGGGTCAATCCATATATGAAATATTAGTAAACTTTATGTCTTATTTTTTAGATCAAAAATAAATAAAAATAGTTCAATTTCAGCCTACCAACTTACCTTTCCAGGCTTCTTTTCAGTTACCCCTTTGAAACACTCTGTTCTATTCAGATGGGGTTATTTGTCTTTGTTTTTACAGACATGCATTCCTGCCTGTGTGCTTTACCTTATGTTGTCACCTCCATCTGAGGCCATTTGTAACTATTTCAAGAAAGAGCTGTTCTTACTTATTTACTCTCTCTCTCTCTCCCCGCCTCCCTCGTCCATTCCCATTTGTCCCTATTCTCAATTTTCATTCTCCTCATTCACCGTTAGCAAACATTGTAATACATTTTGTATGTGTTCTTTGATTATATGTAGTCTTACAAAATATGCTTTGTGTGTGTGTGTCCCTGTTTTTCTAATTTGTGGAAATCATGGTGAAACACAGATGTCATTTTATTTCTTTTACTTAACCTTGAAGTGCCAGCCATAGCACTCTGTAAACATCTAGTCCATTTTTTGGTAAATGTTTCTTAAGACTCCACGTGTATCCACCAAAACTGACATGTCTACTCTTCAGTCAGTGATGGGCACTCAGATTGCTCTGAATCTGTATCACAATAAGTAAAGTAACAGTGGCCAGTTTTATGTATGTTGCTTGTGGATCAGTGGGAGAATTTCTTTAAGCTACATACCTAGGTGTGTAGTTCCTGGGTCACAGAGTGCACGTAGATGTGATTTGACTAAATCTTGAGACAGATTTTTAAAGTGTTCTCCCATTATTCTCCCACTGGAAGTGCAGTGAGTTCCCATATTCTTCCATACACCCAATAGCTGGTATCGTCTAGTTTTACATGGATAAGCAAATTAACATGGATAAGATGATATTTCATGATTGTTTTCATTTGCTTCTATGATTACTACCGAGTTTGAGTATCTTTTGATTTGTGTACTGCTTTGGGGGTTTATTTCATTTTAATTGCCTATTCATGTGCATGCTCATTTTTTTTTCCTCTTGGGTTATCTATCTTTTGTGGATTTAAAGGAATTCCTTGTACATTTTTACATTGTCAGTTTTGAATATTGCAAGTTTTTTCTTAAAGTCTTATCACTTCTCTATAACTCGATCCGTACTATTCTTCCTTAAACAAAAATATTTGATTTTGATGTAAATATATTCAACAAATTTTTGCCTGAGGGTTTGTGCTTCTCAAGTATTTTTTTTTACTCAAGTATTTTAAAGACAATTGTTCCCTACCTTTAAATCACAAATATATGTTCTGACGTTTTCTTTTATTGATTTTCTATTTTATCTTTCATTAATCTTTCCGGATTCTACTTTTACGCATGATGTTATTTTTTTTTAATGTTTTATTTATTTCTAGGAGAGAGAGACAGCGTGAGCAAGGGAAGGTCAGAGAGAGAGGGAGTCACAGACTGAAACAGGCTCCAGGCTCTGAGCTGGCAGTCAGCACAGAGCCCGACGCGGGGCTCGAACCCATGAACCGCGAGATCATGACCGAAGCGAAAATCGGACGCTTAACCGACTAAGCCACCCAGGCGCCCCGCATGATGTTATTTAGGGATCTAATTTTCCTTCAGCATCATATACATAATAACCTATCCTTCCACTTTTGATTTGTAGTGCTATATTTCCATATTTATCATATATTAAATTCTAACCTGTACATGGTTTTTCTCTGAGTTCACTATTTTGTTTGATGGATCTATTTGTCCATCTGTTTTTATATCAATACCTACCTATTTTATTACTATGCATTGGGACAGGCAGACTATCATGGACCTTGAGCATTCCTGAACTTCCTGCTAGGTGGGCCAAACTGCAAGTCTTTTCTGTTCCCTAAACTGAGTGGTTTATGTCACATAGGCAGACAAGGAGTCAAGTGATTACATCTCACACTCTGGTAGGGTTAAGAGGAGAGAGAGAGAGAGAGAGAGAGAGAGAGAGATTGTCTTGTTCGCTGCTTACTACAGAAGGTGCTGTCACCATCTAGTGGGGCTGTGTAGACCACTGTTGTGTACCGCTTTTATTGTTCTCAGTGCTGAGTGTATAATTAGTATTGATGTTTTATATGCTTATGCTGTGAACCCTCATAAAATTCAAGGGAAAGAGTCACTTTTAGACAAATCATAGTGGATACAACAGACTACCATTAGGCTTTCAGTTTTCTCCCGTGTTATACAATGGAAACTCTAAACTTCCAGAAAGAGAAAAAGCAATCACAGTCTTGGGGTCTGTAAACTCCAAAGATCCTTTTGAACTATAAATCTCTGCCACTGATAACTATGCAGCTTGGAATTAATACTGGTGAATGTTCTGCCAACATTTGAATATGTATTCTGGTGTTTGGGGGTAAAACATTCATTAATATCAATTATGTCAAATTGGTTGATAGTACGGTTCAACTCTTTATGTTTACTAATTTTCTATCCGTATTCTATCTTGTCTATCAATTACTGATTGATGAGTGTTGAAATCTCCTGTTATATTTATAGATTTGTCCATTTCTCACTTCAGTCCTATATGTGTTTCTTCATATATTTTGCATCTGCCAGATGCATACACATTTACATTTGTTATTTTTTAATGAATTGACAACTTTATCCTTAGGGAATATGCCGTTTTATCTCTGGTGATAATACTTTTTATGAAGTCTCCTCACCTGATATTATCTTAGCCATTCCAGCTTGAATATAGTTAATGTTTATTGGCATAACTGGTTCTGTCTTCCATTTCTAACTTCCTGATGCCTTTATATTTAAGGTGGGTTTCTCACAGATCACATTTAGCTATTTTTCTTCAGTCCAGCCTGAGAGTCTCTGACGTTAAATTGCAGCATACAGACCATGAATCAACAAACCCTTTCTGAAATAGCCAGATGGTAATATCTTAGGCTTTTGGATCATATCGCCTCTGTTGAAACTGCTAAACTCTGCTATTACAGCATGAAAGCTGCATAGACCACACATAAATGAATGGGCAAGGCTATGTTCCAGTAACATAGCCATTTTATTAATAAAAAATCACAACGGGCTATATTTTTGCTGACCGGTAGTTAACACTCTTAATGTTTGGTGTAAGTGTTTATAGAATCAAGGTTAAATCATCCAACTTGTTTGTATTCTGTTTGTCTCGTGTGTTATTCAGTCATTTCCTATCGTCCCTTCCCTTTTCCCACCTCTCTTTGGGTTGAGCATTTTTAAAATTTCATTTTACCTTTTCTTTTTTAACATGTTAGATGACAAAAAACTCTTTGTGTTTTATATTTTAAGTGGTTGTTGTATCATTTATAATACACATCTTTACCTTTTCATGACTTACCTTAAAATAATACTATGGCACTTTATAAATTAAGATTCTTAAATATTCTTACTTTCCACCCAGTCATTTGTGCTATTTTTGTCATACATTTCACTTCTCTTGTGTTATGCTGTGTGCATTGCCACTGCCGTTTTCCAGGTTTTTGAAGTATAATTGACAAAAGTTGCAGTATATTTAAGGTGCACAGTGTGATGATTTGTTATATGTACACACTGCGAAAGGCTTCCCATACTATCAAGTTAATTAACACCTCACATATTTACTTTTTTCTTGGCGGGAGTGAGATTACTTTTAGTTCTACTCTCTTAGCAAATTTCAATTATACAATATTTATCAGCTATAGTAAAGACCTTATTCACCTTGTAACTCAAGATTTGTATATTTTACCAACCTCTCCCTATTTCCACCACTTCCCACCAGCATTAAACTTTCTATTTCTATTAGTTCAATGTGTTTTCTTTTAAGGTTTCACATATATGTGACACTATGCAGTATTTGTCTTTCTTTGTACGACTTATTCCATTTAGCACAATGCCCTCTGGGTTCATCCACGTTGTCACAAATGGCAGGATTCTTTTTCCTTTCTTTCTTTTTTTTTTAAAGGCTGAAGAACATTCCAGTGTGTGTGTGTGTGTGTGTGTGTGTGTGTGCGTGTGTGCGTGTGTGTGTGTGTGTTATATTTTTATCCATCTGCCAATAGGTACTTAGATTGTTTCTATACCTTTGCTATTATAAATAATGCTGAAGTGAACATTAGAATACAGAGATGTCTTCAAGATAAAGATTTTGTTTCCTTTGGATATATATCCAGAAGTGATGTTGCTGGATCATGTGGTAGTTCCTCTTTTTAATTTCTTGAGGAACCTCCAGACTGTTTTCTAACATGGCTGCACCAGTTTGCATTCCCATCAACAGAGTAAAAAGGCTCACTGTTCTGTATATCCTTGCTTGCATTTGCCGGTATGAGGTGGTATCTCATTGTGGTTTTAATTTGCCTTTTCCTAATGATGAGTGATATTGAGCACTTTTTCCTATATTTGTTGGTGATTTGTGTGTGCTCTTTGAAAAAATGTCTATTCAGTTAGTTTGTCCATTTTTTAGTTGAGATTTTTTTTTTTTTGGTTGTTGTTGGTATTGAGTTGTATGAGTTCCTTGTATATTTTGAGTATTAATCCCTTATTAGATATGTGGCTTGCAAATATTTTTCCAGTTCCATAAGTTGGTTTTTTATTTTGTTGATGGTTTCCTTTGCTGTGGATAATCTTTATAGTTTGATGTACTCTTATTTATTTTAGCTTTTGTTTCATTGCTTTTGGTGTAAAATCTAAAAAATCCTTACCGAGATCAATATCCAAAAGTCTTTCCTCTATGTTTCTTCTAGGAATTTTACAGTTTCAGGTCTTAAGTTCAAGTCCTTAATCCATTTTGAGTGATCTTGTGAGTGGTATCAGCTACGAGTCCAGTGTCATTCTTCTGCATGTGGATATCCAGATTTAAGATTTGCCAGGCTCCACAATGGTGTGACCCAATGGAAATACATCTGTTTCTGTCTCTCTCTATATACACAGACACACACATTTATATTTATATGTTATGCAAGGATTTATAAATATAAATATATATGTTCCTATAGGTAGCATTTCTTCAGAGAAGAACTCAGAGTGATATACCATATAAACTTGAATCTCTCCAACTACACTTTCCTTCTTTCAAAAATCTAATCCTCTTAATTTCCTCATGATTTTGCTGCTCACTTTCTATGAGTGGCCATTACTATATTACTATTAACAATACTTGATTTGATTCACTAATATCTAAGATTTCAAATCATGATCAATTATTAAAATTTGCTTATAATTTGTCTTTTTTGTACCAACCGTGTCAGATTTTAGAAAAAACCTTAGCTAAGGATAATTAATATTTCAGACATTTTATTTTGTTGTTGGTAGTGTTTGTGGTGTTCGCTCTCTCATCATCTTGTTATAAATGTCTGAATTTTATTGGTCTTTTCCTAGGTGTCTTTTTGGCTTTCCTGATATTAATTATCTTAATTTAAAAAATCAGATATAATTGACATATAACATTGTGTAAGTTTAAGGTGTACAACATGTTGGTTTAGTACATTTATATATTGTAATATGATTTCAATAATGTTAGCTAACACTTTTATTATGTCACATATTTATCATTTCTATTTTATGTTAAGAACAGTTAGAATCTAGTTTCTTAGCAACTTTGAAGTTTATAATATAGCATTGTTAAGTATAATCACTATGCTGTTCATTAGATTTCCAGAACTTATTTCCCTACTAGTTGTAAGTTTGTGCCCTTAAACATCTGTCCCAATTCCTCTACCCTCCAGTCTCTCCTAACTACTATTCTACTTTGTTTTTACAAGTTCAGGATTTTTTAGATTCAACCTATAAGTGATATTGTACAATATTTGTCATTCTCTGTGTGACTATCTCACCTAGCATAATAGCTTCAAAGTTTATCCATGTTGCCATACATGGCAGGATTTCCTTTTTTCTCCTTGCTGAATACCACATCTTCTTTATCCATTCATCCACTGACAGACACTTAGGTGGTTTTCATATCGTGCGTATTGTGAGTATTGCTGCAATGTGCATGGATTTGCAGACATCCCTTCAAGATACTAACTTCAATTCTTTTCGATATATATGCAAGAGTGGGATTGCTGGATCATATGGTAGTTCAATTTTTAAGTTTTTGAGGAAATCCACTGTTTTTTATATTGGCTATACCAATTCTTCATTATCTTTTTTATATTTCATTAATGTCTGCTTTTAAGCTACCGTGCCCTTATTTCAACTTGTTTCATATTTATTCTGGTGTTCTTTTATAAACATCTTAGTGCTTATTTCATCTTTTTATCCTTTGTTCTTTTCTTTAAAATTTTTAAAAATGTTTATTTATTTTTGAGAGAGAGAGGGCGCAAGCGAGTGAGAGCATGAGCAGGGGAGGGTCAGAGAAAGGGAAACACAGAATCTGAAACAGGCTCCAGGCTCTGAGCTAGGCAGCAGCACAGAGCCTGACACGGGGCTTGAACCCACGAACGATAAGATCATGACCTGAGCCGAAGTCGGACACTTAACCGACTGAGCCACCCAGGTGCCCTTCTTCTTTTCTTATATAAAGATTTAAGGTCAGAAATTTATTCTAGGTGCCACTTTAACTGTATCCCATAAGGTTTGATATGAAGTATTGTTATCTTCTAATCTTAAATATTTTCAGATTTCCATTATAATTCCCTCTGACCTTTCAGTTATCTAGGAATGCTTTATTTTTAATTTACAAAATTAGTTTTTTTAAGTTTATTTATTTTGAGAGAAAGTACATGCATGCGGTGTACACGTGGGTGGGGGAGAAACAGAAAGGAGGAGAGAGAGAGAGAGAGAGAGAGAGAGAGAGAGAGAGAGAGAGAGAGAGAGAGAGAGAGAGAGAGAGGTTCCCCACTGTCAGTGCAGAACTAGACATGGGTCTCGATCTTACAAACCATGAGATCATAACCATAATCCCAAAATCAAGGGTCAGACATTTAACTGACTGATCAGGTGTCCCCCAAAATTAATTTTTAAAAAATTACCTCCCTTTACTNTTATTTATTTTGAGAGAAAGTACATGCATGCGGTGTACACGTGGGTGGGGGAGGGAGAGAGAGAGAGAGAGAGAGAGAGAGAGAGAGAGGGAGAGAGAGAGAGAGAGAGAGAGAGAGAGAGGATCTCAGGCAGGTTCCCCACTGTCAGTGCAGAACTATACATGGGTCTCGATCTTACAAACTGAGTAATCATAACCATAATCCCAAAATCAAGGGTCAGACATTTAACTGACTGATCAGGTGTCCCCCAAAATTAATTTTTAAAAAATTACCTCCCTTTACTTGATTTCCATTAAATAACTTTTTAATCAAAGAAAAATGTGTTGAGTATGTTACCAATTCCTTGAAGTTTTTTGAGGCTTGCTTTAGTGCCTAATAAGTTATGCATTTTCATAAGTGTCCCATGTGTATTTAAATATAATGTGCCTCTTCCAGTTATTGTTGAACTTTAGAGGTCAGCCAACAATAATACACCTGTCTCCTCCATAAGAGTTCTGGTAGCAATCAAAAAGTAAACTAAAAAGTTGACAGATGGAATCCAAACTATCACTTCTATAATGATCAAGCTAATGTTAGAGAATATAGCTGATATTCATGGGAAAGTAAGTGTTTTAACACTAAACCTCAGATTTAGACAGAATTACCCATCTGGTCACAGAGAATGCTGGTCACACACACCTCTCTGATAATGGTGGTGGCTGTAATGATCGAATTATGGCATAGAGTAGCAAAGCAGACTATGTGGTCCCTGTTGGAAGTTTGGTTTTAAGAGAAATTGAAGAGGAAGGGTCTAGAATTTGTTCATATAATATATATGTTATATATTTTGTCTTTCTACACTGAACAGTCAGATTAAACCCTTAGAGAAGAGTGTGTTGAATTAGAATTAGAGAGAAGTCAAAAGTGTTAATTCAATGGAATTCTACCACATGAAATGACACGTCAAGAGTGTTCCCTTCCTAATGTTATTCTCTATATGTCTATCATCAAGCTTGTTCATTGCTTTATTCATCTTTCAAATCTTTATTTCATGCCAGCTCAGTCAAACATGTAAAGCATTTATATATTACCCAGTATTTTCAAGTTTGTCATGTGTAGTATGTCACATTATGAAACTAAATGTTTACTTTTAATTTTATAGATTTCTGCCCTTTATTAAATCTCTGTTTTCTCTTCTAAAGTAGATTTTGTTGTATTTTCCTAATTCAAAAGGACTACTAAGTTTCTTTCATTTTTAATTTTTTTGAATAATAAAAACATTTAATGCTATATGTTTTTTTCTGAGTGTGGTTTATACCTTGCCTCTTGTTTTGGTAATTTTTGTTCTATTTTTTCTTTGATCTGAAGCACTTTTTAAGAGGAAATAAGTTTCAAATGAACAACGTTAAGTGTAGTCTCTAAGAGAAGAAAAGCTTTGGAAGTGACAATAAGTTGGAGGGTTATTTGCGAAGAGAAACCTCATTCTATTAACGTAGATGACAGTAGGGGGAAAATTTGGTGGAGAATAGGTTGGTTGTATTGATGTGAGCCACTGACTTTTGTTTTATTTTTTTCCCCAGATTGACTTGACTACATTTTGTGGATCCCTTAAGTCAATTTCTAGATTCCTATTTTTTTGCACAATAACACGATTCTATCTGCTCCTCACAACTCTCCTCCCTCTTACCTTGCCTCATTCTCTAAGCACTGTATTTCCAAAGAAGACAATGCTCACATGGTGAAGAAAATTGGTACCTAGGGATGTAATTTAGATGGAAGTAACTCTCTTTCCTATATTATTCTGACCCTAGGAATGATTTGCTCATTTATCAGTTGATGAGAAAGAAGAGTTGGCTCCATCTCTTTCCAATCCTAGGATAGGAGGAATGCCAATTGAAAGAGGACACAGGGGTAAAGAGATAACAGGATTTCTGTAAGAAGTCTTGGTATCAAGTTAATTCTCCAGTGTTGGTCACTTGTTATAACTTATAACAACATATGACCCCTGAGTAAGTGGGTAACTATAATTTCATTGAGTCAAAGCTGAAATGATTTTTGTGCTCTTGGTCTCCCAGATTAAGCCATACCTCCTTAACAGGAAAACAATACATTGCCTATTATTTAATGCAAATCTTAAGAGCATGGAAAACTCACACCTTAGAAACATCTAACAAATACCAATTAATTTATTTAATTGTCTTATCCGAGGTGCCTGAAGCTTTACACAACAACCTTATTCTTGTTACACTATGTTTTAAAGATTATAAAATAGTTTAGTACTTTTTCTGATTACTTTCATTAAATAGAACTAAAACCCTAAAATAACATACATAAAACAAAAATAAGACACTGAAGGGTGGAGAGAAAAATGCTGACTTGCTTGGGTCTTGAGCCTGAGAAGTGGGATGCTGGTGGAGTCCCCAGATTTCCTTTTTGTTTCCTATATCCAAAGCTTGTTGCTGAAGACACCAGTAATGCAGAAATGGCAACAGAGACTCAGTAAATAAAAGATTAGGATAGAGGAGCCTAGCAAGATCTAAGACTTTTAGATAATCACTTTTACTGCAGCCGAACACTACAGATGGAGCTGTGGCCTACTCCCATCCCTACCAGTAAAGGCCAGGTGAGGAGTATAAGCTTCCATCCTTTTAAGACTCTAATGAGACTCTTCAATAACCCCACTAAGATGATGTCAGAAAAGACCAATTAGGGTGATGAGACTTCCATCCTTATTGGCTAGTAATAAGGCATCCTCATCAGGATGTCAATGGAGATCATGTGAGGAGCCTGGATTTCCACCCCCACCTGGCAGTAATGTGGTACCTCTTCCCCTTCTCACTGGCACGGCATCATGGAAGCCCAGGAGAGAGTCAAGATTTTTATTATCACTTACTGGCAATGAGGCTATTACCATTATAGTTATCAATGACTACCATATAAGGAGTGCAAACTACCACCCCAAGTATATCCAAGTTTCAATAAAAATCATTTGACTTTTAAAAAAGGTGGGAGGGGGGTGCATCTGGGTGGCTTAGATAAGCGACTGGCTCTTGGTTTCAGCGCAGGTCATGATCTCATAGTTCGTGGGTTCAAATCCCGTGTTGGGTTCTGCACTGATAGTGTGGAGCCTACTCAGAATTCTCTCTCTCTCCCTCTCTCTCTGCCCCTTCCCCACTTGTGTGTGTGCATGCAGATGCTATCTCTTTCTCTCAAAATAAACAAATAAATTTTAAAAAATTATTTGTCATACCAAGAATCTGGAAGAACTCAATGTAAAAAAAAAAAAAAGCAATCCATAAATGGCAACACAAAAATAATAGACACATTAGAATTATCTGACAAAATGTTTAAGGCAGGTATGCTATAAATGCTTCAGTGAGGAATTATGAACATTTGTGAAACAAAGGAACATGAAGAGAACTTCAGGAAAAATAGGCATAGCAAAGAAATAGAAGATATAAAGGACCAATGAAAATTTTGGAAAGTAAAAATATAATAGCCCAAATAAAAAGCTCAGTGGATGAACTCAACAGCATAACAGAAGGAATAAAAGATGGAATCAGTTAACTTGATGATAGAATAATGAAATCACCCAGTCTGAACAACAGCAAGAAATAGATTGGAAATAAATAAACAGAACATTCAGGGACCTTTGGGGATATAACAAAAAGATCTAAGCTTCATATCATTGAATTTTCAGAAGGAAAGGATAAAGAGGGCAGGATTGAAAAAGTACTCAAAGAAATAATGGCTGAAAACTTGGCAAGAGACATAAGCTTACCAATTTGAGAAGCTGAGTGAATATGAAACAAGATAAACCAGAAAAAAAATCTATGTCAAGAACATTATAATTAGAAAACTAAAGTCACAGGGAAAATCTTGAAAGCTGTCACAGAAAAATGATACTTTAGCTATTGGTAAAAACTGCTTCAAATGACAGTGGATTTCTCATTGGGAGCTATGTAGCACAGAAAGAAGTGGCATAATATGTTTCAGAATTGTCAACTAGCATTTTCCACCAAGCAAACACACGATAAAATTAAAACATTACATGTAAGCACTGACATACCAATAATTACATTAAATTATTAAAAGTACTAAATACACAAATTAAAAGACAGAGTTTGGCAGAGTGAGTTTAAAAAAAAAAAAACATGATCCAATGATCTATTCAGTACAAAAAACTCACATTTTCCACGTAGGTTAAAATAAACAAGATGAGAACACATAAAATTATGCAAACACTAGTCAAAGGAAAACAGGAGTGGATATATCAATATCAGATACAGTAGACATTACAAAGCAGAAAATTAACAGAGACAAAGAAGGTCATTATATAATGACAAGAGGGGCAATACCAAATGTGCATGTACCAGACACAAAACAGTAAAATATGTGAAGCAAAAACTGATATTTATTAAAGGAAGAAATAGATCAATCCAGTTACAGTTGAAACTTTAACCCCTCTCCCAACAATTGATAGAACAATTAGAAAATAAACAAAGATACAGAAGAACTCAAATCCACCATCAACAAAGAGGATCTTATCAGCATTTATAAAACACTATACACAATGGTAGCAGATAAGTACATTAAGTATTTTTTTTCAAGTGTCCATGGAACTCATAACAAGGTAGACAATATCCTGGGTCATAAAAAAAAAAAAACTTAAACAAATTTTAAAATATTAAAATCATACAGAATGTGTTCTCTGACTACAAGGAAATAAAACTAGAAATCAAAACCCAAAAGATAACAGAAAATCTCCGAACTCTTGGAAACTCACAGCACACTTAACTAATCTATGGGTCAAATCTAAAGCCTCAAGAGAAATCAAAGTAGCTGTTGAACTGAATAAACATGAAGTCAACAAATCAAAATTTGTGGGACACAACTAAAGCATTGGTGAAAAGGAAATTTGTGGCACTAAATTCACACATTAGACATGTACATGATTTTTATATACTTTATTTTTTATACTTTATGATATATAAAAGTATCAAATCAATACTATAAGCTCCCACCTCTAGAACCCGGAAAAAGAAGAAAATAAACCCAAAGCAAGTGGAAGGAAGGAAGGAAGCAATAATTAGAAGTGATAAGTAGGAAATGGAAAATGGAGAAAACAATGGAAAAAACCAGTGATACAAAGAGCTGGATGGGGAGGTGGATGGAGGGATGTGTGCAATAGGTGATGGGGATTATGAAGTGCATTTGTAATGAGGATTAAGTAATGTATAGAATTGCTGAACCACTATATTGTACACCTGAGGCTAATATAACACTGTATGTTAACTCTACTGGAATTAAAATTAAAAACTTAATACAAAATGTGCCAACCCTCTACAAAACTGACAAAGAAAAAAGAAAGAGGGTACAACTGATCAATATCAGGAATAAAACAGGGGTATCATAATAGACTCCTCAGACAACAGAAGAGAAATATGGGAACTCTACATGTACAGATGTGATTTTATGGAAATTCACCCCTTCCTAGAAAACTACAAATTATCACAATTCACCCAGTATGAAATAAATTATAGAGTAGCCTCATAACTGCTAGGTAAATTGAGTTCATAATTTAAAAATCCCCCCCCCAAAGAAATCTTCAGGCTCAGAATATTTCACTGGAGAATTTAAACAAACATTTAAAGAAAAATTTAATATCGATTTTATATAATCTCACTTAGAAAATAAAAGGGAAAAAATAAAAATGTATGTTATGTATCTAGTATTACTCTGATACAAAACCAGAAAATAGTTAAAAAAAAAAAAACACCTTACAGACCAATTATCTGTCATAAACATAGATACAAAATCCTTTGTAAATATGTTCACAAATAGGATTTAGAAATATATTTTATTTTTTAAATTAAAATTTATTTTAATGTTTTTCATTTTTATTTTTGAGAGAGAGACAGAGAGACAGGGTAAGAATAAGAGGGCAGAGAGAGGGAGACACAGAATCTGAAGCAGGCTCCAGGCTCTGAGCTGCCAGCACAGAGCCCAAAGTGGGGCTCAGACCCACAAATGGTGAGGATCATGACCTGAGCCGGACTGGACTCTCAACTGACTGAGCCACCCAGGCGCCCCTAGAAATATATTTTTAAAATTATTTACCATGACTAAGTTGGGTTTATTCTGGAAATGCAAGCTTGTTCAATATTTGAAATCAATCAGTGTAATTCACCATATTATCAAATTTAAGAAAAATCGCATAATAATATTAACTGGCACAGAAAAATCATTTGTAACACTTCAATACACATTCCTGAATAAAATTCTCAAAAAATAGGAATAGAGGAAAATGTCCTTAAATTGATAAAGAATATCTACAAGAAAACTTTACAACTTATACATAACAGTGGAAGACTGAATGCTTTCTCCCTAGGAATAGGAACAAGCTAAAGTTGTCTTCTCCCGCTACTCTCACTCAACATAGTGCTGGACATTCTAGCTAGGTAAATAAAGCAAGAAAACGAAATAAAGGGCATATAGGTCATAAAGAAAGGAATCTGTTTCTATTTACAGATGATGCAATTATTTTCTCACAGAAAGTATCAAGTAATATTTTTAAAAAGGAACTTCCAGAAGGATGAAATCAATTGTAATTTTGACATATGAACAATGAACACTGGAATTAAAAATACAGCACTATTTTTAATTGTTCAAAAAATTAAATGCTTATATATAAATATAACAAAACATGTGCAGGACTTTATATGTGAAAACTACACAGCACTAAAAAAAAATCAAAGATGATCTAAACAAATGGAGAGACACTCTATGTTCATAAATTGGAGGACTCAACACAGTAAAAATGTCAGCTCTCCTCAAGTTGATATACAGGCTTAATGCAATTCCTATCAAAACTTCAGCAAGCATTTTTGTAGATATAGACAATAGTATTCTAGAATTGGTATGGAAAGACAAAGGAATTATCATAGCTAAAACTATTCTGAAAAAGAAGAATAAAACAGGTAAAGGTAAATAGATGGGCACACATAAAAGCCAATATTATTATAATTTGGTTTGTAACTCCACTTTTTATCTTCTACAGGGTTTAGAGGACAAGTGCGTAAAAATATTGTGTACAAAATGTATAAAGATGTAATCTGTGACATTAATAACATAAAAGGGGGAACAGAACTTTATAGGAACAGAGTTTTCCTGTGATTAAGGGTAATATCAATTCAGTGTGTCTCCCTCTCTGCCCTCCCCACTCGTGCTCTGTCTCTATCTCTCAAAAATAAATAAACATCTGAAAAAGATACTCAACATCATTAGTCATTAGGAAGACAGCAGTCAAAACCACAATGAGATACCATTTAATGCCCGTTAGGATTGCAATTATCAAAACAACGAAAACAGAAACAAACAAACCACAAAAAAATCAAAGAAAAATAATAAGTGTTAGTGAAGATGTGGAGAAATTAGAACACTTATGCATTACGGCAAAATGGTGCATCCACTGTGGGAAACAGTATGACAATTCCTTTAAAAAAAAAAAGAAACAGAATTACCATATGATCCAGCAATTCTACTTCTAGGTATATACTCAAAAGGATTGAAAGCAAGTGTTCAAAGAGATACACCAATATTCATTGCATTATTCACAATAATTCCAAAGGTAGAAACAATCCAAATGTCCATTAAATTATGAATGGATAAACAAAATGTGATATACCCACACAATGACTATATATTCATATTATGGAATATTACTCAACATTACAAAGAAATGAAATTCTGACAGAAGCTACAAGGAAGAAACTTAAAAACATTAAAGTAAGTTAAATAAACCAGACACAAAAGGACAAATATTATACGATTCCACTAATACTGAGGTATCTAGAGTAGTCAAAATGGTAGAGACAGAAAGAACAGTGATTACCAGAGGTGGGGTGAGAAATCTATTTTTTAATGCGTACAAAGTTTCTATTCGGGATGATGAAAAAGTTCTCGAAATGGATAGGGGGGATGGTTTGACAACACTGTGAATGTACTTAATATTACTGAATTATAAACTTTAAAATGTTTAACATGATACATTTTATGTTCTGTATATTTTTCCCAATAAAAAAATCGAACAACGGGAAAAAATATCAACTCATTCGGTTCATTCTTTAAATGCGTTCACAACCGTTTTCTTAATTCTCTGGGTTAAACTTCCTTGCTATGCTCTTTGAGATCACCCTGTACTTATCCTTTCATACCACCGATCTCAGGAAACTATAGTGTTAGATTAAATTTCTGCCCTTAGTAGACTACAAATTTTGAAAGGGCAGGTTGTCTTCTTCATTGTCGTGTCCTAGTGTCTATTATGTGTTTGGAAAACAGTAGGTGCTGAAATATTTATTGAAGACAATAATATGTCTCAAAGATGTGTAAAATGATAGCTAGAAATCCCAAGTCTTCTGACTCTCAATCTAGTCTTCTTTTACTGGGACAACTCAATATTTTCTAATGATCTCTCCACTTCTAGTACTTCTAGGTGTGCCTGTACTTAAGCTGTGCCTGTCTATAGGTATGGATGGTAGTTTTGTCTTTCCCTGAAATAGCTTTTGCAATGGGCACCGTGCTTTAATGGGCGCCACAACCTTTGAAGGTTTCTTTCTGTACACTTTACATCAGCTTTCTTTCATCACTTACATGATTACTTGTGAAAATATTAAGGCAGAGTATCCCAGGCAAAAATGGAATTGACAGTTCTGTAGCAATACTCCAGAATAAATCCAACTTTATAATATTTTTTTCTGGAAATTTTCCTTTTACTCCTTGCATCTTCTGGCAATCCAAAGAATTTCCAAGATACAATGTACTCAAAGCCTGGGTCAGCTCAACACAAAAATATGTGAATGTTTTCAAATAACAGTTTACAAATGTATTATTTGTAAACATTTGGCTATTTTGGCATTTGAGGGGGATATAAGAAAATAGCTGAAAAGCGCCAGAATCCTGGCTGGGTCCCAGGAAGGGTGGGAAAGAAGGCTTGAGAGGCGGAGGAATTAGCTATGTGAACACAGAAAACAATGTGCAAATACATTGGAATTGCGGCAGAACCTTCTCAGGGGTTATGACAGGCCTGTTCCCAGCAGAGGGCGCTGTAGGTCTGCTTGAAGCCTCCTGGGTACCACCAGCATCCTTTGATCATTGCCGTTTGTATTCTTGCAGTTACTTTTAAGACCTAGCTTTGGTGACTATAACCTTAGGTTCAAAGTTTTTTGGGAAATACTGTATTCACTTTCTCTGGATGGAAAGAGCTCTTTCCAGTTGGCACCAAAGACCTGGGAAAGCAACTGAAACTAAAATTAACAAGAAAGCTTTCAAGGCAATCGGCTCCATTTATTCTCCCAGACCCAGCTTCTTCTTCTCTTTGAACACCTGGCTTTGAAATCAGACCTAATTTCTGCAGGTTGCAGAGAAATGTGGGAGCATGCAAGCCCTGTTTAAGTATGGCTTTTCTTGGAGAAGTGTGCTTCCAGACTAAATTAGCTGAGCATGTGAAGAGATGACAGCAGAGAAAGACAGGGGGAATGATATATTTTTCATTCGACGGCAAGCTAAGGGACATCTTTGTAGCTCATGCAAGAACCCAGGGAAATGCTGGGCAGTCATGAATGCTAAAGCCTTTGGGATTCCTGCCAAGGGGACTCGGCTTACATGCTCCAGGCCATAACAACTTTATAGGCAACACAGAGAGTGACAGGTTGGCTTACGCTGGAGGTTTTACACTTTGTTTGCTTGAAGGCACTACTTAGTCACCACTCCTCACTTTTTCAGCCATCTCCACCTCGAAAGAGGTTGGAAGCCACCTTATATACATTCAGTGGCGGTATTCAGTTATCCATGTGAATGCAAAAGGGGAAGTTATGGAAAGAATGTCTGTGTTCTCCTATCATAGACAGTTGCTGCGGGTATTAAATCATGGATTTTTTGCTTTAAAGGGTCAAGTCTCTTATTACCAGGGTGAATGGGAATCAGGGCTTATGGCTGAAAGCTGAGGGTAAGAGTAGAAAATAAACGTTTACTAACCACCTGCATTGTGCCAGGAGATTTTCCTCCTTCAGCAACCTCACTGCCTTATTGCATCAGGATTGGTCTCCCCCTTTTAACATTTGGTAAACTAAAGAAGGTTTAAGGAACCCGTTTGAGGTCACAGGGTTAGAACCAGGATTGGACTCAGGTTTCTCTGCGTACAAAGTTCTGGATCTTTCCACTCACCACCACTGGACTTCTCTGGGCTTATGGAGATAAGATCTTCCCTTATGTGTAGTTTAGCTGCCTTTCCAGGAAAGTTGCAGATTTTGGGAAAAGTGGCCTATAAGAAGTACACGCATTCATATCATGTCTTCTTTTCAAGTATCAGGGATGCAGCCTGGACCAGTCCCTCAAATTACTTCCTTTGTGTGAAGGCACAGGCCGGACCACTATGGTCTGAGAACCATATTAACCAGAGCCCAGGCTCCAGGGTCCCCTCTATAAATCTGTTCCCCATATGGAGGCCTCTGAGGCTTCTGGGAAGAAAACATTCATCTGAAGAGGCAGTTTGTGGCTTTATTAAAACCTCTGAGAAGGAGTGCATGTTGGCAAAAATAAGAAATCATTGGTTATGGAAACCTAATGTGTGGTACTCAAATACATTCTACTGACCACATTTCCATTCTAGATTCTGAAGACTTGGTGTTGATGGTAATGGTGATGATGATGATGATGATGATGATGATGATGGTGATGATGGTCATGAAGACAGAATGCCTGGCCAAATGATGTGTACATGCAGCAGATTTGGATTTGGTCCACATGAAATTGGGATGACCTCCTGGAAGGGAGTGAAAAGGGAAGAAAGCTGGACTGGCAATATGGTGGAGACAGCCTAGCAGGTGAGTGAGCTACCGCTCAGAGATGAAGCAGTTTACTTGTGGGTGTCTGGGAGCAGCTCTTTATTCCTAAAGGCCCTTGACCTCTGCAGGCTAGAGGTCCTCAGTCATGGAAAGGAGGAGTGTATAAGTTGCTGTCCTTTTGTACTGGGAGAAGGTTAATGGACACAAAGCAGTTTAAACCCTAGAATGACCTGGGACTGGTATGCTTGTAAGCCTTCCTGTCTTTGCTCTACTGTTTTCCCCTTTTGGAATCTTCTTCTCTATCTTCCGTAGTTGTTTGAGTCTCAGTCATTTTTTAGTAACTGGTTCTCAACTCTCGTTTTGTTCTTTGTCATCACTGTCAAACAAAATAACCCATCGATAAGTCAGAGTTGAGTTTATTGCTTCCTGTGGTAATAAAGAACACTATGTTGACAGAGTTCTTGTAGGGTCTTGGTGTGTAGGGCAAAGCCAGGACGCTTATGAGGTTTGGAAGTCTCATTTAAGGTGGACCTTTAAATGCAGAAGCTTGATTAAGATTGGATAAAGATTGTGATGTAAGAGTTTATGATCAGTGGGCCCAGGAAGGTGAGGGTTTTGAGAACAGGATGGGAAGTGATATGGATCATAAGCAATCAATTTGATGTTACCTACTGAAAAGCCATCAATTTAAAATGGATTTTTAGTAAGTGATGAATCATGGACATCTAACCCCCAAACCCAGAGCACACTGTATACACTGTATGTTTGCCAACTTGATAATAAATTATATTTTAAAAAATAGAATGGATTTTTGGGTCACCTGGGTGGCTCAGTGGGTTAAGCATCTGACTCGATTTCGGCTTAGGTTATGATTTCACAGTGGTGAGATACAGCCCCATGTGGGGCTCTATGCTGGGTGTGAAGCCTGTTTAAGATTCTCTCTCTCTCTCTCTCTCTGTCATTCTCTTTCTCTCTCCCTCTATTCCTCCCCTCCACCCCACTTGCATCCATGCTCCCTCTGTAAAATAAATAAATAAATAAATGGATTTTCAAGAATGTTCAGTTATTTTCAAATCTATCTTTCTGGGCAAGGGTTTCCTGGAATAGTAAAGTCACGTTAGTAAAGATAGTAGAGTGGTCAAGTCATATGAATGTGAGCTGTGTGGGGGTAGGTTGTTTGAGTTTTTACCATCTCACCATAGAAAAATGGCTTCTCCCACTATGGAAAACATAGCCGTTCATTCAGGTTCCAGCATTGCACTCATCATAGGGGATGCTGATTTTTAATCTCTCTGCCAGAGCTTACAAACAATCAAACACAAATATTGAAACCATTAGCAGAATTAATGAAAGAAAACTTTCAGATGTGGTCCCGACACCAGCAGCAAGCTGAGTTATAGTTTATAGAGAAATTCTTCAATACATGTTCAATTATACTACTCCCCTCTCTTCCCTCCTCCCGCCTTACCGCTTGCACTCAAAGAACATGGGAGACAATGTGATCAATTTGGTGGGAGGAAGAAATGTGAAGCTAAACCTTCTGCATCTAGTCTTTAATAAGAAGTGTGGATATATATTTGGGAGGAGGGGAGGTGAAAATCGGCATTAAAAAACATGTAATGTCACTTAGAAAGCCTGGCACAAAATGTTGGCAGCCTGCCTCTTTCTTCTGAATCAGTGCGTGAATTTAAAGCCAGGTTACCTTTCTGGCTACAATATTATGGTGCCTTCGTTTTCTTGCTTAATCTTCCAGAATCAATCAGAATTCAGTGTCTGAGCTTTGCTACAGTAATTGCCTGGGAGGGAGCGTGGCCAAACTAATAAGGGTCACTTCGTAAGTTTTCTACTGGGCCCACAGCAGCCACTAGAAGGAAAATGCAGCTGGGACCCAGGACTCTTGCTTTATTTGCCATTTCTGTATTCAGACAACACATGGGAAGCATCTTCCAGCTGTTACCTACCTACCCATGGCTCCATACAGTAGTGTAGTCTGCAGTTTTCTACTAGAATCATCGGGGGAAGAGAGCTGAAACAGGGCAGGATTGCAGAAGTGCCAGATAATAAGAATGCCAATAATGCACTGTGATAGATTCACATTTGCATAACAGCCTTGTCAATAAAAGCTCTTCCTGTTCCCACTGAAGAAATTAAAAGGCAACAATCAATTCACTGTTCATACCAGTTACTTGTCTAGGCTTCTTCTCTTCATAGAGGACTGAGTGGACCGAACAACAGGAGAATCTTTTAGGGGTGCAAGGTCCCGAGGAAGGAAACAGGTGGGTGCTATCCACCTTGGTCCACTGCTGGTCAGAGCTCAGTTCTAGACCAAATATGATGGTGTCCAAGGTTGAAGTTAGGAGTTAGCAGAGGATGTTTTGTAACTGGGGAAAGGGCAAAGAGGTGTGGCTAGCACTGAGTAATAGCTGAAAATAATAGCATTTTCTGAGATTTTAAGTAATTTGTCTCACAACAAGATATCACACAGAAATAAAATAAAGAAATAAGATCTACATGACCACATGAACCAATCTATCTAATAATCTATCTTTTATTGCGATTTAAAAACAACTAGAACTGAACAATAGGTTGTTAGGCATTTGTATTTTTATAAGACTGATACAAAGAAAGCTGGGCAATGATTCACACATCATTTAGGAGGGTGGTTATCTCTTTGGGAGAGAGAGGGAGCTGAGCTAGGCTAGGAAAGGCTTACAGGTTGATGGGTTATTAGATGTTGATTATATTATAAATGAGTTCATAAAATAAAAGACAATGCTGCATAGACAAATGAGAGAAGTGTGTCCTGGACCAGGGATTAGCATTAATTTCAATTCTGTGTACCTGAGATAAACCCAGACACATTAACCCATAGACAGATATAAAATAAACAGCTGAACACAACAAATCAGATATTAAGCACTTACCATGGGCAGACGCTGGGCTCAGCATTTTGTACCTCATTTAATCCATATGACCACTTTATGAGGTAGGTAGTGTTAGAAACCCCATTTTTACATATGAGGGTATTAGGTACAGAGAGGTTAAATTACCTGCACAAGGTCATATGGAGATTGATGGTAGAGCCAGGATTGGAACTAAGTCCAGCAGCCACAGTCTCTTGTTCGAAATTCCTAGCCCAATTTCTTCTTGAACCTGATACTTCCTGGCATTCCTCACTGTGGTTAGCACCTGCTGCCTCAGAACATAGCATATTATACAACATTGGTCAGTCAGTATGTATGAAACACCTGACATCTCCTTTGAAGTGACACTGCCAACCTGTGACCACTGACCAAGGCAATTTTGATCGGTAATCTTTGCACAGAAATGACCACTGATTGACTAGATGTGACCACCCTACCTATGAGTAGTCTAACCATAGTCTGGTTGTTGTTATGTGAAATGGAAAGGAGGTTCTGTGAGGTAAAACGCTTGGTCTAGGAGTAAAAGTAAAAAGTGCTAATCAGACTTGTTCTTACAGAATTTGGACTGTAGAGTATGGAGCCCATGGGCCAGCTGACGGAGATTGGGGAAAAACCTGCAGAGAAGAGAGATGTCATGAGAAACCAGAAAGTCCCTAAAATAGACCAAGAAAAGCAAAGGCACTCACACAGAGCCATAGAACATCGTTATAATCTGTGATCCTCTAGATAGGTATTTATACTGTACTATTTCACTATATCATTCATCCTAGTGAACGCAGTAGAAAGAATAAACAGGAGTAATTATGGATGAGGTATGGTAAATTTCTTCTTTACAATGTTGCAAAAGGCAGTTGTAAATGCACTGGCTTTTCTCAAATGAGAGATTGCTTTTTTGCAACCCTTTCTTGGAGCTGACTTAGAGGCCACAGACAAGCCGGGCCTCTGGAGAGCCCAAGGAAGAAACTAGCATGAGGAATAAAATTAAGTTGAAAATCTCCTTTGACATTTACGAAAAGTCAACAGCCATCTAAGTGATGAGAGAGACCAGAAATATAACTGGCTGAATGTCAATTTTAAAACTAGAAAGATAGCTGCTACTTTATCTCACGGAGCAGGTGTTTCTGAGCAGTAAATAACTCACGGATGGTCTATTAAACTTTAATGCTTGTGATAACAGCAAAGAGCATGTTGCCACCCTCCTAAATACATATATATAAAAACAAACAGCAATTTTCAACGTTTATGCTTTGCACCATTTTCTTTTCACAGTTGTTTTACTGCATTATCTTTTGCTATTATCTTGACCACAAGTCCCTGCTGCATGAAGTTGATTTGCAATCGTGGGCAGAACAACCTAATGTAATTAACTATCTGGCAAGTGTACAATGATCATTTCCACATAACAAAGTTTCTCTCCTTGAACGATCACCCTCCAAATAAGGCACTGATTTCACCGCTTGTAAAATAGGGATGAGATTTTAATTTTAGGGGGAGGTGAGGAAAGGCATGGTTTCTCTTGCTTTCTTCCTCCCGTTTCAACACACCATTTTGTGTGAGGTTTTATTGAAATAGTAATTATGACACTTCAAAGTGACTCTAAAAAATATCCAGATAAAAAATGAAGCAATGTAATTAGACGAAGGTTAGATACAAAGAGATATGCAATTTGAATCAGCCAGATGAGAGTTATTACCTAATAATGAGACTTTGCACTCCTATTACACCGGCTTTTGTGTCCGAGCCTTTAAAAGCCACGAGCTAATGAAGCTTCCTGCCTCCCCGTGACTAAGGTCGCTGTTGTCACTGTCTGATGAATGGAGAAAATAAGCCACCAAGACCAGGTGAAGTTGGCTTTTCTTCAGTTCAAACCGTTTATTAATATGGTGGTTTGGAATAAAACTCAGAAACCTCAGCTACCAGGTTCTCTTGCCTGTTTCCTTTTGCTAGAATGCCCCGATTTCTTGTTCCTTGTCCGATGCTCTGAGATCCCAATGTACAGAGATGGTGGGATATGGGGGTGGTAGACTTTGGGAAGCTGGATTTAAGAATCCATACCTGGGGCGCCTGGGTGGCTTAGTCTGTGAAGCGTCCGACTTTCGCTTAGGTCATGATCTCGCGGTTCGTGGGTTCGAGCCCCGCGTCGGGCTCTGTGCTGACTGCCAGCTCAGAGCCTGGAGCCTGTTTCAGTCTGTGACTCTCCCTCTCTCTCTGACCCTCCCCTGCTCACACTGTCTCTCTCTCTCTCCTAGAAATAAATAAAACATAAAAAAAAAAATTAAAAAAAAAAAAGAATCCATACCCAATGAGGCTTAATGGACTTAACAGTCACACTAAATCCTCTTAGGAAAACGAGAAGGCAGGCAGGCGAGTGGGCACAGCTGTGTACAGGAGCCGATTGTTCAATATTCAGAAATTTACCAGCTGGTTGTTAAATCTGAGGTAGCTTGAGATCAGTCATAGTGGGGGTATTTATGCCACATATATCATCAAAGACTGCCATCGGGGCTCCCTTACCTGCCAAGCCAGTTCACCAGCACGTCAGGGAGATTGAGTATAGGGAAGTGAGTGAGTCCCAGGGTGTCAGATGAGTTAAAACTGTTTCGTATGAAAAGTAGTGTTTTATGGTCATAAATTAGGAAGTGATACTAACATGGAGAGAGAAGGAAACTCCTTGGTAGTTTAGTAAACTTAGGTTTATGCTATATTAGCTACACCCAAGGTTTGGGTTGTCAATTAGGCCACTGTGGGAAAACCAGTCACTTTACCTTCCCTGGGCATTCTGCCTTTATTTCTGTGTTCTCTGCTACCTCCATTCATCCCTCCTCATTCATTCATTAACACATTTAACAAGTTAGTGTGACTTCCTCCCTGAAGAAGTATTTTTATTTTAACTGGGAAGGCAAAAAGAAGAGGCCAAAACCATCAGCTAATACTTAATTTAGCATTTTGTGCAGACACTTTCTTATGCACTTTATAATTACTTACTGATTCAATCCTCAAACAAAGCAATTAGGTGAATATTATTATTATCCCTATTTTACAGATAAGAAAACAGTTTCAGCGAGTTTAATATCATGTATCTTTATTTTGGCAGTGCCTGGAGAGAACCTGCTCGATTAATGTTTAGCCAGTAACCTCTACATAGATGTCAGGGTGTTAAAGGAGCCCGTTCTGGGGTCCCCTTTCACATTCTGTAAAGAACACGGAATTAAATGTTAAAGACCTGCATTCTAGAATTCTTCTCTGCTACTCATGTCCTGGAGACTCATTTTCTTATATAAATGCAGACAATATCTTGTTTTATTTGTTTTGGTCAGGACTAAAGAGAATACATGGAAAAAACCTTTTGGTTACAGGTGAGTTGTTTTGCAAATGTAAAACCAATTGTTTTCTTCTTACTGGAATCATGCCTGTATCCCTTTTCTCCTACTGTCTCCTTTTCCCCTGGTCACCATTAATCCAAGAGATTAATTTCAATGTCAAAGAAGGTGCTCTTTTAAGTCATTTCCTTAGAACTTGCTAAGATCCTTGCACTGACCAGCAGTATTTGGTAAAAAATTCATGCCTAATTTCTGGGAGAGGGGCCTTGGGTCCTCAGAGTGAACGTTGACCCACTACGCTTGTAGCCGTCTGGGCAAGTACGTAGGCATACCTATATATGCAGTAGTTTCATCTACATTGACGTGGGACATCCAGAGAGAGACGAGGTCAGCCATATGGCGAGTGACTCATGCAGCACCAATTGCAGAAATGCAAGTCATCACCTCCTCTGCGGCTCTGAGCTTGCTGCAGAGACAAGGTCACTTCGGCACACTCCTCCGCCTGTCTCCCTAACCTCCACCCACACACCCTCCACTCTCTCTCAGAGCCTGCCTTCTATCTTAAGTTAGACTCCAAGTCTAACCATCCACTTATCCCAGGAGGAAAGCCATCTTTCCTGTGCTGTGCTTCTCATTCTTCCATGTTGGCCATTATTAGCCCAGTCTACAGGAAGTGCATCCCTCCATCCCCACCCACTGGGCAGGCTGATTCAGCAAGGGAAGTGACAACTTGGAAAAGCAGAAGCAGGCTCAGCAAGCACAACAGGCTTACACTGGTGATAGCTTAAACTCTGCCCTTGGGGTCTAGCTGTGGCTCTACCTCGACTTTTCCAAGAGATGTTGGTTTCAACAACTAGGACTAGACTCTGTTCCAAGTTGGCTACAAGGGGGAGCATGTTTATTAAGTTAAAATGTATTGAGCATTCATTAAGTGTCAGGTACTTTCTCAAATTACAAGCATTATCTCATTCAATCCTCCCACCAACCCATGAGGTAATTACCGTTATGATTCCCGTTTGATAGGAGAAGAGAGTGACAAGCAGAGAGAGGTTGAGAACCTTGCCTGAGCTTATGCCCTCAGTGAAGCTGAAGAGCTAGGATTTGAACTCTGGATGTTTGACCTAAGATTTACACTTTAAACAGTCTTCTACTCTACCTCTTTCAAACTTGATTTTCTACATTATTTTCTGTCTAATTTATAATGAAAGGTGGACTGTGGTAGGTAGAATTCTAAGAAGGCCCCATGATGTGATGTCCACCTGCTGGTGTTAATCTCCCCTCCAGTGTGGGTAGGGTCTGCTATTGTTTCTAGCCAACAGGACATGGCAAGGTTGATGAGACTTCACTCCTACGATGTTGTTATACAACAACAACAAGATGTATGACTCATCTTGGCAGACTGGCAAGGTCTTGAAAAAGCAGACATCCATGACCCACCTATGGGTGGCAGTGAGATGCCGGTGACCCCTCAGACCTAAAAGTGATTAGTTGCTGGTCAGCGGCAACAGAAGTGAAGGCCCTCAGTCATATGTCTGCAAGGAAATGGACTCTGCCAACAAGGTGAATGAGCTTGGAATTAGAGTTTCCCTACAGATGAGAATGTATCATGGCTGACACCTTGATTGCAGACTTGTGAGACCCTGAGCAGAGGACCCTGGTAAACCATGCTGGGACTCCTAACACACGGGGACTGTAAGATAATAAATATGTGTTGTTTCAAGTTGCTAGCTTTGTGGTAATTTATTATGCTGCGATAGAAAACTAACACAGGTGAAGGGATTTGCCCAAGGTCACATCCTCAGTAAAATTACAGAGCTGGTATTTGAACTCAGCTGTCTGACACAAGAGCCACATTCTTAGCCACTTCTCTATTCTGCCTCTTTCAAGAGTGTTTTTATAGATGATTTTTCTGTTCAATATTATAATTATTCAATTTTCTGCTTTAACAACTCCTACCCCATAATGTCCTTGACAGAAGAGGTCTTACAGGCACCTTTTGATATATTTTTGTAAAGAGCTCATCTCCTCTTTGACTTTCTTTTTGTTGCTGGTGGCCACACTGCCAGTTGTGTGTGTCACAGGCCTTGGCCATTTTAGACCCACAAGTGCACTCACGGTATTTTCATATTTTTGTGGATCTATACAGTATCTAGCAGCTATACCTCAAAAACTCTAAATTACAGAATATCATTTGATAGGTAGGAAAATTACATTTCTTTGAAGAAGGTCACAAAGGTTTTGAATGTGAGGAAATGTAGAATTGTAAGAAGGACACTTAAAACACTTAGCTGGAAAAGTAAAATAAACAGAGCCCAAACATTTAAGGGAACTGACAGGGATAAAGGGCTATTTCAGCCTTGGGTTACCATGTCAGATGCCTTGTTCAAACTGATTTTATGATTCCTGCCCTTGAGTCCAGTCAGAATTGGCAACATAATTTGCGGGACCCAGTGCCAAATGGAAATACAGGGTCCCTTTCTCAAAAGTTACGAATTTTAAAGAGACTAACAGCATAGCATTACACCAAGCACAGGGTGCCTCTGAACATGACGCTCTGTGTCACTTCACAGTAGTTCTGAGACATACTGGACCTTGTGGTGGTTATTATTAGATGTCTTTTATTATCATAAGAGTGGTAACTCTTTTTCTCTTTGTACATCTTACTTTGCCTATTTCTTCAAAAGAGGTTCCAAGCTGATACCTAGAATCTGCAATATGCTTCTCATCCCTTCCCTTCTGTCCTTAGCTACACTGGGTTATTTAATCTGTGAGGCAAGGAGAGCCCTTGTCTTCTGGGCTTACAGTTTGGAGAATTTAATAACAAAAGTGGTCAATGTCTTGATAGAAATCACACTGGAAACCTGCATCTTCTTTTAGTAGGATCACAAAGCTAGGTGAGGGCAGATTTTCTGTTCTTGTCCTTACTTTTCCCAGCCCAGCCCACTGCCCTAGAACAGTGTTAGACTCAGGGTAGTGGCTCAGATATACTGATTATTTATTTATTTATTTACTCTCTTTTCTTTTCTGTTTTATTTTGAGGGAGACAGAGAGAGCAAGAGTGGGGGAGGGGCAGAGAGAGAGAGAGGGAGAGAGAGAACCCCAGGCAGGCTCTGTGTTGTCAGCACAGAGTCCCATGCAAGGCTTGAGCCCACAAACTGTGAGATCATGACCTGAGCCAAAACCAAGAGTCTGCTGTTTAGCCTAACTGAGCTACCCAGGTATGTTGGATATACTGACTATTTATAGATTGGTTGAAATTCATTGGTAAGACCAGGGAAGAGACTTTATGTGGATAACGATGGAGCAAAGTCTTAAATGAAATTGGACTTTCTGAGAAGGGACTTGTTTTAGAGTCAATCAAGTATTCCAGTTCCACCCCGCCCTTTGGTGTTCTTAATTACATCCTTTGTAATTCTGGTCTTCTTAATTACATCCTTTGTTTCTCTCTTTTCTGTCAAGACCTAGGCGGAAAGGTTAGGCATTTGTTCCATAAGAAGCTATGTGCTTAAGTCCTGTGACAGCTCCTTTTATAAAAATTATAACTGTTATGAGAAGAATTTGGTGGTTTAAGCTGTGAGGTTGAGGACATTAGATTTCTCCTATACCATCACATCACCTGAGGCCTACGTATGCAAGGTGATTATCACCTTGCTGTCAAGGCAAGTGCTGATTCGACCTTGAGAGAACTCTGTGGTCCATCCCAGGTGTGGACAGCCTTCATTTTTCTTTAGTCCCTTCTGATTCCTTATTCCACTATCAGTATGGTCTGTGGTCTTAGCTTTCCTCCTATTTTCAACCCTATTTGGGCATCTATTTACCTTTTGCTCAGATTGCATGATTTTCAAATAAGTGTCATAAAGTCCAGTTATAAGTTTCAGAGCTATCAGGGACATTAGAATATAATCCTGTCTTCTTCTCAAGGTGAAAATGGAGGCATTTTAGTTTTCAGGATAACACCAACACTCACCAACAGATACACAGTCAGGACTCATGGCTTCTAATTGTATATCCACTGCTGTTTTCTGCATACTAAGCAACTCCTTCCTTTACTGAGTCATCTGTTATATTACTAGCTATGACCTCAGCATATTTTTTCTTCCACAGTTGCCCTTGGTCTTAAGATACACATATCATTCTTCTCCAGTTGTGCTAATGTGCTATAAATGCTATTATCACACCCAAATCTTCCATCTTGGGTTAATCTTCTCATTCTTTTTCCTTCCTAAGCTCAGCCTTCTTTTGGCAGATGTGACTGGGTAGTAGCGGTGATGTATGCTAATCAGTTTCAATTTATTTATCCCTTATCAAGATTTTATCTTTATTGATATCCAATCATTAATATTATAAAAAATTCTTACCTGCACACTTTCTAAATATTTAAGACTTAATATCTTTAAAAAAAACCAAAAATCATTTCTCTTCTCTTATTTCTTCCAACATCTTCTATCCTCTGCTTTACGGTGAGACTCTAACTTCAGTTGAATACCAAAGGTGATTTCTATTGTAGAGCCTCTGTTGTCCATTTAGTTTATCTCAAAGCCATCATCTTTTATAGTAGGATTTCAAAAGTACAAGGTTCTAATTCATCATTTTGTTAAATATAGCTATTAATATAAATTAAAATTAGGTCTATAAGTGCCCAGTTTATAAGCTTTTTCATTTTGCTTTCCCATTTTCTTCAAATAGGAGTTAAGTCTTTGAATGAAAAGAAGGAGGAAGAAATATGAGATCAGCAAACCATGTTTGATTTACAGGCTGGTGTTTGATGCACAAATCACCACAGCCCATAGATGGAGGGAATGTTATCTTGGGAAAGGAACATATTTCTGTCACTGCTCTCTCCCTTCTAGCTGGGCTTTGGGACTCTTCTGGGGATTTAACCCTGAAATTCCATAATTTCTTAAGGTTTCATTATATCCCAAGACACATTCCCTATGTCAGGCGAGTAGCTGCCCCTAGTCAAGGCTGGTAATGTTTACCTAGTTGCACTGCAAAATGGAGAGGAGAGCAAAAAATCAGGAGCTGTCTCTTTCCTGATGCTCAGAGGAGTAAGATTCTAGGAATCAGAGGGAAAGTTGAAATCAAGGGTCAAAGGTCAATGAAACAATTAGTAATTGCCACAGATTTGTGTGTGGAGGCATATCAGGGACAAAGGAGACCAATAGGAGCGGGCTATTTGTTGGATGTTTGTCAGAAAGCTGTTCAGTGGTGGCTAATAGACATTATATAAACCTTATTCAGTGGTGTCCCTAAACTGTGTTGTCTTTAGTTTTCCTATCATTTTGCATATTAGAAGTTCCTAACTCACTTATTCATATTTTAATTTTCTACCTTACTTCTTTTATTCCCTCTGTATGACACTCGACTAAGGAGTTGGCTGAGTGCAGCCAGTCATGTCTGTGCTGAAGCCTAATCGGACAGAATGCTAATGTGTCCAGGGCTCTACTAAATTTGGACAAAATGGGCCAGAGGTTGATTCTATAGGTTTACATATGGTGTGTGTGTGTGTGTGTGTGTGTGCGTGCTGCAGGATAGGCTGCAAGTCTTTGATAACAAATAGAATAATACTGTTTATATTCATATGGGGGAAGACTTGACTATCAGAACTGAGCTCTTCACAGCGTAATTACAACTTGCTGAGTGCTGTGGCTCTGGTGAACAATGAAGATATAATCAGTGCACCTATTTGTCCTCCTGAATTCCAGCTGCTAAAGCAATTTCTTTTTCACAGAACTGACAATTTTGCGGTTCTTGTGAAAATCCACCGTTTCCCCCCCTGAAATCCTGTGAAATGGAGCTCGCCAGAGGAAACACTTTGAAAGCAGCCTGGTTCCTGCATCATCTCCATGAAATTAGGCAGATCATATTTCCAGCACCACTATCCTGATTGCATGTTTGTTTAAAATGACAGTTGATGTTGTGTATCTCTTTCATTAGGGAGGCTCAACGATCTTGACATTATTAACTAACTGCAGCACTTGCTGCGTATAAACACTAATCCACAGAGACATCTCAGACAGTACTTGAAGAAAAATAAAGCTCTCTAAATGTGAGGAACCAAGAGAAGTATCTTGGCCATGTTTGCAGCTTGGCAGGTGTATTGTTAGCCATTCATGAGTGAGTTATTTTCCATGAGGCCTAAATACCAAGATTCAGAGGGCAAACATTGACATCTGGGTTCAAGCACTTAAAGTGGTCAAATCAAGTGGAGAGGAAACTGGGGACTTCTGCAGGAGAAAGAGAGCCAGAGTAGAGCTGAGTGGCTTTCTTTCCTCTCACGCTTTGAGCCCTGGCTGCATTGAGCACCTAACGCTGGGTAATGAATCATATACAAGCAAGTAATGATCACTTTGTTGTCCAGGTATTTTGAAATGGATAGGCACACTAAAGCCTTGATTCCAAAGGATCAGAGTTTGGTGGGCTGGGAGGCTTAAATATGATGTTGGTGTTTTCTTATAAGTGTTTTTAGTGCCTATGTAGCCTTTTCTCCTTGGGGACACTTTCCTTTTAATATTTAGGATACCTTTCATTAAAAGCTTTGTGATGATGGAAACTGGTGACACTCCCCTCTCTTTCTCAGTCAGGCTCATCTGTGGCTCTTCCTTCCTGGCCTGAGGTTCTCACCTCTTCTCTCTCGCATTGACCTGAAAACCTGCTTTGCTGACTGTGAGGATATTCCAACAAGGCCTCTGCTGCTGCTCAGTTCTTGCCTCACCATCTTCCTACTCAACCCCCTCCTAGCCCATCCCATCTAGTTCCCAGACTTGGGCTTGGTATTGGACAACACGTCTGTCCCCATCCCTCACCCTCTGGACACCTGAGCACTTGCAGGACTTCCCTGAGAAGCTCACAAATGTGTTGTTAAAGAGTTGGTTCCAAATTACTTCTTTGCTGACCTCATGTGGTCTACGCTGGTTCCACGTACGTCTGTTTCTGGCACAGACCTCCAACCTTCAAATGCATTCCTATGTTAAGAATGGAACCAAGAGCAGGATAACAATGATTCTCGTGGGAAGAAATAGGTGAAGTAAAAGAATAAAATTATGTTTAGTTCTATCAAACCAGAGGACTGATTGTGGACTTTCCAAATTATTGCTTTTACTTACCTTTCTCCCTTCTTCCTCTTCTCCACAGAAGTCACTAATTTCGCCTTGTTGATCCTTCTCTAGAATGGGGAATGGAAGGGCGGGGAGAGTGCTTTTGTTCAATCATACACTACCTGGAAACAGAAAGTTTATTATGGATAAATGGACTCAAGATAGAGCAGATTTAAACATAATTACACTGGCCACCACTTTACTTTACAATTACACTGGCACACTTTACTAAATGGCACAAAATGTTAGTTCAAAGTCAACATCAGACCAAGAAAGTTCAGTTTCAGAAAGCTTGCCTTATATTTTCAGTTAACCCTGGAAATAGTAGTGTTCATCTGCATATGAGGGGATTGTTTACTAACTGCTCAGGACAATCTCAGTTTACACCCAAAATTCTGGGTTAATTATTGATAGCATCTCCATTCACTGTCAAAAACTTTCCAATTTGGATGATAAATTATGTGGACGCCCTACCTGTAGGTTCCTTGTTGTTTTGAGTTGTCCTAAACCTCAGAGTAGGCCAGTTATGAGAGTGGTAGGGATTAGAAATGGTTGAAAAATTAAGGGAAAAGATTTTTATGTCCAAATGAAGAAAGGTTGAGAAAGTGAGTTTGGATAGAGAACAGGTAAACAAGAATATCTAATGATGCAATATACTGAAGATAGAAAGGAAGTGGCACAAACTGGGAGATTCCAGAGAAGTAACACTTAGAACGACCCACAAGAGTGACAGTAAGTTAGGGAAAGAGCCTTCCTTGACTACTGCCCTTGGGTGGAAAGAAAGTAACCATTGGCTCTAGGGGCTTAGACATTAAGATGTTTATTAATCAAGAACCTTTGATCTTTCTCCTTAGACATTGGTCTCTTAGGTTCTCTTTAGGGTCTATACGGGTAAAAGACCAACTAAGACCCTTGTCAAAGGAAGTGATGACATATTCTTTTTGTTTTCCAAAGTGCTCTTGTGGGAATAGTCAATTTCTTGAACAAGAATGCTGAGCAGGTGTTTGATTAGACAAGAGAAACCCACCATCTGCCATAGGCCCTTTGTCCTTCTGGAAAATTACTGAAGTGCAGTATATCAAAACTATACACAAACAAAATCAATTGCTCAAGACTCCAGCTCTGACCAGAAAGTCAATAAGAGTGACAGGGATAAATTTGTTCTTCTCTTAAATGCTCTTAGAACACAAACTGGAATGGAGCTCAAATATGGAGATATGTGTAGAGAACCATTTGAAAACTGAGGATAAAGAAGAAATGAGAAAACCCAAAAGAGGAAGATATGGTCAAGGAAAGAAAAAAAAATAGAACAAGGTTGTAGACATAATGGAAATTCCAGAAAAAACTGATCTCTTCTTCCCTGAAACATTGTATAAGCTATTTTCTGTAACTTTTTGTGTATTTCAAGGATAAAACAGGATAAAACAGCAGCTGCTAATAGCTCTGTTATACTTGCCAGGATGTGGGAAATGAGGAGATTACAGTCTTATATAAAAGGGTGCAGAATCAGCACATTTAGGCAAAGTAATAATAATGATGATGTTAAAAATAGTAATAAGAACTAATTATTGTTGCACTCTCAAGATGTGTCAGGCATTTTCTCAAGTGCATCATGCTTATTAATTCATTTAATTTTATAACTATGGGAGAGATTTTTTATTATCTTTATTTTCCAGAAGAGGAAACTGAGGCACAAAGTGGCTAAGTTAATGGCCCAAGTCACATAAGCCAATAAGTGGCAGAATTGCTATTTAGGACAATCGATTGGGAATGGAGATGAATGGAAATTCTTGGTTACATCCAAGATGCAATCACGAAGTGAGGGACATTGTGGAAAATTTCCAGAGGCTAAATATAGCTACAATGGGGCACCTCAATCTCACATGTAAATCCAAAAAAAGAAAGCCAAAGCCCATAATTATGAGTGAGATAAATGGGCTTCCTGATTAAGTCTTCACGATATGGTTATTATTAATTCAATCCCCCCCTTTAATCTTCATTATATATATGTTATTGTATTATTACTGTATTGTAGCTTTTTAATAAGCACCTTTGACTGGTTATTTAGTATGGGGATTGGAGATGCACAGGGTAGGTCAGACAGTAATATTTTATGAAACTAATTATCTGGAGAAGGTTTGTGGAAGATAGCATAAATGACAGGGACTCATAAGGAGAAAAATCTGTGTCTTACAAATAGAGGAAATTCATCCAAGCTAAATTCATCCAAGCTCTAGCATCAAGACCATAGAACATAACCAGGTCACCAAATTATAGAAGGATTCTTTGAAGTTAAAATGATCACTATTGTCCTGACTTTCTACTGCCTTTGTTTATCACAGTAAGGCAGTGCTAAAGTATCTCTTCCCTCAAGGAGTTTGTAGTCTAGCTGGGAAGACTGGATTTACATAAAGTGTATATATTAATATTCAACCCAGGGAGACTGCAGAATCTGCAAAGTTAAGGACAATATCATCTCAAGTAAAAGTAAATACAACTAAAAAGTGACCAATAAAATATTTTTTATCTCACAGAGCAAAGAGTCCAGAGACAGGGTGTAACCATGTTGATTAACTTACTGGTTCAAAGTTTTGCTAGAACTTTAGGATCCATGTCTCTGCAGTTTTCTTAGCTTTTCCCTTCTGGTTGCAAGACGGGTGCTGTATTTCCAAGAATCATAAATGATGCCAATCTCCAGAGTCAGAAAAGAAAAATATTTGTATCTTTGTGTCCTTTTTAATTATGTGAAACCTTCCAAGAAGTTTCTCAATACACATACCCTCATTAATCGTAGGTCAAAGTTGCCTCAGATGCCCATGACTAAACTGATAAATTGGGAGGCAGAATGGAGTTGCGATGAATGGCTATGCCAGACGAGTAGGTCTCAAACTGTAGATCATGGACGCGTGGGGCTCTCCCACATCCTTTCATGGGGTCAGCAAAGTCAAACTATTTTTGTAATAATTCTAAGAAATTATTGGTCTTTTTTGACCGTGTAGATATTTGCACTGATAGTGCAAAAGCAATGGTAGGTAAAACTGCTAACACCTTAGTGCCAATCCAGACAAAGTCGCCAAATGAAAATGAAAGCACTGAAAGAAAAATGAGCCATGTTCCTGGCAAACCATTTTGAGGGCGGGGCAGGGCTCTGGGGACAGGAGGGTGCAGCCCCTTGCTGGTTGGGTATGTTCATACTTATGTGAATTCAATACTCTGTAACATTGTATTATAGTAATTTTTGCAAAGCAAAAGAAAAAAAAAGGTCACCATTGTTCTGTTGTGTAGCTGTTGTGTTTTCCACTGCCGCAGCTTATAGTAAAGAAAAAGGCCAGTTTTACTTAAAAATGTCCTTGATGAAGCAGTAAAAATGACTTATTTCATAAAACTTGGCCTTTAAATACTTTTTATTCTGTATGACAAGATCAGAATTACATATAAACCACTTCTGTTATATTCTGAAGTATGATGGCTGTCTTGAGGTGAAAATACTTGTGTGATTATTTGAGTAGAAAGACCATTTCTCCACTTTTCCATTTAACACCATTTTTACCTGAAATAACAAGGGACAGAGTATGATTATTCACACTATATACTTGACAGAAATTTTCCCAAAAATGAATGAAGTGAGTCACTTCCAGAAGAACAGTTGACAGTATATGTTGCCAGTGATAAAATTTGGGCTTTCAAACGTAAATTAGGGTTTTGGTAAAACCTGCATTTGCTACCATCAGCTTTAGAGTTTCTGTACACTTAAAAACTGTTTTTCATAAAATTAGTGGTGACACTAACAAATATATTTTGGTGAGGTTTTTTTAGATATTATATAGTAAAATAAGTCACCATTTAGAAGATCTGCATAGTTTAGTGAACTGATATTTTCCAAATGACCAAGGCATGCTGTTAAAAAAATCATACGTGGGTAAATGACCCATTCAAAGAACAAGATAAATTAATGGATTTTAGTGTAATAAAATATGAAAAGGTCTTCACTTAGCTTAAGATTCCACATTGCAAGTAAATTAAAAAAAACACCTCTTGCATGTTTTAGACTATCAAAGAATATGTGCAATTATCTGATGAGGAAGTATTCCTCTCTCTTTTTAATTACATACCTGTGTAATTAAAGGCTAAATTTTCTTTATATACTTCAACCAAAACAAATATCACAACAGATTGAAATGTGGAAGCAGAGATGGAAATCCAGCTGTCTTCTATTAAGCCATGCATTAAGGAGATCTACAAAATTGTAAAGAAATGCCACTTGACTCATCAAATTCTTTTGGCACATGCAGTTATTTTTTAATAAAAATGTGTTATTTATGTTGGCATGTACTTGGTTTATTATGTTTTAGAATAAGTTTACAAACATGTATTTTTAAATTTCTCAATTTTAGTATGGTAAATATCAATAGATACAATACACATAAGCACAACTCCTTGAGGAACACAATTGGGAAGAGCCTAAAGAGATCTTAAGACAAAAAACGTTTGGGACATCCTGGTTTAAAGGAACAAGATTTATCCCTGGGTTTGGGAGGGACGCAGTCTGCCTAGCAGGACATGATTACCTGAGTCCTGAACCGGTTGAGAGTCCTGGTAGGAAAAAAAAATAACAGAAAACAAAAAAACGGGTGGAGATTGAGTGGTGACCCAGGGTTTTTCATTACCACAGGGCTTATCCTGTGAGGAATGGGAAGACGAAGTATCAGCTGGTCTTTCAGGGAAAGAGGACCAGGGCTCAAGAGAGGAGACAAGGTCATAGATGGTTCCTTGTCCTCTCCTTGCTCCTTATCTTCCCCTCTTCTCCCCCCTCTTATTTTAGAAAAGAGGGACTCAAACAAGATGTTAGGCAAGGAAGACAAGGATCAGTGGAGGAGACAGTATACAAAGTACAAAGGGCATAATTGGAAAGGCCATCAGATCAATCCATTGCAACTTAATCCTTTTTGACATTGAATAATTTCCCACTTTTCTGGGATTCTTGGGTATACGCACACACACGCATACATATATGCACATGATTTGAGATACATACATATTTTTTCCAGTGGTGCCTGGAACATGTATCCCACAGCCAAAGTATACTGTTTGCAATCTAATAAGTGGATGTTGAAAAATGTTTGAGGAAACAAATTTTTTTTTGGTTTTAATTTTTTATTTTGGGGGCTGCTGAAAAGGGGAAGGAGGAACAAAGTAAAATTAAATTGTGGTCAATATTACTAAGCCGGTTAAAGAAAAGGATAAAAATATCAGGATTATTTAAAAAAGAAAAACAAGTGAGATCTCCTAACCTGACAACCATGGATCTTATCACAGAGCTGAAGAGATGGGACCCAGTGTAAGCCAAGTATGAGTCTTCACACTGACACCAATAAGAAAGCAAAACTGATGCTGGAAATTACGTGAAGCCATCCGCAGATTCTTTAGGCTCCTTCCTGATACTGTCACCTCTGAAACTTTGTCATTCATTTCACCCACCATGACCTCCACACACATACAAGAAGTTGCACTTCTCCACCCACCGGATTAGGTTACAAGCTAGTACCTGATAATACTATGTCTCCTTTGACTTTACATCCCTAGATTGAATGCACGTTTGGCATATATTGGAGATTTTGTAAATGTACTTTTAAGAACAGTTGTGACTTTCAAGGGCACACCCTGAGCATATACGAAGTACCGCTTGGCAGCCAGGATCCACAGGAGATGGAAGCCTTCATCTGGAGATCTCTCTTTGGAGCTTTCATTCCGTCTTTTTGACCATCTATAGCCATCTTATTCCTGCTTCTTTTTTCTCTCTGATATTTTGTGTTTTCTCTCTTGTTCTTTTTGACCATCCCCTAATCCAAACTGAGCTTTTCTCCGGCTTCTCTGGGCCCCTGGCTATGCAAATCTAGCTTCTCAACTTGCCCTTGGTTCCATCTTACTCTCTTGCTATTGCGCATGTTGTTCTCTTGACCTGAAATATCCTCCCCTGTTTTCCTATCTGGAATCCACTTGCTCGTCCCTAAAGACACAGCTCCAAAGTGTGATGTTCTATGAAGTTTTCCCTGGTTCCCTAGGAAGAATTAATTATCTCCTTTTCCACCATAGCTTTTTATTTGCATTTATGTTATAGCCCCTCTATAATGAATCAGGCTTTGCTGCTTCCACGTTTTCCAGACCATGCTGGGAGCTCCCAAGGTGCAGAGGCATTGCCTTATTCTTCAGTGTGTGTGCACTGCCTAGCAAAGAAGTGGCACATGCCGTATGTTCCTCAAATGCTCGGAATTCAGTGGAGGAATTAGAAGATCATCTCAGGTCTGAGTCTCTGGGCTACTTATCTAACCAAGTCTTTGCTTTCTATGAGGTTCACACCATTTGTTCATTCTGCTTTCTTTTTTTCACGTTTCTTTGCCTTCAACCAGAAGCTTAAGCCTTTTATCTGGTGCTCTTGGGATCCTGCTTCTCACCCAGCGCCCAGCTGCTGAATAATCATCACCAATTAGGATACACAGGTATTGTCATTTAGCATAAGTTTTCACGAGGCAGTCTTCTGTCCATACTAAATAGTTAGTTATACATGTGAGTGCACTAGATGGACGGTGTTTTTCAAATGACGAATCAATTAACCAATTAGTGTGCATTGAGCCCCTATGCCACGCCTCGCATTAGTGATATGGGGTGCAGGGTGAGGAGAAAGGGAAAGAAGTGAATGTGTTTTATTTATATGGAATTGCCAATATTTGACCCTATGAAAGGAGCTATTTATATAGCTGGAGTGTCTTAGTGGGCATATATCGAAATGGCAGAAACCAGGGATGGGTGAGTATAACCACCACGGGATTACAGAGGGAGGAGTAAATGGGGTTGGGTTATTAGAGTTCCAGGGAGCAGAACTTGCCTTGGGTCCTGGAAGTGGGCACATCATGTGCTAGAGAGCACCGCATCCCAAAGCTGGAGGAAGGACTAAGCTCTGTGTTTGGGTGGACTGGCGAGAGCCTAGGGGAAGACTTTTCCTAGGGTCTCCGGGGAAGTAAGTCTGCGCAGAGGAAGGGGGCCATGTCACATAGGGCAGTTAAAGAATAAGATTTGGCATGCCACTGTGATGTGGCTATTGTAGGTTTTATGACAGGCCAGCAGTTCTACAAAGTTGTGTTTAGTGGAGATTAGACTCAAAGTGTCCTAGGCCCATGTGGAAAGATCCCTTACAGTAAATTCACCTTTTAAGGTGTTTTTGATCCAGTGATACTAATTAACAATGAAGATATGTTAGATTTGTTAATTTTCTCCACAGGATATTTCTTCTAAAGATTGGCCCTTCAATAAAGAGGAATTGAGAATCAGCTCCTTATTCGGCTTAAAATTGTGATGACATCTGAGGCATGTTCCAGTTCTTCTCAGGCCCGTCAAACTGAGTTTTTAGCACTCTCATCTTGGCTCGGATATCTTGGTGCTGGATTCTCAATTGAAAAAGGTGTCTGTAGAATGCCATTTCCTGATTAGAACTCAAACCCTGAGGTTGTAGGAGCTCAGAACTGCGTCTCAGAAGTTCATTATACCCAGTGTGTCCTGAAGATACAAGAAAATCTTTCACCTAAATAGTTTTTTTGGCCAGGGATTTTACATTCAGCTCATTGACTCAAGGGTACATGTCTCCTGCATTGATCTGTGGTGAGCTGTCTGTGACCATTGAGGCAAACTTATGGATCTAAAAACTGACAACAAAACTATTGTATCACAGCAGAAGGTGGCACCATATTGAAAATCCTTGTGTAAACGCAGACCATGTTCTCAAAGGAAAAATTGACATCATAGCTCATAATGAACTGTTTAGTCTAACTCCTATTACGCCACTGTTTTTATGGGAAAGCCTATTTTGAATTTCAAGTGAAAGCCATTTTGTCCCTAGGGTGACTTTGGGAGAGGGAAGAAGTCCTCACCTGTTGTCCTCACTCAGCCCTGGGAGTGGGATTTGGGCGTCTGGTAACCAGGGACTTCAGGTTAATCCCTTTTTGTCCTTTGCACCTGTTACTAGTGCGTCCTTTTATTTTCAAAAGGTCCCAGTTTGGCCAATACAGTGACATCGTGAAAGATAGGATAGCCAAAATTACCCTACTTCTGAGGCTCTTAAAGTCTCTTAAAGTGGGTTGGTCTGGGGAGGGAGGGAGTCTGGGGGCCCAAGGACTGTCTGGGGCGGGGATGCCAGGAGGTGGCTGCAGGCCCCACAGACCTCCGGTGACCCTGCCAGCCTGGAATGTTTCTGCAACAAGGAATAATGTGCGTGCAGCTTTCTGCTTTAGGGAAACTGTTTGTTTCCTAAGAGAGGAAGAGGAAGAAAACCGGATAGGGAAACCCTGGGAAGATCAGCTAAAATTGGGCTTAATGAGTCTACGCCTCTCCTGCCACCAACTCTTCTCCCCTCTGGTAAGAGAGAGGCAGCAGGTTTTATTCACTGAAAATCCTGATGACCGCGGGAAGGAGGAAAACGCAGCCGGATACTCAGGGCGCCTGTTTGGCAGGCAGCTGCCTTCTCATCCCCGGCTGAAGCTGTTTCCTGCTGAACAAAAAATGGCTGTGAGATGTCAGCTTGGGAAGGCGTTGCTGGGCCTCAGCTTGTAACTCCTGGGGGTTTAGTGCGTGGCAGAGCAATCCTATCAGTTCTGCCAGTGATTCCCCTGCTGTCAATAGGGGTTATCATACCAATAGACCCACAAATAATTGCCTCTACCAACTACTCCATTTCCCAGAGAAGCTAATCCCTAAGGGGGAGGGGGAGACCAGCTAATGAACCACATCAGAAGGTGAAGCAGAAGGAAAATCTCTCCCAGGAACGTCAAGGCAGCACATGCCTCTCCATTAGATGATAAGGCAACAGGGTGTGGGACATGGAGGAAATCTCTAGCTGCACACAAGGCTGAGGAAGGAGGAGACAAGAAGGAAAGAACAGAATCGGCTTTTTACCCTGTGTGCCTCGTAAAATGAATGATCAAAAGTAAATTACAGACTTGCAAATGAGTGGTTAACGACTGAGACAATATGAGTGCAGAGAGAAGCTCATCAAAACACACTGGGCAAGAGCGAGAGAGGGAAGGACGGAATACAAATGACACTCCATAAAGCTGGAGCATCACAGCAAACGGCCCCCAGTGGAGGGCCAGGGTCATTCCCCACACCTGTCGGGGGCAAGGGGAAACGTGCCGAGGCTCCTTTCAAAGGAGGAGGAGATGAAGAGGCTGTGTGCGTGGAGGAAAATAATAAGGGGAAGCATGGTAGAGAGGAAGGAGAACAATGGCACAGCAGCCCCCAGCTCCCTGGGAAGCTGATGAGAACAGCCCTCTCTTTCCTCTACAGCGGGGTGGGACTTCAGTGGGCTGTAGGGCCGGGGGAGGGTGAGAGAGGCTCAGGGACAAGGGTATTCTTTGCAGTCATGCCCAACCTTCCACACCACAGATGCCCTGAATGGTGGAAGTCATAAAACGGGGTAAGGTCGGGGTCAGGGAGCCCCGGTTTTACTTAGGATCCTGGTGAAGCCCCCTCACCACCTAGTCATTCAGCTGCCGCTCATTCCATGGGGACTTCAAAAAAGCTGGAGCACTCGGGTTCTGGGAGCATTCTAGTGGGAGAGGGGTGCCAACGCAGAGCGTGCCCACACAGTGGAGCAGGTAATTCTAGGGGTGCCACACAGTAACCTCTCCAGTAGTTCAGGGTAGGGTGGGGGACCAGAGGTGAACCATTAGAGCTGGCTGCTCTCAGGAAGATGGATGCTACTGCAGACTGCAAAGTCATGCTCACTCATTGGACCATGGTTAATTACGGAACAAGTGATTTCGAAGCCCTGAGATGTTCCAGGCTCTATGCAAGATGCAAAGGGTGCACAAATCGTTATAATCGTCTCCTGTATTTTCGAAGCCTACAGTACAGCAGGAGAAAGCAGATATATGAATAAATATTCGCAAGAAATACTTGCAAAGAGCGAACAACTAGCTGAGCATTGTGGGAGGCTTCACAGAGGAAGTGACATAAGTCTGGGTCTTGAAGTGCCAGATGAGGGAGTGAGGTGAGGAAGAGGATATAGAGGCAAGAATAGAGCTTGACGTGATTAGAAAGTGGCAAGCAGCTCAGTGGGGCTTGGGAACAGGAGATGAATGTGGGAGGTGAATCTGGAAAATTAGGATGAGGATAGATTGGGGAGGGTCTTTAAGTTATGCCAAAGAGATTGGATTTTATCCTATAAGGAAGCCACTGGAGGCTCCTGAGTAGGAAAAAGACATGATGGGATCTGTGGTTGGAAAGCCCTCCCTGGCAGCTGGGTAGAGGATGCACACACGTTGAGATGCCTGGGGACATCTGTATTGTGGTCATTGGGTACATCTGCTGTGCCAGGTGCCTACCTGCCCATACACAGGGATGAAGCCCAGCAGGTAGGAGCATGGGAGGAGCAGAATTGGCAGGGGCTAGCAGAAGGTATGAGATTTCTCTGTCCCACGCAGGGGAAGAGCCACCTGCTCTATGCGGGTTTGAGCCAAGCCACACAGTAGGTTGCTTTCCTACCTGCCCTTTAGGCTTAGGTGGTAAATTTTCAGCTCAAAGGACATAAGGAGCAGAACATAAAGATCTCAGAAAACCCAAAGCACTAGCACTGGCATCTGCCCAGCAATTACCTTGAAAAGCCAAGAGATCAAGAAGTTTTCCAATAGGTTTGAATTTCGGATAAATTAGCAAAGACAACTAAGATGGTCTCTTTGCTTCTCTTATCACTTAAGCATGGCATTTGCCCTGATTTAATTTTCATTCGTTAACATTTGCAAAGGATGTTGGGACTGGAATCTTCTTGCTCTCCACCACCCTGACGCTTAATTGATTCCTATTGATCCTTAGGTCACAGTTTAAGCGTCACTTCCTCAGAAGAACCTTTCTCAACTCTCCAGACTGATTTGGTCCTCTTAATTTTTGTCTGTCTAGGACCTATCTCTTTGAAAATAGCTGTGCTTTAGATCTTTTTTTCCCCTTTCTTTCAACCTCAAAGTATATCTACCCCATGATACATTCTCCCAAGGCATAAGGACTTGTGAATTGACTGATGAAAACCATAAATAAGCAAATTCACAAATAGTGTTAGGAATGACCATGGTCGCGTGTGTTAATTTCTTGCACCTGTTACCGGTTTCTGAGAGGCCCTCATCCCCAGTAGAAAGGCTACTGGTCCAAGGAGATATGGATGGAGATATTTTGACTTGGTGGATCTTCCTCATCGACTTTCAAGGTCCATATCCACGATGTAAATGTATTATATGGCCCCAGAATCCCTCATCTCATCTGCTCTACCACTTCCAAGGCATTGGCTGCAACATGTGCCCCTAATCCCCAATGAATGGAGACTACCGGTTGCTGAAAGAGTTTATTCTCCCCTCTTCTTTACACACAATTGTGTTAGGGGATGCAATGTATCCAGCTATAAAGGATATATTTCCTAGCATACTTTGCACCTGGAGATGGATGCATGGCACAGTATGGCCAGTAAGGTATCAGTGGAAGTCATCAGGTGGGCCTCCAGGAAAGCTGACTAAGAGGGACTAGACTGAGCTGGTACATACACTTTTGCACTTCCTTCATCCTGGAACTAGAATGTGATGGCTAGAGCTAGAGTGGCAATCTTGCAACCTTGAGGCAAAGATGAAGCAAATTCCATAGACCTCAGGTTGGACATCCTTGAGCCACTAAACCAATATCAGCAACTGCTTACATCTGGATTTCTTACTACGTTAGAAAAATAAACTCTGATTTATGTAAGGTATCATATTTTGGGTTTTTTTCCCCCCCTGTTATATGCAGTAAAACTCAATCCTGAACTGATATACCCATCATGTTTTGCAGGCACTCTGGTGAGTGAGTCATCCAAGCTTAGGAGTACCTGCGGTATGTTGCACCTTATTAGGTTCTAGGAGAGTTCTTCCCTCCAGTGAGATGAGCACCAATAATTAACTTGCCTCACTGCCTCTAGTAAACATCACCAGACCAAGCTCCTACCCTTCCCCTAACCCCATTTCATACTGTCCCTTCCTCTTCATCTGCAACAGTCTCTAGTGAAACTGTACCTTTCCCCAGGTCGGGGTCTTTGTGCTCATTGTTCTTCCTGCTTGATGTTCTTCCCTCTGTCTTCACCTCTCCCCCAACTCTGCAGGGCCATTTGAATCTTACCATGAATGCTATCTAAAACAACCCCTTTCCTATTGCCCTCATTATTTTCATCTCAATCCTTTTTCAGTTTGTTTTATTCACAGCACTAGCATGATTGAAACTTTTATTGTTTTTTTTTTAGTTTGTATATATTTTTGTCATTTTCTCTCTCTGCATCCAGCTCCTTTCCACCCACCCACTCCAGTCTGAGGACTACATGTTCTCTTAGTTCCTGGAGAGCATCTCACACGTGGTCAACATAAAGGCGATGCTCAGGAAGCACAGCCCATTCTCATTTTGCATGGGTGCCCTATTTGTGAATTCACTTGCTCACTAAAATTTATTTGTAACCCCCTAAACTGATACCCCTGATGCTTTTGCAGTTATTCACAGACATGTGCAGAACTGCGAAAAATGTAAGTCACCTCATACGCATGCTCCCAGTTGAGGTTAAATAAGATGATGGCCTGCCTTCTTGCTTTAGCCCTCTTACTTAAACAAATGTCGTTTTGTGGTCTGTTTAGTGTTCTTTCTTAATCCTTTTATGCTTTTTATTGGTGTGTTCCTGTGTAAAATGGCCCTCAAGCATAGTGCTGGAGAGTCGTCCAGTGATTCTATGTGTAAGAAGGCGTGATGTGTTTATGGAGAAATATATACATTAAATGAAGTTTTTTTCAGATATGAGTTATGGTGTTATTGCCTGTAAGTCTGATAGTAATGAATCAACAACATATATTAAACAAAGTGTCTCTGAGCATAACATGAGGCTTTGTATTGATGGGTTAACAAAAATCTTGTGACCAAAGTTTTATAGGACCCTAGTCCTGTACTTCTCCTAGGAGCAACGGTTCAGTGTTTTCTAATTCAGTGTTCATGGTGACTTTATAGAATAGTACTATCACAGGTAACAAGAATGGACTGTATTTGCTGATGAATGCTATGTTTGTGCTGGGTGTGGTGGGTGCACAGGGGAGGGAGAGGGGATTCTCAGCATCAGAGCCAATGCATAGTCAGGCCAAGTTCATTCTGCTCTCAAGTTGGCAGATCTGGAGGTTGTTTTTTGTAAGTAGAGGGAGGTTTCTCTAATTCTCTTGGCACCATCCTGTAGAAAGTCTGTCGCTAGATGCCCCAGAATCCACAAGGTGCCCTGAGGTGGTGATGTTTTTGGAAAGGGAATTAAGAGCCAACACCTCTCTGTGCCTGCCTGTGTCAGACAATTATAGAGAAGAAGAATGACAAGAGAAAATGAAAAGGAAATGGGCTGACAGCCTGCAGAGTGGTATTTCAACTCCAACACAAAACATTCAGTAGTAATTATAGAATAACCTTCATTTAAATGCAAATAAGCCTGTAATTAAGATAAGGGACCTACCATTTGCCAGCGTTTTTGTTGTTTCTTTTTATTTTTTAAATTTTTGGGGGGTGACAATTACGGTTTCTTACACATCCCCCTGCTTTATTGATGAGTAGTCATTATGTTTATGGATTGTGTTGTGAGTGCAATATTTGGATAACTGCAGAATAGAAATTAGTGTCACTTACTTTCAGCTGCCCCCAGCAAAAGGGAAAAAATGTGTACAGTGCATAATGTTGACATAAGCAAAACTTCCTAAGTGGCATGGCCCTGGACGAAATCACATCACGTGCTGTCCCAGATCACCAAGAGCCTGAGACAAATGCACGGAGTCCAGAATTACAGAAGGAAACAAACGGCTTTCTTGATGACTTCTAGCAGAGCTGCTGAGCCCTTGCAAAGCATCTACAAATTGCACCAAGTGTTTTCCCTTGGTTGAAAATGGGCAGAATGAAGGATAGAATTTTTAGACATTTTCTCAATAGGATTTTCAGAGAGGGAAGACGATGATCTGACCATGGCCTGCATATTAGTTTGTGACACAGGATGAATATCTTAACTTCTTTTGCCAAGTTAATATTGATCACTTATCACCTGCTATTCACTCTGATTGACTCATACTCTGGATTAGGAAAAGTGAGATCCCAAACAAACCAAGTGGGCTATTTGCTGGAGAAGCAGTTATTCATTCATTTCCACAACAAATACACCACTTTCTCCAACGTCTTTTCTCTTCTCTCCTCTCCTCTCCATTGCTCTCCTCTCCTCTCCTTTCCCCTCCCAGGCCTCCCCTCTCCTCCCCTCCCTTCCTTTCTTCTCTCCTCTCCTCTCCCTCCCCTCCCTTTCCCTTCTCCTCTCCCCTGCTCTCCTCTCCTCCACTCACCTCCCCTCCTCTTCTCCCCTTCCTTCTCTCTCTCCTTTCTCTCATCTACTACTGCCAGAACTATTTTAGATGATTGGGAAATCTAGCAGGGAACGAACATGCATCAATCTGAAATAAACCACTCAAAGCATGCTGTGGATCACTTCCGCAGGCACTTCTGGCTCTTATTTCTGGAGGGTATGATCAACCACCCCAGCCAGTCCTTGTTGCCGCTTTCCTCAACTCATTGACTTATGCTGTGATGGAAACTTTGCTGGAAAACCTCAGTAGCAGGGTGTTTGAGAGCAGCTGAAAGGTCCAGCAAGTTCAATTTATTCTTTTAATTAGCAAGGGAGTTGTTTTAATAGTTCATTAGCCATCGCCTAATTAAAGGAAACTTTTTCCCCTTAAAATATACAGAACTCAAAAGAGAATTTTCTATGATGTTCTTTTCCAGAGGTTTGTCAGGCAGTCTAAATACTATGCTATATTCTTCAGGAAGTGGTTGGATGGTTGCTACCTTAACAGTTTTTAAAAATTGTGTTTTGAAGGGATACAATATTTTTCTGGACTCGTGTGCTGAACTGGAGAAGTTCAGGACGATAAGTTGGACAAAGTGAGCAAAGCCAAATTCAGATGACAAATCTAATGATCTGGCTCTGCTGGCATAGATTTCTCACCCCCATCCTAGCTTGTCCTCTGCCATTTTTCCTTCTCAACACCATGAAGATTTGACAAAAAGTGGTGTGCTCTAAATGAACACACCTTTGCCTGAAAGGTGATTCCACAGTTTTCCTTAGGCTCTTTTTATCTTTAGTGAGTGTTATCCGTTTGTCTGGCTATAGATGTTTCCTAGGGAAACTCAGATGCCCTTGATAGAGTTTACACACTGCTACCTAAGACTGAAATGTGTTTGATGGATTAACTGGGGAACTTACAAAACTTTAATGTCTTTTTTTTAAGTGCCTAACTTTGTATCCTCTGGGGTGATTGTTAACTTCAAAAGCCATTTCAAGGTTCAATAAAACTAATGGAGGTGAGACGGGCCTAGTAAAGCATTCTCAAATTCCTATTCTCACCATTCTTTATCACCCACACGATAAGCTTGCTAAGCAGCTCTGCATTATCCACAGATAATGTACACTCATCCTTCATCTTAAGTCAAATGACACCTCCACCACGGAGCCTTCTCTAATCTCTCCTAAGAACACCAGAATTAATTAGGCATTCCCTCTTTCATGCTCTGTAATAGAGACACTTCCTCCTCTTTGCCAAAAAAAAAAAAAAAAAAAAAAAAAAAACTATTCCTTGAGTGCCGCCAGTAGTTCCTCCATATTTCTTGAGGTAGAAAATAGATCTTAAAGTTGTTAAAATTTATAATTTGGTTAATTCTATGCTGCTTCTAATTCCATGTGGAATTTTGGGAGTGTCCTTTCATGTTTCTTTGTACTGGAAGGGGTCACCTTTGCAAGCATTGTATTCACACAGCTTTGAGGCAGGTATCACCTTCCAAACTTCTTAGGAAGCTTTGAGCTGGGGAAATATTCCAAGTTCAGATGTTCCAGACTTAGATATTCTGTTTAATAATTAAATAAGGGGATCTTCATATGTGTGTTTAGAAAGAATACCATGAAATAAATTGGTTTTGGATTCCTCTAGCTGAAGCCAGAGCTGAGCCGGGCACCGTAAACTTGGAGGGAGGAAGGTGGCCAAGGTGAAGGCAATCCCCACCTGAGGTGGTCAGTGAGCCCCAGTCATATGGCAAAAGGTTGAGAAAAGAAGTGACCATTCAGGACCCCTTTGGAGAGACTTGTCGGTGGATTTTGGGAGAGTTACGTGTCATAATTTCCTTTAAAATTTCCTTTTTATTTTTTACAGTTTATTTCTTCTCTGAACTTCATTTCTAAACCATTACGGTTCTGGGTGAGCTGTGCATAGAGCCATAATGGAGGTATTTATATCTTCACTTTGGGGGGGAAATGAGGTGGAGGAGGGTAGTGGCAGTGTTGAGAAGCAGCTCTGAGAAATCTGAGGGAATGGGCAGAAAAATCTGGAGCAGTAAACTGAAGTTGATAATCAGCTATGAAGACAGATTTGTGCAAGGTTTAAGTACTCCCACTGGGAGAAGGAGTTTGATTTCTTGCAGTTATGCAGACAGGGGCTCTGTATAATAATGGGGTTTTATAATTTGGTATCCAAGTGAATGATAAACTCCACCTGCCTTGGGAGAGTTTTTGGTGATTTTGCTCATTTTTCTTCTTTTGGTTCTAAACAGTTGAAGATGGATCCAGGGGCCCACATAGAGATCAAAATGCAGCATTTGCTTCATTTTTGGTACATCTAGTTTGGAGAATATAGGAAAACTCAGTTATTGTAAACTTTGGGACCTGCAGAATACTGGTGTGTGTGTGTACCACCAAGCTGCAACAGGATGAAGTAGAGATGAGCATAATAGACATTTTCAGATATCTGCAACAGATACTGCTAATATTTTGGGAGGTTTCAGATATTCAAATTATCGAGAAATATTCTATTCAGCCTATTCAGCTTGAGAGTGGGTCTATATATATATATAGACCATCCAAGTTCATGGGGCTCCCTAATTCTATCCTTGGACTCCTGAAGGGTCTGTGGAACTCAGATTAAGTAGTCCTTTCTTGGGAAGAAATTTCATGAGCAAGAAAAATATCAACAAACATTTTATAGAGATTAAGAAGGCTGCAGAGACCTAGATGCCTTAACTACCCTCCATCCCCCACACCCCGATGCATCTCCAGGGGGATGAAAGTCAATGAAGAAGGAAGGTATCTTTCAAGCCCCAGATGTCCCACCCTACCTCTTGTGCTGCCTCAGATCCACCCTGATCTGTGTTTTGTGGCTTTCTTCGCTAGCTCACCATGCAGCCTACCCCAGCCTGCCTCATTCTGAATTTCACATTGTTCCTACCTCAGAACAGCTCATTTAGTTTCTCATTGTCTCCTGAAGGGAAAGCAACACAAACATACAAAAAATGATGAATATCTTTCCAGATGCAGACAAATTCATCTCTTTCTGGGACATTTTATTTTTACCTTTGGCAGCGGTGGTACACTTGGTCAGCAACCCCCAAGGATGGTTCATGAGGGATAAGAGAACAAGCACCCATGATGGTCGCTGTCCCAGCCCATCACCCGCTGCTGTGATGACCACTGGGAATGGAATACAGTCAGAAAAGCACGTTGTTGTTAGGGTGGGCTTTTTATTTACCTTCTTAACAAGCACACTGGAGAAAAAGCCTCCTCTGTAACTTTGTTGTCACGTTTACCAAATTAGCTGTATTTGGATATTTCAGAGACTATGAATGTCAGCCTGAACCATTTAGCTGAGTGCCTACTACGTGCAGGGCACTGTACAGGATTCTGTATTGGCTGCAATGAAGAATTCAATGATAAATAACAGTCAAAACAGCTTGTCCCCCACAGTCCCCTGCCACAGATATTGTCACTGTTAATTTTACACGTCAGCATAGCAAGGCTGTGGTGCCCAGGTATATGGTTAGATGTTATTCTGTATGTTTCTGTGAGGTGTTGTGTTTTTTTTGTTTTTTTAATTGGTGGACTTTGAGCAAAGTGGGTTGGCCCCACCATAATGCGGGTGGGCCTTATCCAATCAGTTAGAGGCCTGAACAGAACAAAGTCTGAACTCCTTTAAGCAAGGAGGAATTCTGCCAGCAGATGGCTTTCTGGCTGGAATTAAAACACCGAATTCCTCCTGGGTTTCCAGCATGCTTACCCTCCCTGTGGATTTTGAACTTGCTAGCCTCTACAATCATATGAACCAATTCCTTGAAATAAATATTTCCCTCTCTCACACACACACTATTTTTAAATTTTTTAATTGAAATATTGTTGACATATAATATTAAGTTAGTTTCAGGTATACAACATAGTGATTCAACAATTACATACATTATGAAATGTTTACCATGGTAAGTGTATTACAATATTATTGACTGTATTCCTTATGCTGCGCTTTCATCCCTGCGACTTATTTATTTTGTAACTGGAAGTTTGTACCTCTTAATCCCCTTCACCCATTTTAACCTTTCCCTTCATATCCCTTTGGCAACCTCCATGCTAAATGAAATAAGCCAGACAGACAAAGACAAATACTGTATGATTTCACACACACACTATTGATTCCATTTTTCTGGAGAACCCTGACTAATAGAGATATTTTACACCTTTCTCTTTCACCCGATTCGTTACTTTTGGGGCATGTCTCATCACCAGGGGAAGTTGTCTACTTCCTTAGAGACTTGGTGGAGAAATTAATTTATATCTTTAACAGCAAGTTTAGAATTCTGCAAGGAGCATCTAAACTTACAGAAATCATCTTTGACTTAAGCAAACAAATAAGCAAATGAAAATGATTGTCAAATACTTAATGATTTCCTTTCTTCTGGCATATTTACGGTAAAGAGTGATTTTTTTCATCTTACAATATGATATAATCCCTGGCTACAGAGAAGGGACTAAATCCCTAATATGTCTGTTCAGGGCTTAGAAGAAATAGAGTCTAACTGGTAAACAGGCTATGGTTTTGCTGACTTCCTGCTGTTTCTATTCCACACACATTCCTCAGCTGTGCTTATCTTAATCCCTGACTTCAGTTACCAATGTCATGCTGATGACTATTATGGCCCAGACCAACTCTGAGTCTCAGATTCATATATCCAATGTGTCTTTTCTTCCCTTGGATGTTTCATGGGCCTCTTAGAGTTAACATGTTCCAATCTAAGTGCACCATCTTTGCTGTAAATTCCAAATCCTGACCCCTTCCTGTATTCTCCGACTCAATGACTATGCTTCTTTCTGCCCAATTGTCTAAACCAGAAACTTGGGCTTATTAATATAGCTTAAATCTACATCTTTTTCTTCCTCCTTTTTGGATTGTTTTGGTACAGTCCGTGATCTGTTCAGGATTGGGTTATTATAGCTGTCTCTTTCCAGATATTCCCTTTTCTCTTTCATTTTCCCCTCCAAACTGCTAACCCAGTGACCTTTCCAATGTGCAAATAGTTGTCTAGCTTTGTTTTTTCTTAGTGTTTATTTATTTTTGAGAGAGAGAAAGACAGAGTGTGAGTGGGGGAGGGGCAGAGAGAGAGGGAGACCCAGAATCTGAAGCAGATGCCAGTCTCTGTGCTGTCTGCACAGAGCCTGAGGCGGAGCTCAGATTCACAAATGATGAGTTCATGACCTGAGCTGAAATCTGACACTTAACTGACTGAGCCATCCAGACACCCCAATAGTTGTCCAGCTTTTTAAAATCCTATAAAGACTGGGGCGCCTGGGTGGCTTAGTCGGTGAAGCGTCCGACTTTCGCTTAGGTCATGATCTCGCGGTTCGTGGATTCGAGCCCCGCGTCGGGCTCTGTGCTGACTGCCAGCTCAGAGTCTGGAGCCTATTTCAGAATCTGTATCTCCCTCTCTCTCTGACCCTCCCCTGCTCACGCTGTCTCTCTCGCTCTCCTAGAAATAAATAAAAATATTTTTAAAAAAATAAAAAATAAAATCCTATAAAGACTTTGTATCAATTTAAAGTTAATGGTTAGACCTCTCAGCATGGTGTCTTAGTTACCCATTGCTGCATAATAAATACTCCCAAAACTTAGTGGTTTAAAGCAACAAACATTTACTATGTCATATAGTTTCTGTGTATTAGGAATCTTGGAGTAGTTTGGCTGTAGTTAGTAGTTAGTAATTCTAGCTCAAGGTCTCTCATGAGGTTGCAGGTAAGTTGTTGACCTGGGCTTCAGTCTCTGAAGACTTGACAGGGATTAGATGATCTACTTCCTAGTTCATTCATGTGACTATTGGCAGAAGTCTTCAGTTTCTTACCACATGGATCTCTCCATTGGAACAGTCTTTTCCCAAAGGGAGTATCAGGGAGAGACAGAGAGGTGGGGGGAAGGGAGAAAATAAGGGAGTGAGTGGTGGGAGGAGCTCAAGATGGACGCTTCAGTCTTTTATAATCTATTTTCAAGTGTGATATACCATCACTTTCAACCTTGGTAGAATGCAGGAGGGTACTACACAAATGTCTGGAGGCCAGAATATAGGGTTCATTGTGGGGCTGTCTTGGAGGCTGACTGCCATATATGGCATTTAGCAACTTTCAAAGATCTTGCTTTTGCTTACTTCTCCAGTTTCCTTTCTTATTGGATTACTTGCACTGTGGTCTTTAGTCATACTAAGCTTCCAATGCATTGTATCTTTCACAACTCTTTGCCATTACATGCTATCCCCTATGCCTTAAAATCCTTTTGGCTTTCTTTATTTTGCCCAATTACTCTGTCTTACCTTTTATGACTCCTTACCATGAAAGGGCCTCTTGTGACACCCTTTTCCCCCAACTATCGGTCTTTTTCTGTGCTTTCACAGTACCCTACATCCACCTCTATCATATTACTTTAAAAACCATCATAATTATTGGTTTATGAATCTCCTACATTCTACTGTGATGTTCCTGAGTTCAGAGATGGTAGATTTTTTTTTTATCACCTGTTTTATTCCCAATGTCTCTCAAAATACTGAACTATAATAGAAGTTCAATAAAGGTGTGGTGAATGAGTGAAGAAGTGAATGCACATTTTGCTGCAGAATATGAATTTTAGGGAGAAGGTAATACATGCTCTTTTGTCAAGTTTTATTATATTTCACAGTTTTATGGGTCAGGAATCTGGGAATGCTGTTCTTGGCAATTCTGCTCCATGTGGCATTGAATGGAGTTACTCAGTGGTATTTAGCTAGAGTATGAGCTTGTCTAGAATGTTAAAGATGGCTTTTATCCTGTGACTGGCACCTTATTAGCCATGGCTAAAATACTTGGCTTGGTTGTGAGTCCCTATGCTTGATCTCACCAGAACGGCAGCTTGGGGTAGTCAGAGTTCTTGTAAGACAGCTAAGAGGTCTTTGAGAGATTTCCAATAGAGCCAGGGAGAAGCTGCAAGTCTTCTGAGGCAGCTTGGGAGCATAATGTACATTGCATTTTATGGGTTCAAGGAAGTCACAGAGCCAGCCCATCTCCAAGGAGAAGAGACTAGAAGGTCATGAACAGCAAGCGGCCTGGCTCACTAGGGAGCCAGCTTTGGAAATTAGATCCCAAAACTATAATCAACTGTTGTCATATTTTACCTATGCTAAGTTTCTCTGCTATTATTCTGAAGTATAATTTTCAAATGTTTCCATCTAATTTTTATTAATAAGAAGGAGAAGTGAGGGCTTACTATTATACATTTAGGTCAATGTGTAGCTGCATAAAAATCGTATCTATAGAATCTTCACCATAAAATACATGTCAGCCGTGAAGGAAGTCTATACTGGCATGAGAGAGGGCTCTGTTCTTCATACTGCATCATTTCAATTGATGATTTGATTAAGGATTGTCAATTGCAGTGCAATCTCTTTCCTAGGGGTGTTTTGGAGGTGCATAGGGTTATTTTTGATTGTCACAGAGACAATCAAATGTTGTCACTAATACTTAATTGCATTATTTGATATAGGGAACAGTCCCATACAACAAAGAATTATCCTGTCCAAAATTTTATTGGAACTCCTATTGAGAAACACTGAATACATAAAGATAAGACTCCCATATTTGCTAATGTCATGACCTAATATGATTACGATAGGAGAGTATTGGCTCTATAGCAGATTATATGGGGAAAGAAAACAGAGATTTTGGTTGGAGGCAAGCTTAATACGAGCCAACACCATGATGTGTCTGCCAAAAATTACTGTTATTTAAAGCCATATTTAATAAAAATTTCAGTCCGGAACACAAAGAGCTATATTGTTAAAAATTTGAGGCCACTATATAGTGGTCAGAGTGCTCTTGGAGTTTCATGGTTACTTCCAGCAACCTGGTTTTAAGAGTGGCATAGATAAGTCAAAGAATGGCCACCAGGAGAACAAGGAGTCTAGAAGCTATGCCTTATGAGTGGGAAACAGCTATCTTCAACTATTTGAAATATCGTGTGGAAGAATGGTCAGGCATATTTTTTGAGGTTTTAGAAAGCAGAATTAGGATAAATGAAGGAAGACTTTTCTAATAATTAAAACAGTTCGTCAAAAATGGAGTGTTATGCCTTGTGGGATAATTAACCCTGGTGGGGTGTCCCTGTAGAAAGTAGACTGCTGTAGCCCATGGGGTGATTTTAAAAGAGCTGAATGTTATGAAGGGGACTCCTGTATGGAGTGAGTGGTACCCCTAAGTTGTCTTCTGTTATTATTATTATTATTTTAGGATTTATGAACTCATATTTGTGAAATATTTGTGGACACTGCTTCTTTGTACTCTTATAATAATGCCTAGCTCATAATGCCTTTCTTCAGCTTTGTAACTGCAAATCAGTCCCTTAAGCTATCTCAACTTTTATTTCTTCAATCATAAAGTAGGAAATCATAGTGCCCAAATCTATTCCTAATTGGATCGCTACGATAATCAACTCACATAATAGTTTTAAACTGTAAAGTGTATGAAAATGTAAGAGAATATTTTGTTTTCCACAGAGGCTGTGGACAATGTGTCTTATGCCTGAGAGAAATGATTTAACATTCTTTTTGAAGGCCATTCAAATGACTTGTAATTGTTCTTCTTTTTCTGATAAGGTGTGAAGGTCTCTAATAGCTGTCAACAAAGTGTCATGTGGAGTGATTTAAGTAGCACTTACTCTTCTCGTATTGGTTGGCCTTTATTTGGTCCAAACTTTTGAACAAGGGAGGAGACACGAAGGGGTGAAGGGGAGGGATGTTAGATAAGCTTTTACTTAACTGATGTTTATTTGGGGGGAAATGCCATCATCATTATCTGCAAAAAACAAATGTGTGTTGGCATCTACTCTTTTTGAGATGGCTCTATAGTTAATGAAACTGTCCAAATTCCCCAGTTTGTTACAAGTGTTCAATAACAAAAATTCAACTGAGTAAATTTAAAGATCAAATAGGCTTTATTCAACGATTCATGAATTGGGAAGCATCCCATCTAGCAAATAGAAACGAGCTCCACGGAGCTGCAGAAAAGGAAAGATTTTAAAGGCCAAGGGGAGAGGAAAAAAGGAAATGATTAGCAAAAACTGCGTCCTTTCAGGCAAGGTTGCTTTCCTACTAGCAATGGACGAGGTCTGTCAGCAGACTACCTCCTAGTGCTGACCAGGAAATCCCAGGTTGGCTGATTATAGGTCACATTTCTGGGAGAAGCTGAAGCTACCTTTAGGGCAGGCATTAGGTCTTGATAGGGTTTAGGATATGTGACTCTGTTTTGGCCCTTTTTAATACAATAAATTATGGAAAAAAACCCCACAACGTATTGACTTAAGCTAACTTTTGTTGTTGTTGTTGTTTTTAAGAGATACAAGTTAGGCGAATCAGCCTTAACAAGCCCTTCTAAATTCTAAGAAGAAAAACCAAATAATGTTCATTTGATGTTTAATTAAATTTATTATAGCTGGTATGCTGGTTTTAGGTTGAATTTATGGTATGCTAATGTTAGAGTTTTCTGTGTTCTACGTACACTTTATAGCACATTGGGGTCTCTTGCATAATCAACATGTACAATACACTTATGCCCATTTTATGTGAGTTGGAGCACAATTTTGCTATTTTAAATGATTATAGAAGTTTATTGTTATGTTTCTCCCCTTATATCATATTGTTAGCGATGTCTATGATTTATCTGATGCCAAATTCTTGATGTGGAACACAATTCCCAATTATAGCAATCTTCCTATAGGGAGAATGATATTTGGTTCGTAACAATCCACTTTAGCATTAGATTTTAAGAATGCAGTTACAAAATGAGGCAACTGTATGCAGTTTTCACTAGAAGTGAAATGTTTGCTGGTCTGTTTATTTTCTAAGGATGAGGAAGATATATCCTAACAGTGGAACAAAAATAAGCCCCATGGAACTAAAAGTGATTATCGATGTGTCTGTGGATATGACTAGTGGTGGTCTTCAACGACATCCCATTTAGAGTTATTCCTTGCTCTACACCTCTGCAAGTGTTTCCACATCAGATAATTCTCCGAAAGAAATTTGCAAGAATATTTTGTCCAAGACCCACCCTGCACAAACAAAAGTGCTGAAATCTGGAGTGCTCACTGAAGTGGCTTGCCCTGGACCACAGAGCTGGTAAAGGTCAATGCCACACTTGAATTCAGATCTTTTGGAGTTCAAGCCTCAAGCATTTTTTTTTTTTTCTGTGATTCACATTTTTTCTTACTATCCTGGTGCCTTGTTGCCAAGCAAGTATTAGACATTATTGTTTGCCTGATAGCAGGTTTCTGCTATGGAAATGCCCCCCTCCCACATTTCCTCCTGTCTGGGTGTTCTGATCATAATCAAGAGTGTTCCAGTACATCCAGTAAAGTCTGGGAAGTTCCAAAACCTCTGCAAAGAAAAGGAAAATGCCATTTGAGGTGCCAGAGGAAATCAACGTGACTGATGCCTTCACCTCTAAGGTGTGCCCCTTGTGATGATTGCCCCTCATTCTCTGACCCTTCCGGGCCCAAGGCATCCCACAGCCAGATTAACTGGCTCCTGTACACTTATTTATGTGCCGTCAGCCAATATCCTTCAGCAATAGCAGCAGCAACCTTGATTTGTTTTCCCCGTTTACAGCTCTGTTGCTGGAAAAGGTGGATGGAACATTTAATTTGGCATTAAATTCTATTCTGGGGCATCATCCCCTGTGGCAAAGGTGATGTGGATGGTTTGCATTTATGATTTTGCTCAGTTCAACTCATTTTTATGCCCAGAGAAGAGATTCTGTTCAAGCTTTTCTTGCTTCTCTTGCAGTTTTATTTCTGATTTCATAGAGTGAAGCAGCCTGCTTTCCCTTTGTATTCAGACTACCATTTTTCCATTAGAAGTGTTGGCAACAACCTTGTTTCTGCATATACGTGAAGCATAGATAGCACATTTGAATTCTGAGTGTAACTCTACTCTTGAGGGATGTGGTCTGTGTCAGGGGCAGACATGACAAGGAGCCAACGTGCATGCCAGGGAAACGGATTCATCTCAGCTCTTCCTCTCCTTTTGCATTTTTACCTCTGATTTCATGGTGACTGGTACAGTGGAGGGTATAATGCTTTTCCCCTTCTTTATCCTTGAATCACCTTCAGCAGAGTCGACAACCAGCTTGCTCTACGTATTAGTGTGTTAGAGCCAGAATGCGCTGGAAATTGCTATCAGTTCTCCCAAGGGGAGATCTCTTCAAGCCTCACAGCTTTGCTGAGTGGCTGCTGGCCCCCAGACCTGCCCGTAGTGTCCATCTCAAGACCCCACAGCATTCTTAACTGCTGGCTTCTCTGCTCAAAAGCACCCTCTGCCCTCGATTTCTTTGGAAGGTGGCCCTCTCTCCTCAGCACTGGAGCCCAAATTCTTTTCCACAAACAGTAAAAACGTTTGCCCCCAGTTTCCTCCCCCCACCCCAGCAATGACCACATCATCCTTTCCCTGGCCTCTGCCTCTTCCTTCACATGCATCTCTTAGCAGGAGCAGCCTGTGTGTGGATGCACGGGTCACAGGGGCAGAAAGCCAAGGTGAGGCAAAGTGAGAGGCTGAGGCAAGAGAGGTTTCTCAAAAGAACTGAAGCCTCCCCCCCTCCCCCCACCTCTTGCCCCTTCAAGCGTTTCCTAAACACTGATTTTTTTTTAGGTTGATACTTGGAAAACTTTTGGTTTCTGATGAAGCCGTTGTTCCTCATGTTTGCGTGAGAAAAGGAACGAAAAGGGAAAGAAAAATAGTTAAACAGCAAATCCTACCCAGATCCCAAGGCTTTTGAAGACAAAGAGAATTGTGCAAAATAAATTGCAAAAAAGAAATAAGGAAAAAAATAATCCATAATTTTCCCCTATGCTTGGCTTATTTCTACAATTGTGCTGTTAACGGATGTTGTTGATTTTTTTTTTCTTACAGTAGCTCAGGACATGGTTAACCAGGTTAACCGGTCAGAAGTCTGCATTTAGACAGACCTCACCACCGTAGAATGCTCAGGACATGGTTAACCAGGTTAACCGGTCAGGAGTCTGCATTTAGACAGACCTCACCACCGTAGACCGCTCCTAGGCACGCTACTGGGCTAGAACCCTCAAGAATCCACATCGGGATAGACCCTGAGAGTGATTCCAGAATAGACCACTAGATGGAGCCCTTGCTATGCACAAACCCAGCCCCAAGGGCCCTGGGGTAACCAGTGAAGCCTTTAGCTGGAGGGCAGCATTTTTTAAGAGTGGTACTTGGTTAAGAGAATCCATTTCTCTTCCAGTTAGGCCAGAAGCCCAGCTGCTATTGCAGGTTCTAAAAAATTCTCAGTATGTGGATTCATACATAGTATCCTTAAACACACACGTGCACATTACCTTTACCAACTATTTATCGGAGGCCTGACGAGTCCCACCAGCAGCCTCCATCCCTCCAGGCTTCCCTGAAATAGCTGGAAGCTTCCCATTTTGGGGTGAGACGCTCTGGCTTCGTGAACACGCAGCTTCAATATAATTAGCTGTCTAATTGCTCGCCTACACTGAGCCCATGTGTGTGTTACTAATTATGATTTATTTAAAAACCCTCTGTTTGCCATTCTTTGTTCTCTATTTCCTCTCTATTGAAGGGCCAAGGGAGGGATTTGATTTGCAAACTGTTCTGAATGGTAGGCTTTAATTTCTTCTGTAATATCTGGACTTATCTTTCCAGTTTCAGTCTAGGCAGCTTCTTGTACCTGATTCTTAGGGTACCCGCCTGCTACTTGCCCACAGTAGGTATAAAGACAGGTGTGGCTGCACTATCTGGAAATGTAACCACCATATTGAATATCACCTTAATATACCCGCTGCCCCCCAATCTGTATTTCTAACAGTTACTTCACCCAAGCATCACGTCTATATATGCAGTTGTTTATTGGGCATCTTCACCTAATTATGCCAGTTCTAAGTCAACATGTGCAAAACTGGATCCTGAAGCTTAGGCCAAACCTGTTTTCCTGTTACACCTCATCTGTCCTCACTCTCCCTCACTCCCAGTTTCTGTCTTCAAGTCTGATTGATTTTACTTCTTCATATCTCTCTACCTATCCTGCCTTTGCTGCTCCGCCTGTTGCTGTGCTTGCCCAAGTACTGTGATAGTGTCCCCAAGTTCAGTTCTGACACTCACTGTGTCCATCCCACCGAATCCACAACACGGCCAGCTGATCGTCCTAATGCACCATTTGGGCAGGTCCCTCAAAAGCCCCCCAAGTCCCTAGCTGGTCTTCTCAGCACTTTCCGCAAGTGCACTCTGCCCTGCCCCGCTCAGGAACCTCATCTCTTGGGGCTCCTTCCACATTGGATGCTACAACCTCACCCATGCTCCCTCAGGCCATGCTGCCTTATCCTCATACCCTGCACAGACTTACCTGCTCTTTGTCTGAACAGACTTAATTTTCTTCATCCCTCTGTCTGAGCCTTACCTGGTCCCAGGTACAGGTTCTGGGCACATCTCTGTCGAAGCCCTGATCACCTGTCATTGCAGCTTTCCCTCTTTGTCTTCTCCTACACACTGCAAGCTCCAGCAGGCCAGAGACTGGCCATTCAACTCACAGGTATCCCCAGTGCCTAGCACAGCACCTAACAGCAATTCTGTGAATGCTTAGTGAATAAACAGAAAGTACAACTAGCATTAGCACTATAGTGTGGTAATGCTAATCAAATGCCAGCTGGGGTGTGTGTGTGTGTGTGTGTGTGTGTGTGTGTGTCAGAGAGAGAGAGAGAGAGAGAGAGAAAACACAAGAGGAATTCTGGGGGTACACAGCAGGTCTTCATTCTTTCCCTTTCAGTTAATTATTATCTAAATGAAGACCCGCGGGGCATATGACATTTTGCTTGCAGCCTGGGGGAGGCCATCTACAAAGCGAAATATTCATAAAATATACAGACATCATATACAACAAATACCTGCCCTGAAGGTGAGAAGAACATTTGATAAAGACCTGAATAAGCAAGGACTGCTAATCAGAGACTAGTAATCAAGAGCCCTGTATTCTAGACAGACTTTAACTAGTCATCCTCATTGTAAGTTCTTATCAGTGACAAAGAGATGCTATTGAAGGTACATTTTGGCTCTGAAACAGTCAAAGTTAAGACTGGACTGTGGATACAGTACTTCTTGAGTGTGGTGAGCATGAGAAAGTGAGAGGCACTGCCCAGACCCTAGAACGCACTGCCCAGCTCAGGGACATGCCCTTGGCAGTCAGCCTATCTCAGCCCCTTAAGGCTCTGTCTCAATTTCAGATGGTTGGCTGCCTCACCAGTAATGCTGTTCTCAGAGCAGCCTACATTTGGTGGCAGACTCAGGTGGAGGCATAGAGGCCTAGGACAGCCTTACAAGGACAACACTGATGGCCAAAGATCACTTCAAAGTGACCTGTGGGTTTGCTGAGGCTTCAAAGAGTCTGCATCCCAGTTAGACTTCCTTCTTGCCAACGCTGTTTTCACTTTATTCTTGTAGATGTTGACTACTGACTGACATACCTCAATTTCCATTTCAGAGTCTGTTTTAGAGAATCCAGCCTAGGATGGTACTAAACCGGGATGGTACTAAGAGGAGATTTGTGATGAGATTTTGGAGCTGGCTCTACTCGGTTCCCGGCTGGCAAGAGGACTCCTTCACCGGAGGCAGGTGGGCCAAATACAGTCTCTGGCACAAAGTGGGGGTCCAATGTTTACCACTCACTGGTGGTATACTGGCAGAAGGGAATGAAAAATGGGGACAATACATCAGGTGTTTGAAAGGTGTGGAGAAAAATATTAGCTATAAGGATAACAGGATTGGATGGCTATTGCTAAGGGGTATTGACGCTTTACAGAATGAAAATAAACAGCTGAGAGCAATAGGCAATTGAAAGACAGGGGTGAAAGCCAGAGGGCGTCTTTGGTTGCATACAAAAATTCTCTACCAGGTGCGCTGGGAAAGCTGAGGCCCAAGCCCAGGAATCTGAGAGAGAGCAGCTGAGCTCAAATTACTGAGTTAACAACCCAACCAAGGCAGGTCTGTTACATCATGGGTAGAGCTCTGGTTATTAATGCCTCGGATTCTGATTGGCTGACCAGGAATGACAAAGATAGAAAGATTGGAGAGTGGGAAGGTTAGGGTAGGAGCATGTCGATGGGCATACGGAAGTGAATGCCATGTGTGAGGATCTTTGTATCACATGTTAATGCCCACCAGAGATTAATTGCCAGGGAAGGGCCACATAACAACTGCCCAAGACAAAATGGCATGTTGATATTATCTGTGGGTGTATGGATGAAGGGGTCATGGTGGCAAGGATGGAGAGTGTGCATGGGCCCAACAACAGGGACTCCCACTTACCGATACCGATTTCTGCCACTGCTGAGTGCCCAACCTGCCAGCAACAGAAAATAAAGCTGAGATTTCAAAATGACAGGATTCCTTAAGGAGACCAACTGAACATTTGGAGGTAAGTTGGCCACCATCTTAGACTGTTCTCACTTCTATAACAAAAATACCACGGATTGGCTTATCAACAACAGAAATTTATTTCTCACAGTTGTGGACCCTGGAAAGTCCAAGATCAAAGTGCCAACAGATTTGGTATCTGGTGAGAGCCTGTTTCTTGGTTTACAGATTCCTGTCTTTTTGCTGTGTTCTCATATGGCTGACATAGAAAGGGAGCTCCCTGACGTGTCTTTTAAAAAGGCACTATTCCCATTCGTGAGTATTCTACTCTTATGATCTAAGCGTCTCCCAAATGTTCCACTTCCTAATACCATTATATTAGATGTTAGGGTTTCTACATTAAAAAATTGAGGGGAGGGAATAAATATTTAATTCATTCTAGCTATTTTCCATCCTGAAAAACCCTAGGTTTCATTTGAAATGGAATACACACATATTTTAGGCATGGGTTTACCTTTGTAGTCTGCAGATCTCAGCAAGCACTGTCGGCAGAGAGCATATACAGTTTGATGCACTAGCTCTGAATCCCACATTTCCTTGTGCCAGGGCAGGAAATCCAATTTACAGCAAAAAAATGTGTAGAGTGGTCCCATGACCATGGAATCCATTAGACACACCACATTCCACACTACCCAGATTCTGCTGAACTGATAGAGCATTGGGATGGCTTGCTAAAGGCATAGATGAAGCATTAGTTTGGAGCCATCTTTATATAAGAATGAGGTGCCATCCTCTGAGATGCATTATACCCACTGAATCAAAAATCTTTATATGGCACTGTCTTCCCAACAGAAAAAGAAACACATGAGCCCAAGAATCAAAAGGTGAAAGCAGGACTGACCTCACTAGGACACCCCTAATGCCCAGTGAGGAACTTGTACAACTCTAGACTCTCAAAGGTTAAAGGTCCTAGTTCCCCTAAGGATATACTTTCACCAGGAACACAGCAAGATTTCCAATGAATTCTTTGTTATGGCTTACCCTTGGCCATTTGGGCATCTGTATTCATAGATTAACGGACAGGAAGAGGAGACACAAAATTTGCATAACTTATCACAATAATCACAATTGGATAGAGCTGTGGAAGGTAATGTGGTCAGGGAACAATATAGGAGACATTTCTTGGTCTTGCCTTGTTTAATTGTGACTGTAAATGGACAGGTCTAGCAACCCAGCCCTGAGAATGGCATGGTGACCAGGATCCTCTTGGATTAGAGCCATGCAGCTAGATAAACCATTGTGACCACCACAGGGAGATTCACCATCCAGATTCCCTTCAGGAAAGACTTATTGCCCGGATGTAAGGCAGGCATTTTCCCACCCTCAGCTTCTCAGGGTCCGTCTCAGCTTAAGGGGTGGGCATCACCTGAGGTCATATCTTTCTGAGGCAACATGTTTAGTGCCTGAACCAGGTGGGGTGCAAAGTCCTGGCCATTGGGGCCAACACAGGGTAACTGTGACAGACACTACTTGCTCCAGAGCTCCTTGGTGGGTTGGGTTGGCTGAGTTTGTTGGGTCTGCAAGACAGTTCCTCTTGTCCTCTGTCCAATCCTGCTTCCTCCCCTTTCTTTCAGTTATCGATCCCTAATGGACTTCTTGCACCCCAAAACTCTGTCTCACAGTCTTCTCTCAGAGACTCCAAGCTGTGGCACTTGTGCATTACCTTGAGTCTTTCTGCTTCCAGTTTGAATACTTCCATGTTCTTAGTTGATCAGTATTGAGATTCTGGAGCTGAAGATAGCCTGAATTCTTCTGGGTAGACCTTTTCCCCAGCTCTAGCTCAGATCTGAAATGCAGTGTTCTAGAAAGCCTAAGTGGAAAACGTTCTATCTTTAGTTTCAAAATGAAAAACCTCCATTAACCTTAGCCACACATCTGATTGTTGGCCACAAATCCATTTCTTCTCATAGATTCACTGTGGTCCTTTCATGGAATTGAAATTCAATTCAGTGAAGGAAGCTTTAATCTAGTGCTTCTGTGATTGGAGCAAAAAAATAGGAGAGAAACTTCTGTTTAGGACCAGGTGGATAAGAATGCAGCAACTTCGTTGGCTGAAAAGGATAAACACGCATGTTTGAAAATAACACTTTTGAGAGAACTACAGTAATAGCTGTAGGGGACCCAATTAGTGTGATATCCTAGATCCATCTGACCCCTTCTGATGCCCTCTCCCTGAGGCCTTTGCCACTTTCCAGGGCCTTGGTCTGAATCAATCAGACAACAGGGGCACTGGCTTGTCCAGAAGTGACCCGGGCAGGCCTGGTCACATAGCACAGAACTATGACTCGTAGAAGACAGGGCATGTAAAGGAAATAATAGAGAAAATGCCTAGTCTTTTTCTTCCTAATAGCTTATTTTTAAATGCAGTGGTTCTTTGTGGCCACTCAGGAGGTGACCACTGGGATGAAAAACCAATGATGTCTTCTTGTGAAGCTGTGGTCATCTTGTTAACACAGGACTTTGGACCTTATTTTTGCATTCTCTCCTCTCCTGTTTCTCTTCCTTTTCCTCTCATTTTTGTTTCTTGGAATTTTAACCATCCCTTCACCTTATTAAGGGTTATCACATAAGCTTTGAGCTGAGATTTGTTTTCCATGGGAAGCATTTCCAAGGCAAATAATGGATACTTACCAATTCTTGCTGAGGGCTACAACTGTTCTTAGTGTTGTATAGGTATCAACTCCTTTCTTCTGCACAATAACACTGTGAAGTAAGTACTATGATCATCCTCACTGTGCAGGTGAAAAAAGTGAAACACGGAGAGTTTAGGTGACTTGCCCATGCAGTGAGCTTAAGAAGCTGAATTTGTAAATGGCCACTGTCAAAGCACTGGTGAAGATCTTCATGTGTCAAATATCACGTGAGTTGGCACCTTTTGAAAGTCTTTCCTGATAAATGAAAGAGAGGTTTCTTTCAAAAATAAAACTCTTATAACGTTATCTGCACCAAAACACCTCCATTTATCGAGTGTCTGTTATTGTTGCAGACTGGGTTCTGAAAATGAATCTATTCAGATATGTATGTAGGTATATGTTTATATACTTCCTTCCTTCCTTATTTTTGTTGTTCTTACAGTTTGATTGTTGGTTTCCAGTTCTGTCTGTCAATGAATGCTCTCAGATAGTAGGGGTCCTTTCTCATTCCCCTCTTAGATATGTAACTGTGGCCTGCTATTTGATAAGCACTGCTCTCCCCTCATATTCTAACTCAAAACATCAAAAAAGCATATGGTGGGCTGTGTGTCCTTGAGTGAAATCTTGGAAGAGAAGTAATCTTGGTAAGAAGAAACTTATAGCCTGCAAGAAATGCAGGGATTATTGCCCTGGGTCTACAGGCCTTCAACATCTGGCTCTTATGGGACTCTATGGGCACACCTGAAGTCCATGAATATCCTGGAATATATTAAAATTTGTGAGTTGGTCAGCATCTACACTTGGAGGGATGGATTACAGAAAGACATACACATTTCATTAGATTCTCAGAAATGTTGCTTTTATGGAAAAACTAAAATTTAAACCTTGGTATTCCTACTTTCTATGTGGTCTGTGTAATCCACTTAACAGTCGGGGTCTCAGTTTCCTCATGGAAATGGAATACTATTACTGCTGGTACTAGCATCTACCTAATGCCCAATTTTGTTGTAATGATCAGATAAGATGAAAAATGTCTAGAGAGAAATGTTGTCCTCTCTAAAGCACCTTACCAAGGTGGGATAGGTAATCACTCCTATCTGCTGAAGCTGGGATTTTAGGGTATGAAGGAGAAAGACTAACAGTGACTAAATTCGTGTTTTAGATTTTGTTCATCCGGAAGTTGACCCGCGTAAAGGACTTGAGTATAAATACCTTATTTGGAATGTGATGTCTGGATGTATTGGTAGAAGATTGTTTGAGTGAAGCAGGGAAGGAGGGAAGGTAACCTACGCAGTGTGCAATAATGAGCAAGTTGCTTCTGTGAGCAGCTGGGACTCAGTCCCAGTGTGTAGAAGATGCTCCTGGGTTGTCTTCCCTGAGGGCAAAGCATGCTCCTGCAGCATAAGAAACCTCTCAGGTAGAGCCGCAGGTAGTTGTATGAGAAGGCCACCTTCAAGTACCAGAGTCTAAGTGCCAAGAGCAAATATGGGTAGGGTATTGGCAGCAAATTGTGAGCTAGACACAGTCATATGCATTATCCATAATAAATTTTAAGTCAGTAGTTCCCTCAGATAGCTTTCTGCTAAAATCACCTGGGTGACTGAAAAAAAATTCAGATTTTCAGGATTCATGTTTGAAAAACTTTAATTCAGAATGTCTAGGGCAAAGTCTGATAATTGACATTTTTCAAAGGCTCTCCAGTTAATTCTAATGGTCGGTTTCCCAAACTGGGAAACATGGCACTTAAAGACCCATTTGATGTAGGTATAACTTGTTCCATTTTGAAGGTAAGGGAACTGAGACCTGATCATTAAGTATTTTATGCCATATTCCCCCTCGATTGTGATGGAAGCAGAATTCCAACCCAATATCCATACTTTACCTCTGTGTCCCACTGTCTTAGGGACCTGCTTCTCTTTCAGACACCGCGTCTCTTAAACTTCCAGAGAAAGTGTGAGAGTCATATCTGATGGAATACAGAATCCTAAGTCTGTTCCCATCAAAGCCATCTCTATTGCCTACCAAAAGAATGAAGCCTCACAATCATTTTTCAAATATGTTCTATTGTCATTATTTCTCTGCTGTGACCAGGTTCTTAACATCCCATGCCCACATGATTAAAATATTCTTTCACTTCATCTGCCAACCTCAGTCATCCCTTCTTTAGTCCTGTGACCCACTGCCAACACAGCCTTTATCATCTTTATAATGATGTCTCCTTCCTAGACACCTGTGGGGGATCCTCATTCCTCATTTATAAAATGGAGTCAAATACTGTTGATTGGATATAAAGCCCCCCACAATCCAGTTCCCATCCTATGTCTCCAGCTCATCTTGTATTTCATGTATGGAATATCGGCAGCATCCAGGCAGGAAAACAGAAACCTCTCTAGGTATCTTGACAGAGAAAATTTAGAATGGGAATTAACTGAACAGGGGTTAGAGGCCTCACAGAAGCAAAAAGGGGACATTGAGGTACTGCAGAGGTTGTAACTACAGGAAGCTACCAGTCCTAAAGCTGTGGGATCAAAGGGAAGACACTGGGATTATCAGGACCTAGAGGCTCAGAGCAGGAGCTCTGTGGAGATTAGGGTCAGATCTCTGAGGAGGTAGAAATACCCCATGGCTGTCAGAACTTCAGGAACTCAGAAGATGGGCCCATTGGAAGAGGTCCTCACATTTCTGCAGCAGAGCAGTTACTCAGCTTCCACTGTAACTCATGAGTCCAAAGAATGGCCCTCATGCTTCTGGGTTTAACTCTCTGGTGAAAAGGAACTGTCCTACTGGGGCTCATACATACTTCCATGGGGCACAACAAGTTTGGGAGTCAAAGGACCCAAGAGGTTGGAACCAATTACTGCTGGCAGGGTGAAGAGCCATTAATGGGGCAGTGTTGACTGCCAACAGGAAGGGTCAAATCTCCTACTTCCCCCTGACTTACAGCCTCACCCAAGTGGCCCCTGTCTGTGGGACCTAACAGGGAGCCTGCTGACAGAAGAGATAAGTAATCTGCAGATCCCCAGCCCTGGCACCACATGGCCAAGTAAGATGGTGCTTCCGAGCTGAGAGACAACAGCTTCGTAACTGGAATGACACCTGAAGTGGCAGGACCACCAAATGTGTTTGGCCCTCATACATCTCTGTTTTTGGCTAATACTATCCTATCTCGGAATGTTCTTCCTAACCACAGATTGTTGGCCCACGTCAACACTCAGATGGCTTCTCTTTGTGAAGCCTTCTGGTTTCTCCCTATTTCCAAACCCCTAAGCCAGAAAAAAGTCCTTTCCTTATCTATTTTCATTCATACTCCTATAAAGCACTATCACATTGTATTGTAATTGCTTGCTTCAAATCTGTATCTTCAAGTTGAAGGTCAACTCTTCAAGAGTAGGTTGTTGCTTTATTACTCTTTAGGTCTCCAGGGATTCAATAAGTGTGTGTCAAATGAAAAACCCAGATGCGTGAGTGAAGAAATGAATGAAGTGGGCAGGTGTAGACTCCTTGCACTCAGAACGAAAGGTCCCAAATAGTGTCACTTTTAGGAAAGCTCGGTGGGCCTTGACCTTTCTGCCTATCAAAGCATGGAAAGATGAAAATAAAGATCGCTTTTAGGATTGTTTTAGAATTTCAAAATTTCATTGGATTTCCAACTGCTGTGTCCCTTTGGTCCAAAGCAAACTGAGAATTTTATAAACGTTTGGTTCCATTTAGCACCAATCTGTTCTCTGTTTCCCTCCACTATACCTCTTTTCTCTTATTTCTGTAAGACCTCAATTGTTTCCTCCTAGTCATTAATTCCTGCTGAGGTGTTAAGTAATGTTGGCTTGAGGTTCTGGGGTGTCTTTATTTTAATGGGATTTCTCAGAGAATGGAAGTCCTTTTAGAACCTAAAATCTATGTTGCTAATTGTAGATTTTGAGATGTTTACAACAGGTTTTGAATGAAGGTATTTTTGGAAGCCTTCATATTCGTACTTGTGTTCCTGAAAACTCATTTAAATTCAGGTCCAACATGTGCTTATCCAGCATTAGTATATTCTAAGCATTCTAGTAAGCCATTTTGTGTTCATTGTATCATTCAACTGAATCTTGATAGCAACTCTTGGGTAAAAATTATTATCCTGTATTACACCTAAGGAAACCGGGGATCAGGGAGGTCAAATGAGTTGCTTGTAATCACACAGCAAATAAATGACAGGGCTAGAATTTGAATGTAGGTTCATTTGACTCCATGATCACTGCTCCTTTTCCATCAGTTGTGCTTATGAGTAGGCTTAGCTCAAAAATGGATCCAGATATTGAAGGAAAATACAGATTCCTATGGAGAAGTCCCTTCCTTCTCCAGAAGGCAGAGATATTGGGATATGTATTTCTCCAAAACATCAGCCCCAGGTGATTCCTGAGTCTCCTGCTCCCCAGGAGAAATTGGCTGGAGGGGTGTGGTCCAGCAGCATGATCTCTGGCAGGGAAAACAGGCTTTTCTGCTGAGTCATTTGACTTCCCTGCCCTTGGATTTCTCAGATATGAAATTAGAGGTTTGTGTGACATGATCTCCAACGTTCTCTTCAGCTCCAAGGTAGAATGAATGGTCTATGTTTTGAAATGTGGGGCTCTTTTCCTTCAAGGTCATGGACTCTTCTGAGTCTTCAAGGACGCTTGGAAGATGATGAAGGTTTAAACATCAGCTTTGTAGTGGTAGAAGCCTCAACTGCCAGTTTTTGACCTGTGAGGGAGCAGAATCAGCAGGTCTTATCCTGTGGCATGGACAAGTGTCCCCAACATAAACTTTAGTGATCTAGGCTAACAACTCATGACAAATCCATATGGATTAACCCAGTCGTTACTTGCTCAGTATTTGGAATGGGTCTTGAGCTGCCTTGGTTAAATGCTAAATAATTCATGACACTATTTTCCTGTTACTGTTGCCTTGAACGGCTCTTGACTCTGCCCTTTGCTGCTGCTCCCCAGAGCTCTTGTGAATTATGGTTTGGGGAGGAAGACATGTGAGGATGCCAGTCCCCAGGGAAGAGAGACAAACATAGTCATGGTTTCTATGGCACCCCCAAGACCCCAAACTGCTGAGTCGCCCACATCTCTTATCGTAACATTTAGAGCTGCCTTGTAGTTCACCCGAGGACATGTTCCAGAGAAATCATAGAATATTTATTAGCGTTATTACATTTTCTCCAGCACCTTTCATCCCAGAGGATCCCAAAATGCTTTGCTAACAAAATATCCAGGGAGATTTTAACCATTTTTAAAATCAAGCTGCCGTTCCTCACTTTTCCCTCATCCTACCCCTTCTATTTGCCTTCCTTCAATCTCTTTCTACCTGAATTTTTATGGCTCTCTTCATTGCTTAACAAATAACGCTCAAATGCCTTAACCTGGTTATATTAATTTCCTATGATGGCTATAACAAATTACCACAAACGTGGTTGCTTATAACAATACACATTCATTCTCTTACAGCTCTGGAGAAGAGAAGACCTGAAATGCATTTCACTGGGCTGAAATCAAAGTGTTGTCTGGACCATGCTCCTTTTGCAGGCTTCAGAGAAGAATCTGTTTTCTCACCTTTTCCCACTCCCTGGCTTGTATTCCTTACATTCTTTGGCCCATGTTCCCTTCCACCATCTTCAAGGTCAGCAGAGTAATATCTTCAATTCTTTCTCTGTTCTATTGTCACATTGCTTTCTCTGCCACTCTGAAACTTCCCCTGCCTTCCACTTAGAAGGACACCTGTCTTTACAGACGTTCACTTTACATTTAGGGTCTATTGGCATAATCCAGTGTAACCTCATCACATCTGCAGGGTCACATTTGCCATATAGGTAACATTAAGGTTCCAGGGATTAGAGTCTGAGTGTCTTTGGGACCATTATTCAGTCTTCCACAGCCAGAACTGATGGCTCTTTTCACCTGACTTAAGTCAACATCTAATTCTGTGCCCCACCCCCACCATAGACCATATATCTTAGCCAACCTAGGTTGCACAATTATGTTCAAAAACTTTTGCATGTATATGTATTCTGTCTTTACTCATGATTTTCTCTGTTTGTATATATACGTGTGTGTGTGTGTGTGTGTGTGTGTGTGTGTGTGTGTGTGTGTAGCAATTGTGCTACAATTCTGCAGTTTTGAGAAAGAGATGCTGGGAATGCTTCTTTGCTTCCATGTGGCCTTCCCTCCCCATTCACCCCAGGTGGAACAAATTCCTTTGAAGTGTAGGCCATTCCTACAGTCTGGCTCAGATCTGGTTGTGTAAGGTGTTTACTAGCTTACCTGCTAAGCTGCATGCTCCCTACATGAAAGGACTCTCCCCCACATAAGAACCACTTCCTGCCTTTCACATGTGGAGTCTTTAAAAAAATGACACATAAATTATTTCCACAGAAATGATAGAACAGGGAACGTTTTCATATTGATTCCATAGACTATGGTTTTGTCATTCAACAAATATTTACGGTTCATTTAAAAATATTTTTTGTTTTCTTCTGATGCCAGTCCAATTCACAGTGATGAACAGGTATGCCTTTGTCATTAAGGAACTTAAGACCTAGAGGGGACTTTGGGGGCCAAACAAGTAAGAATGGCTCTTGCTAAATAAGAAATCAGGGTGCTGTAAGAGCACTCAACAGGGCCCTATCTGGCCTCATAGTAAGATCCGATGGAAATTAATTCAGCAATTAGAGATTCTACTAAAAGGCCAATTATAATATTATTATTCATAACAAAAATCCACCTTCCATTTGCATAGTGCTTTTTATGAGGTGTGACCATAATGTAATAGAATGAATTTTTTAAAACAAACATAACAAATTATATTACAGGGAATCTTAGTGTTGGAGAGAACCTTAAAGGCCATGTTGTTCAACTCTGATTCAGCTCTTCCAACTACAGTATGCCTGATACGTGTGTTGTTTTTCAAAAAAGTTGCCTCTTGTGTACATTAAAGAATATAGAGGAAAGTGGGTTCCATATACATCAATATGTCTATCTATATGCGTGAAACTTGTATATATATTAATATATAAAATTTGTGTATGTATGTATATTGTATATACAGATACATGTGTGTATGTGCATATATGTGTATGTATATGATATGTATGACATGTATATATGTATGTATACATTTGTATATATATAGCAATTGTGCTATAATTATGCAATTTTGAGAAAGGAGCTCCAAAAATGTTTTGGAAAATAGCACTATTGTTGAACTCATTTGGGTATATCTTTACTCTCTCGAAGTGACTAATTTGACTAGAGACAGATAAATATGTGTGAGAGTCTGGAAGAATTTAAAAATTATTTTCTTTACAATTATTTCAAAATAATTTCGCAGTGATAACATCTACACATCAGCTTTTCTCCCTTTCTCAAAAGGAGGTACAAGCTCAAATGAGAGTGGTTTAGTGGAAAGATTCAATCTTGGAGTCAGACAGACATGAGATAAGATTATGGCTCTTCTTCCTAGAACTTGTATGGATCTAATTAAGTTATTGAATATCTCTGAGTCATAGTTTAATCTGTAGAATGAAGCTAATAACACTTTCTTTACAGGACAGTTGCAGAAAGTATGATTAGCATGTAGCAGAAATGAGTTATTTTCTATCTTTTTATGAAGAAGCTGGAACTGGTCTGATATCCAATTTTATGGTAAATAGAAAATAAGAATGTAAGATGATTTTTCTAAGGATCCATAATTTTCTAAATACAAAGACCATGTTAATTGTTTCTGATATACTATTCTTTTTTTTCCTGTTCAAAGAGATGTGTATTGGTTTCCCATTTTTTAGGAAATAAGTACAAATGTATGTCTATATGCACACACAGTTTTATCGTCTCTCGGCACTTTGACTTTTCAGTTACATTATATTAGCCTACTCAAAGACCTAAACAGGTTGTTCCTAACCTTCTGTTTTGAAATCAGAATCTTCCTGTATTTTCATACAAGGGTACATCTTATGATTTTAGGATGCTCTAATGATACATGAAAATTCATCTGAGGTTTAATGTAATCTTTTTGAAGTCTATCCCTGCAGTAGTTTTACAACAGGGTCATACCCCGTTCCTCCACCCCCACGTGGTGCGTTAAGCCCACATCACCCTTTCCTCTCCTTAAGTGAACAAGCTCTAACATCAGAGAAGAAAGCACGGTTATATAATAAGTTAGGGAATCAGAGTCCCTAAAAGTGTTCCAGGATAAGAGATTTATCTTGGCAGGTAGATATCATACTGGAAGGAACTGGAAAAGTGAAGGCTCAAAAGGGAGTTAGTTGGAAGAACAGAAAATGAGCCTGTGACCAACAAGACAATCAGGGAGTATGTTCTGTCTCCGAAGTGGAATTTAAAAGGGAACTTTGGAGAAGGGTTATGGAGAATGTTGCCTCTATGCAGCTATCATCTCTGTGAGTCCTCAGACAGGTGTCTTGTGGTGAGCCTGGGTTTGCTGTTGCTCAGCAGGGTCTGTAGTTAATAAAAATGGCTGGATGAGGAGCGGATGAGAATGAAAACAAGATAAGATGCATCGGGCAACTCTGCATGTGTCTATCATCACATCTGGTTATTAGTTACGGTTTCATTTTTGCCTCCCAAATCTTGTGAAAATTCTTGTTTTAGCCAATGCTAACATGGACATATATAGAAAAGGGATTCTTGGATTTTTTTTTTCAGTTTATCCAAGATGACATAGAATAATCCATCAGAGTTGTTTATTGAAGGAGAGAGAGAGAAAGAAAAAGAGTTTGTTATGCATGTCATCTCTACTCACTTGAAAGTCCACTTAACTTCTTGTGGAGTCTACCAACAGGAAATCACAATTATTTTTTTTTTACAAATAGTTTATTGTCAAATTAGTTTTTACATAACACTCAGTGCTCATCCCCAAAGTGCCCTCCTTCATGCCCATCCCCCCCTCCCCCCCACATCCATCAGTCCTCAGTTTTTGTCAGCATTCAAGAGTCTCTCATGGTTTGCCTCTCTCCCTTTCCCCTACCATTTCCGCCCTTCTTCTCCCCCTTGGTCCTCCGTCAAGTTCCTCCTAATCCTCCTATACGTGCAAACATATGGTATTTGTCCTTCTCTGCCTGACTTATTTCGCTCAGCATAACCCCCTCAAGGTCCATCCATGTTGCTACACATGGCCAGATTTCATTGTTTCTCATTGCCATGTAGTATTCCATGGTATAGATAAACCACATCTTCTTGATCCATTCGTCTGTTGATGGACACTTAGGCTCTTTCCATGTTTTAGCTAGGAAATCACAATTATTTATTATTTTCCTTGTTATGATGAAAGTTACATACAGTGATAGGCCCAGATCTCAATGGTGCAATTCAATATATTTTTTTAAAATTTTAAAATATATTTATTTATTTTTGAGAGAGAAAGAGAGCGTGTGAGCATGGGGGAGGGCAGAGAGAGATGGAGATAGAATCTGAAGCAGGCTACAGGCTCTGAGCTGTCACCACAGAGCCTGATGTGGGGCTTGAACCCATGAACTGCAAGATCATGGCCTGAGCCAAAGTCAGACCCTCAAGCGACTGAGCCACACAGGTGCCCCTACAATTCGATATTTTTTGAAAAATATATACATCTGTATAATTGACACCCCAGTAAAATCTTGTAAGTCTGGAAACCAGGTAATGTGAGTTTTCCAAATTTGTTCTTCTTTTTAAGATCATTTAGACTATTCTAGACCCTTTGTATTTTTATACATATTTTGGAGTCAATTTGTTAATGTCTGTAAAATGTCTGGTTGGAATATTTACTTGGATTCCATTGACTGTATAGAAAATTTGGGGATAATTGACACTTGAACAATATTGAATCTTTTAATCTGTGAACGTCGTATATCTCTTCATTTATTTTTATTTTCTTTAATTTCAGCAATATTTTATAGTTTTCAATGTAGATCTTTAGCACATCCTTTGTTAATTTTATTCCTAAATATTGTATGTCTCATAATGCTATTGGAAATGACATTTTAAAATTTCATTATCCAAAATTTGTGTACTGACATTTGAATAGTGACTTTGTATGCTGTGGCCTTATTTTATTCACTTTTTAATTCCAATAGATAGATTCCTTAAGATTCTCTGCATAAACCATTACAATTTCCATGAGTAAACAGAATTTATTCCTCTTGAATCTTAATGCTTTTAATGTACTTTTCATGCTTTATCTTACTGGTTAGAACCTCCAATAGAATGTCATGTAGAATTAAAAGAAACATTCTCATTGTTTTCTTGACATAAAGGGGAAAGAGTTCAATATTTCATAATTAAGACTGATGTTAATCAGAAATTTTTGTAGATAACTTTTATCAGATTAAGTTTCCTTCTATTCTTACTTTGTTCTGAGTTTTAACCATGAATGGATGTTGAGTTTTGCCAAATTATTTTTAAGTTAAAATGGTCATCTATTGACATAATATATAATATTCACCCTTGTTTTGTTAACATCGTAGATTATATTGTTAATTTTTTTGAGTGTTAAAACGAATTTGCTTTCCTGGTATAATACAATATGGTGATAATTTAAAATTCTTGTCTTTGGTGGGTGTGATATACCAGTATTTTGTGAAGGATTTTTGTGTCTATGTTCATGGGGGATATTTGACCACAAACTTCTTTAATTGAAATGTTTTTGTCAAGTTTCAAAATCAGAGTTTTGCTGGCTTCATACACTGAATGGGAAATGGTCCTTTTTTCATTTTCTGAAAGAGTTTGTGAATGACTATATTATTTCTTAAGTATGTCATATAATTAGTAGTAAAACCATCTGGACTGTAAATTTACTTTGTGTTATGCATTTTACATTTTAAAAAAGCTAGATAGGGGCTATTTTTATTTTCTATATTTTTTATGATGGTTTTATAGAACTGTGTTTTCAAGGAATTTTTTTCATTTTATCCAAGTTGTTGAATTTATTGGTGCACAGTTGTTATAATATTCCTTATTATCCTGTTTATGTCTGTAGGATCTGTAGTAACATCCCCCTCTATTTCCGATAACAGTAAATAAGTATTCTCTATTTTTCTTGATTGATCTTGTTCAGATTTTTTCAATTTTATTAATCTTTCAAAGACCACTTTTTGTTCTATGTTTCTTCTACTTATCTGGGGTTACACTTTCTCTTTCTTTCTCTTTTTTTTTTTACTTTTGGCTTTTATAATGAAAACTTAGGTTAGTTATTTTTAAATATTTATTTTACTTACCATATAAATATTTAAAGTAATAAATTTCCCTCCTAACATCATTATAGAAGCTTCACATGAATTTTGATATGTTGCATTTTTATCATTCAGTTCAAAATATTTTCTAATTTCTCTTAAGAGTTTTCTACTTTGATCCACAGATTATTTAGAAGTATGTGGTTTAATTTCCAAATATTTGAGCATTTTTACCTATCTTATTTTTATTTTCTTATTTAACCCTTTGTTGTTAAAAAATGTGCAAAATTTCAATCTTCTGAAACTTATTGAAACTTATTTTATGATCTGATATATAGTCCGTGTCAACAAAATGTATACATATTTTACATCATCTATACCTGAAAAATGTGTATTCTATCGTTTCAGAGATATGTCGTTCTAAAAACTTCAACTAGATCAAGGCACCCTATAAGTGTTTCACAAATATTTGTTTTTCCTTATTGATGGTTTCCCTAGTATTTCTAACAATTTCTGATTAAAAAACTTGAAAACCTCTGTTTATTTTTCTATTTTTATCTTTATTCTTGTTATTTTCTGCTTCATGTATTTTGATGCCCTGTTAAGACAAGCACTTACAGGATTATTGTATCTTCAAGAAGAATTGATCTCCTTTATCATTGTAATATTTCTCACTTTGTCTCTGGAAATACTCTTTGTCAAGATGCGTGTTTTATCTCTTATCAGTATAGCCACACGAGATTTCTGATGATTATTGTTTGTGTGATTATCTGTTACATTATTTTTCTTTCAACTTATCAGGGTCTTTATATTTATAGTGCATTTTCTGTAGGCAACAGATAATTGAGTCCTGTTTTCTTTACCCAGTCTGAAATTTCTTCTCTTACTTGGACTTTGTAGTCCATTTGATTTTAATATAATTATTGATGATTTTGGATTTAATCTACCATTTTGTTATTTATTTTTCATTTCTTCAATCTTTCTTTTTTAATTTATTTATTTATTTTGAGAGAGAGAGAGAGAGAGAGAGCAGAGTAAGGACAGAGAGAGAGGGGGAGAGAGATTCCCATAAAGGCTTTGCACTATCAGCACGGAGCCTGCCACAGGACTTGATCCCACAAACTGTGAGATCATAATCTGAGTTGAAATCAAGTGTCAGACACTTAACTACTTGAGCCACCCAAGAGCCCCTAATCTTTCTTTGTTGTATCTCAGTCTCTCCTTTTATGGCTTCTTTTGAATTTGTCAAATTACTTTAGCATTCAATTGTATTTATTCCATTGGCTTTTTAGCCATATCTTTTGGTAATTTTTCATAGTTTTTTCTAGGAATTCTATATGATCATTATCTTCTCAACAGTCTGCTTATAGTTAATATCACATTTCATCACCTAAATGTAAACATTCTATGAGTATAATTTCATTTAACCTCATTTTTTGTGCTATTGTTTTCATGTATTTTACTCCTAAATATTTTAAAACCATAAAATACATTGTCGTTTTTCTTTTTCTTTTTTTTTTTGCTTTAGGAAGTCAGTTGTTTTTTAAGGGCATTAAAAAAACTAATATTTATATTTAACTAGATATTTATCTCTTCTCGTGCTCTTCATTCCATCTTGCATATTAGAATTCCATTCTGTAGGGGCGCCTGGGTGGCTTAATCGGTTAAGCGTCCGACTTTCACTTAGTTCATGATCTCGCGGTTCGTGGGTTCGAGCCTCTCTTCGGGCTCTGTGCTGACTTCCAGCTCAGAGCCTGGAGCCTGTTTCAGAGTCTGTCACTCCCTATCTCTCTGACCCTCCCCTGCTCATGCTGTCTCTCTCTCTCTCTCTCCTAGAAATAAATTTAAAAAAATAAATTAAAAAAAAAAAAGAATTCCATTCTGTAGTCTGAAGAATTCCTTTTAGAATATCTTATAGTGCTTATTGTGAAGAAATTCTGAACATGGATTCTTGCCATCTCTTCTTATTTAAAAATATGTTTACTTTGTTTTTATTTTAATTTTAATTTTGAAAATTATTCTTGCTCTATATAAAATTTTATGGGGGCGCCTGGGTGGCTTAGTCGGTTAAGCGTCCGACTTTCGCTTGGGTCATGATCTCGCGGTTCGTGGGTTCGAGCCTCTCGTCGGGCTCTGTGCTGACTTCCAGCTCAGAGCCTGGAGCCTTTTTCAGAGTCTGTCACTCCCTATCTCTCTGACCCTCCCCTGCTCACGCTGTCTCTCTCTGTCTCCTAGAAATAAATAAAACATTTAAAAAATAAGTAAATAAAAATAAAATAAAATTTTATGTAATTGTTGGGTTCTGTTTTTGTTTTCTTTTTTCATTTTATTCATCGCTTTATAGAATTTGTTCTTCTGCTTTCTGGCTTTCAGTGTTTCTGATGGAAAATAGGCTATCATTTGTATCATTGTTCTACTGTCTGATGCATTTTCCACTAGAACTTTTAAAGATTCTTTTTTCTTTCTTTTATATGTGTCAGAGAGAGAGAGAGAGAGAGAGAGAGAGAGAGAAGCAGAGGGAGAGAAAGAGAGAATCTTAAGCAGGCTCCAGGCTTAGCATGGAGCCTGACCTGGGGCTCAATCCCATGACCCTAGGATCATGACCTGAACTGAAATCAAAGTCTGTCACTCAACCCACTGAGCCACCCAGTCACCACTAAAAGATTCTTTATTTTAGGGTGCCTGGGTGGCTCAGTTGGTTGAGCATCCAACTCTTGATTCTGGCTCAGGTCATGATCCCAGGATCCCAGGATCCCAGGATCCAGCCTTGTGGCAGGCTCTGCACTGACCGTGAAGCCTGTTTGAGAATCACTCTCTCCTTGTACCTCTCTACCTTACTCTCTTTCTCCAAAATAAACAAGAAAACCCCAAACAAATAAAAATAAAAGATTCTTTATTTGTATTGGGTTTCAGTAATGTAAATGTACCTGGTTTTCTTTTCCCTGACTTTAGATTTGAAAGTCAGAAGTTTTAGTTTATTTGGAAAATTTTTGGTTATTATTTCTTTAAATGTTTTATTCCACATTTTGTCTTCTGGAAATGAACCATATGTATGTTATAACACTTGTGATTGTTTCATAGAGCAAGGAATCTCTGTCATGTTTTGTTTTTTTTTTTTAATAAAAAAACCCTCTTTTTCTCTCTTCAGTTTGGATAATAAATAAGGATCTAAGATCAATGACGTTTATTTCCCTAAAATCTTCAATCTTTTCTTTCTTTAAAAATGTTTTAAAAGTTTATTTATTTTTAAGAGAGAGAGAGAGAGAGAGAGAAGGGGGCAGGGGCAGAGACAAGGGGAGAAACAGAATCTGAAGCAGGCTCCAGACTCCAAGCTGTCAGCACAGAGCCTGACGTGGGTCTTGAACCTGTGAACCATGAAATCATGACCTGAGCCAAAGTGGTACCCTCAACCAACTGAGCCACCCAGATGCCCCTCTAATCTGTTCTTAAGCCTATGCAGTATATTTCATTTCAGATATTGTAATTTCAGTATTAAGATGTCTATTGAGTCGTTTTTATCTCTTCTTGAATTTCTATCTGCTTACTTTGTTATATTTATATTATCTTTGAACATATTTATAATAGCTGTTTAAAGTTCTTGGCTACTAAGGAATATTATCTTTGAACATATTTATAATAGCTGTTTAAAGTTCTTGGCTACTAAGGAAACAACCCAGAAAACTAATAGGCAACCAACGGAATGGGAAAAGATAGTTGCCAATGACATATCAGATAAAGGGTTAATATCCAGAATCTATAAGGAACTCACCAAACTACACGCCCGAAAAACAAACAACCCAGTGAAGAAATGGGCAGAAGATATGAACAGACATTTCTCCAAAGAGGACATCCAGATGGTCAACAGACACATGAAACGATGCTCAGCATCCCTCCTCATCAGGGAAATACAAGTCAAAACCACACTGAGATACCACCTCACACCAGTCAGAGTGGCTAAAATGAGCAAATCAGAGAACTCTAGATGCTGGCGAGGATGTGGAGAAACGGGCACCCTCCTACACTGTTGGTGGGAATGTAAACTGGTACAGCCCCTCTGGAAAACAGTGTGGAGGTTCCTCAGGAAACTAACAATAGAACTCCCCTATGACCCAGCAATAGCACTGCTAGGAATTTACCCAAGGGATACAGAAATGCTGAGGCATAGGAGCACATGTACCCCAATGTTCATAGCAGCACTCTCCACAATAGCTAAAACATGGAAAGAGCCTAAGTGTCCATCAACAGATGAATGGATCAAGAAGATGTGGTTTATCTATACCATGGAATACTACATGGCAATGAGAAACAATGAAATCTGGCCATGTGTAGCAACATGGATGGACCTTGAGGGTGTTATGCTGAGCGAAATAAGTCAGGCAGAGAAGGACAAATATCATATGTTTGCACGTATAGGAGGATTAGGAGGAACTTGACGGAGGACCAAGGGGGAGAAGAAGGGCGGAAATGGTGGGGGAAAGGGAGAGAGGCAAAGCATGAGAGACTCTTGAATGCTGACAAAAACTGAGGACTGATGGATGTGGGGGGGGAGAGGGGGAGGGGCATGGAGGAGGGCACTTGTGGGGACCAGCACTTGGTGTTATGTGGAAACTAATTTGACAATAAACTATTCGTAAAAAAAAATTAAAAAAAATAAAATAAAGTTCTTGGCTACTAATTCCAACATCTGTTTCACCTTAGAGTCTGCTTCATTGACTTTTTTCTTGATTATAGGTCATATTTTCTTTCTTCTTTACATATCCAGTTATTTCTTATTGTATACTGGACCCTGAGGTGACACATCATGAGTCTGGAGTATGTTGTTCTTTCTAAAAGAAAGATTGATTTTGTTCTGGTGAGCAGTAAAATTATTGGTGGATCCATCTAACTCTGTTGGGATTGTTATTATTATTTTTTAATGTTTATTCATTTTTGAGAGAGATAGAGACAGCGTGCAAGCAAGGGAGGGGCAGAGGGAGAGAGGGAGACACAGAATCCAAAGGAAACTCCAGGCTCTGAGATATCAGCACAGAGCCTGACTTGGGGCTTGGACCCATGAACCGTGAGATCATGACCTGAGCCAAAGTTGGACACTTAACCAACTAAGCCATGAGGCATCCCTGTTTTTATTCTTTATTAGGGTGCATCTAGTTCAGTTTTGTCTAGCACCAAGATGTGGCTCTCACTTTAGAGTATGGTTCTTATTCCTAAAGGATGGACTTTCTGTGATATCAACTGAATGTCTAAGATTCTCAGTTAGATATTTATTCTGTCAAAAAACAAAGAGATACCTACTCTGTCTCCTAAAATTGTGTGGACATCTGGTATCTCTATTCACCTCTAAGTCCTGGAGCATCCATTCTATGTTAGGCTCCATGGACCCTTACCACTTCTGAGGTCACCTTCCACATAGCTCCCTTCTCTCTTTTATCCTGTCCTGAAAATTTAAGGAGCTTCAGTAGTCCTGAACACTGATTTCTGTTTTCAGATCTCAGAGAGACTAATGTGTTCTGCTTAAGCTCTACTTCCCTCTGCCTTTGTCCAATAGGGGTTCTTGGTCAGGAAGCATATGCAAACATGAAGCTTACCTTGGATGTTTTCCTTCTCTCTAGGATTATTGTTCTGTGCTTCTTGCTGTCCAATGCCTATAAGGAATTTTCTTGTACATTTTATTCAGTTTCATAGTTGTGTGCCTTATATAGTTTTATTTTTCCTCTTTTTTCTCTTGCCCTGCATTTCTCTCATTCTTTCCTTCCTTCTTTAACCAAGTACATAACACCAACCAGTCACAGAATTTACCTACCTTTCCCACTGCTTGAAATTCATCCAGCATAATACCTCCACTGAATGTTGATAACAAGCATTATCTTCCTGGACTTCTCTATGGAATGAGGATGAGAAATAGTGACTCTTTTGAATGACAGCTTCTAGGTCAGGAGAGAGTATACACTGAAGTTGCATAATAAGTTTCTTTGAAGTCATTTGTTTGAAGAGCTAAGGTCTTTATGTTGCCCAACTTACTGCACCCAGAGGGACAGATAAGTATAGACTAATGAAATAATGAATGTTGGGAAAGAACTTGACACTTAATGTATACCTGTGTACTTTATTATTTTTTTAGGCTTTAAAATCTCATTTACTTTTAAAGACAAAGGGGTTAGGACTGTTAGTTTGATCTTCAGCAACTATAAGAAATCTGCTTAAATCACCAGAGTTGAGGGATAATTCCATCCTCTTTTGGATGGCTGTCCATTAGGTGGCCACTGGATTACAATAGGTCCCACAGATTCTTTAAAAAAATTATCTGTTAGAATTGGACCATGTATATTTCAGTTACTTCCAAGTTCTTCTAAAGTTTTGATCACTAGCCAATTATGGGTGCCAAGTCTTTTGCTCTACATAGATTAACAGAGGCAACAACTGTAACAATATTTGCTTACTGGAGAAGATAATATTACATTCAGAGGTCTGGGGTATTACAAATCCAATTCTGAAATTAGAGTATACTTCCAGTTCAGCTACTTAAATCCCATGAGAGCAAGGAATGTTGGGCACTTCATCTAGTTCTCTATTCATTATATCACGTTTCATCTTGTGTTATACTTTAATGTAATATATCTTATTCTTTTATCTGTTTATTTCTTTATTGTCTATTTTTTACCACTATAATGGTAAGGTCCATGAGAATGGAAGCCTTGTAGGTTTTATTCATTTCTCTTTCTTCAGAATCTAGTATAATAAATATTGTGTTCTTGATAAACATTTTTTGCATATATCTCTTATCTCTCTTTCTAAATTACAAGATCTTGAAGACAGGTAGTCATGCCCATCTCTAAAATTTGTTTGACTGTGGAAGGCCCTCAATTGAAAATGATTGCATGATTTGATAAATAAATGAAACCATTAAGTATTAAAATTGAAAGAGTGTTTGAACACTCAGCAGTGAAAGAAAGGGGAAGGATACAGTTTGGAGAGAGAAGAAGGCATGTCTGATTTTTGTGAAGATTACTTCCTGGTTTTAGCCAGCAGCTACAAAAACCGCTCTTTTGGTATTTTCTATAGAAATACCAATTCTATACAGAATATCTTCAAATTATGGAGGTCAGGGACTGGAAGTTAGGATTCTGCAGTCTTTTCTTGGCTCTGTTATGCTGTCTTTGCTGAATGACCTTGGAGAATTATAGCTTCTTTGTGCTGCTCTGTCCCTATGGAGATGAGAGAGCAGAAGAGAAGAGCTTTCTTCCCCCTTCCCACATAAGTGTTTGTTTTTAGCCTCATGAATTTGCCAGAGTGCTTAGATACCAAGGTGACAGACATCAGAAAAAATATGACAGCAAAATAACTTGTTAGGAAGACATATAGAAATGGAGTGCATTTCTAAAGGGGTGTGGAACATGGGGTCTGGAATAATGTTAGTGAAAATTTTGGAGATCTTTTTATGAATTTTGTAGATAGTGTAGTCGTGATTCAGACAGGATCTTGGCTAAAGTTAAGGGAATGGGGTACTTCTAATGAGCACTGATCTGACTCACCCCAAAAGGGTCTTAGGGCATGAATGGCAGAAGCTGAAACCAGAAAGAATTAGAATTGAGTGTAGTACCTGTCTTCCCCTAATATATCTGGCTTGCTGTGATGACTGCTATTCCAAAACCAAGAAGCTGCATTCAAAGTTACCACATATCCCAAGGCCCCACAAATCACAACTTGTTCCTCTAGTTTGAGCATATAGTTCAATTTTTGTTATAGTAGTAAATAATACTGCTGTGGACAGCCAAAGGTACATAGCCTTTTATTTATTTATTAGCTTTGTTACATGTGTGTCAGGTGGGGAGGGATAAGGAAGATGAGGAAATGACTAGAAAGGAGACTCAGGGAGAGTAAAATCTGTCTTTATTTTTTTAACATCTTCATTTGCAAACATATAATGAGAATGAGAGAGAGAGAGAGAGAGAGAGAGAGAGAGAGACTGAGAGCAATGGGATTTTCCATAACAAGTCATAAACTGCAATTAGTGAAAGAAGGGTAGATAGAGTCAAGAGTACCAAAAGACCCACCAAAAAACCAAAAAGCAAAAACAAGGAAGGAAGGAAGGAAAGAAGGAAGGAAGAAAGACAGAAAGAGAGAGAGAGAGAGAGAGAAATTTTTAAGGAAGGAAAGAGTAAGTTTCCAATATGTATTGATAAGGATTAAAAGTATGTTTTAGAACATATTGGCGGGAGACATAGATTAATGAATTAAAATATAGAAGAGGAGGTGAAGAAAATGACAACCATTTATGTAAAGGTATATATTTAAAAAATGAAGTTCTAAAAGTGTGAACTAGAGCAATGTCTCTCTGTCTCTGTTTCTGTCTGTCTGTCTCTCTCTGTCTCTCTCTCTGTCTCTTTCTCTGTCTCTGTCTGTCTGTCTCTCTCTCTCTCTCTCTCTCTCTCTCTCACACACACACACACACACACACACACACACACATACTTCAGGAGAGGAGCAGCTTGAGACCACGATGCAAAGGCAAATTGACTTAGATGATTTTTGCGTCACAATTTCTATGAGAGCCTTTCCATAACTAAATTGATATGTTACATGTGAGAGTAGCACTGTGTCCCCCTGGGGCAATGCCTTTTCATGCCTTCCCCTCCACTTCACAGACCACGGTTCTATGCCACATTCACTGCCTGTCAGCTGCCTAGAGAACTGTGCCAGCAAGAGCAATGTTACCTGGGACATGGGATGGGAGGCAGCAGCTAAAGCCTGGGTTGCTAGGTTCCAGGAGATAAATAGGTTTATTCATTCAACACGTATTTTTTGGAGTCCCCAATCCCAATTATATGTTGGGCAGGAGGTGCTAGACAATGGGACAACTATGGTTTGTTGCCACAGTGAAGTTGAAGTTGTGTTTGTGTCGTAATTGAGAGTGAAATATAGGGAGCTGGGCAGGGAAGGAATCTCTCTGTGTCTAGATCTAGTCTTACAAGTTCTGCTGGGTATCAGAGAGGGAGCAATTCCATGATGGCAGTCACAGATCAGAAGGATGGAAGAAGAAGCTGAGGCGTGTTTTTCGGGAAAAAGAATAGCAGGCATATTCCCATGTGGAAAAAAAGATTAAGATGTCTGAAATTCAGAAGATTAAAATTCCCAATTATCAGACACCTCTGCTTCTTTCAACTTTGGATGAGAAACCCATGGATCCTGCTTTCTGCTGATTTTAGCCAACCCTCTGCCTCATGAGGAGGGAGGATTTTGGTTCCTTCAGTGGGCTTGACAGCCGTGCCTTAAAGCAGAATGAGACTGATGAAGTATGGCTGTATCTGTTTTCGGTTCGAACGTTAGCAAACTCAACTACAAAAGGCCATCTCGCAGAACAAAAATCTTGTGATGTGCAAAGTACAATGGAAATCTCCCGGTTGCAAACAGAAGTGTCTTTGGCTGCCAAGACAGAGGGACCTTGCAGAAGATAGAGCATGAAAGTGATTCTGCACAAAACAAAAGTCAGAACACAATGGTATATATTTCAGGCACATGAAAGGATATGTGGCAGCAATACTAAAGAGACATGATTTTCCTATAGAATGGGGGCAGAGGGAGAGCAGAAACCCAATCAGCCAATACAATTGTGGCAGAGAAACAGATTTGGTCTTGTAAAGGGAGAGGGGGAGAAAGCTTATTTTTTATGAATTAATCTCTAGTTGGTTTTCATAAGTTGTTCAGAAACAAGTGAGCATATGAATAATACATACTGTACACAGGCCCAAAAACACAGAGCTATCTCAAGTTGAGATTGTGAGAATGAAGGCATTTGGAGGAATATAATTGAGTAAAGGGACCAAAGAGAAAGCTTCTGAAGGTGGAGGTGTGAACAGAAGCAGGGAACAGATACCTCCGGGGGGAATATATTTCTTATCTCCCCAATTAGGTTGCAAATTCTTGGATAGTTGGAATAATCTTTATATCTTTTACAAACTTGTATTTTCCCAGGTTGAATAACAATAATTTGCACATAGGAGACGCTCAAAAATATTAATAGATAAATTAATAGATAATTTTAATAGATAAATTAATAGACAAATTCAACACTGATGTGGTGATGAATTTATCTGATTTCCAGGCTGGTCATCATTGTATCATTGGAATGGAAACAAAGAAGAAGAAATCTGTACTCTTGGGAACAACATTAACATAGGTGAGGCACCGTTCAGTTGCCTAGATGGAAAAATGAATACAGAGATGGTGTGCCTTCAACAATGTTTTATATGGTCATGCAATTCATTGTCTAGCCAATGGTCCCTAACGTGGCACACTTACTTTATCTAAAGACTGGAATAGTGAGCTGAAGGTAGAGGCTGTGGTCAGTGCTTCCACAGAACAATTGTCCCTCAAGATGCTCTGTGGAAAAAGAATTCCATGGTCAATTAAGCTTAGGAAGTGCTTTCTATATTCCCCTCATTATCATTTAAAAGGCTCAGAGAAATCCTATAGTAAATTGCCCTGTTGAACCTTGTTTAATCCAATACTTTCCAAACTAAGTTGACCGTGGAAAGTTTTCTTTCTCTTTATTTCCTTAAAAAAAATACCCATTAGCATCTTTCAGAATTAGTTTTCCATGAAGTGCACTTTGAGGGATCCTAGTATGGGTGATTGTTGGGAAGCAGGACATTTACCATCTGCCTTCCATATTACATGAAGGAGGGTGAGGCTGGAAGCATAACCAACTCAGGGCTCCTCCTCCTAGGAGATTTGGGGTGTAGTAGAGGAGACAAAGCATGAACTCAACTAGGCCCATGTCTCTGACCCTAATCATAGGCTGTGTTCCTTGTAAAGAATACCACAGATGTGATCTCCTCATCCAGCAGGGTCTTCCCACTCCAGACCCCAATCCTCAATGTGCCTCCTTTGCCTGGCTCATGGCCTTCATCCCTAACCCAAGCAGACTTAGCCCTCCACCATGGCCACTATGGGTGTGTGAGGGAAGCTATGAGTGCACCTCTCCTCTGCAGGGGTCTGCTTCTACAACCTAATGCTACTCCGCAGTTGTTGATGTTATTCATGGGCTTCTCAGATTGGCCCACACCACAGCTGCCTGGAAGAGTGGCACCAAGAATCCTTTACTATTTAAAGGATACAAGCAGCTGTTCCAGGTGCTCTGGCTGCTGAAGCTCTCTGTCAACAGGCCATACTCACCTTGTCGTGTAACTGTTTTCATAGTAACACAGACCCACACGTGAGTCTCTACCAGCAACCTGAGCTATGTTGAACAGATCTACTTTCATTTTCCTAACATGAAGAGGTTCTCTCTAGCCGCAGTAACAGATAGTTGAACTCATACAGTCCTTGGAGGACCCCTCTGATGATGAATTTTCAGCCAGCAATATTATACGATCCCCATATTGCACTTTCCCCCACTACCCGACAGTGTGGTCCATATGAAATAAGACTGAAATATCCATGGAGATGGCAGCTCCTACTTCTCTCCTTGGAGGCTCATGGTGATGGAAAGGGAGTTTGATTTTTCTGGTAAAGTTAGTTATTTGAATTTTGGGCCCAGTTCTTCATTATCTATCACTGTTGCACCCATATACACCTACTGTACCCTTCCATCTTACTATGGTCCCATCATAAGACTTATAGAAGAGTTTCAAGCTTTGATAGTCCTGGACTCACCAGCTCTGCCAGTGACTCTGGTAAGTTAACCTTCTTCAGCCCTCAATTCTTCTGGAAAGTGAGGGTGTTGTCATCTACTGCATAGATTATAACTCAACAAACCACTGCTGCACAGACGCCCTAGTACATGACAAGCACTCAATGCCTACTTTGCTCAGTCTTCTCAATTTTCCTTCAGATCAGTGTTATCCAAGAGATTTTTCTGCAAAGATAGAAATATTTTAATTTTTGTGCCGTCTGACATGGAAGCTATTAGCTGCATGTGGCTAAGTAGCACTTGAAACGTGGCCAATGCAACAGAGAAACTGAAATTTTAATTTTTGCAGGTTTATTAATTTAAATAGCCACACAGGACTAGTGGCTACCATATTGGATGACACAGCTTTATGTAATTCAACTAGCAGTTTTTAATACCCAGGGTATCTAGAAGATGAATTAGAACTCAATCTGGGGGTTCAGTGTCCAAAGCTTGGGATATCTACCCTCAATAGATTTCCCTGTGGGATTCAATGGCATCAGAAACATAGAGAGCTTCTGGAAATAGGGTTAAGACAGGGGCAACTGCTATGCTACTCTGCCTCTGAGGCTTGAGGAGAACTAACATACCCATTTACTGGATGTACTCCTCAGGGAAAGGAGACTGGGGCTTCATAGTATTTTAAGTCCTTTCATGCCTGAAGGAGATGTTATGTATAATGGGAAGGTGTCAAAAATCTTGTCACAGAAATGTACGAGGCCCATGAGACTCTTTCCTACTCTATTCTATACAATTATATCCACCTTTTCGATCACTGGCCCAGATATAATATAATGATATTTCCAAAAAGGTTTTAGAACCTCTCCAGTTAGCAGACCATATCACCTAACCTCATGTGAAATCACTTCTTCCTTAGAACTAGCTAAATTTATAAATGTCGAGGTCTTGAAAATGTTAAAACCATTAGAGATAGAGACTTGGAGAATTTGGGGAAGGGGGGGTGGGAGTGGAATGTAAATTTGGTGAAAAATTAGAATAACATGCAATATTTATTTTTGTAGTAGAATTTACATATCTAAAATCATTTTGCTAAGAAGAAACATAAAATGTATTATGTATAACTTGATTTGCTCATAAAATTATCATTTAGGTAAAATTAGAGACGTGAAGAACTGGAAAAACAAAATGGAAAAAATAGGAGAGAACAGATTTTTTACTGACTTATTTTCTTTATATATTTATTTAACAAAAAGCATCCTAAGGGGGAAAAAGTTCCTTCAGGATGTTCTTTCCTTCCTTCTTTCCTTCCTTCCTTCCTTCCTTCCTTCCTTCCTTCCTTCCTTCCTTCTTTCCTTCCTTCCTTCCTTTCTGTTTATCCCTCTTGGGTCTTCACAAAAACTCTCCTGTTTCAATGCAAGGCAATTTTCTCCTCCTGGACTCCAGTGGACAACAGTGAGCTCCCTTAAACTAACATCCTCCCAAGTTACATTTATTTGGAGATTTCTCATGTGTTTCTCTTTTATAGTTGAGCATTCCTAATTTTTCACATCTTCTCTCCCCACCTGCATAAATTTCCTGCCACTCTCCCCCTCTACTCTCAAGCCTGGGGCTCCAGAGGGAATTAGGTTTGCCCAGTTGTCTGTTTCCATTCGGCTTTTCTGTGGATTCATGGATCTTGTCCATTTGGTCCGTGGGTAGGCTCTTGCTGGTTGAGGGATGAAAGAGAATAAGAACTCTAATCTTACTGACTCATACCTCTTAAGTGTTTATTATGTGCCAGGTACTCTCCTAAGCACGTTATATTCATATTCCATTTAATCCTCCCCCAAACTCTCAAAGTACAAAGCTATAATTATTCTGTTTTATGGATAAAGAAAGTGTGGCTTAAGGAAGGTTGAGTAGCTCGCCTGAGGTCATGCAGCTGGTGAGCTACTGAGCCAGCCTCTGAGCCTGGATTCAAACCCAGTTTGTATGGCTCCAATCTTTGGCCTACAACCCAACCTACAACCCAACAGTGCCTTAAAACATAGGACTTTGTAGTTTAACATTTTCTATACACATTAGCTTATATGATGTTCAATGTAACAACTTTACTGGGGAGATATGGGAGAAAGTAGTATCCCCATTTTAGAGATGTGCAAACAGGACGGGAAAGATTAAATATCCTGCCCACAGTCACGCAGTAAATGGTGTTAATGGTATTCAAACAGCATGTTTTCTGACCTGAAGTCTATTTCTGTCACTATACAACAGTTGGCCTGAAAAAGGGAAATGTCTTTGGAACTAATATGCACACATATGTTATTGGAACTAATGTTATTGGAACTAATGTGCATGCCCCCCTCCCCACACACACACTCGCAAACTTTCCAGACTTGATGCAATGAATCAGAGTTGAGCGGAGGGGAGGAAGCCTGGCATAGTGGATTTCTACTGCTGTCCTGATACCAAGTTCATAATGAGGATCGAGAGACATGAGGAGAGAAGGCTTCTGGCCTTTCTTGCTGTTTTTATTTGTTTCTTCTTTTAAAATTCTTTTTTATGAGGCTGCCATAAAAACACTCATTAGACAGTGTTGATTTTCATTAATGTTGATTCTCCAAGAGCTTAATCAATCTTCTGTGACCAATGACCTCATTCCCATGGGAGAAGAAAGCTGTTTAACAAATTAGCTTTACAGATTGTAGGTAAGGCATACAGATGTGAGGTAGCCTGTGTTGCCAAAATAGGACGTGGATTAGTGGTTTAATATGCACAAAAACAATAGCATTAAACTGTCTCTTTGCTGTTACCCAAACGCATCATTAGAAAGCAGCTGTCCTCCTTCCCCTCTCTCACCTCCACCCCTCCTCACTCTCCTTCCTCGTGCTCACTTTTGCCCTCTGTGAAATCTATGCTTTGAAAGCACCTAGAGGCGACAGAACATCTGTGGTTAGTGGGAAGGGAACACAAACCACAGATGCACAAAGGAAAGCAGGGGGTGGGGGGAGATCAGCCTAGTTACCAGTGTTGACTTGGAGCCTAGCAACTTCCCTAGGAACTGATTATTCAAGGTTGGCAGGAAGAAACTTCACTCCCAAATCGTATCGTCCACCCAGGAGTCACTCTGCTGAACTTCCACTGTTACAGAGACTACTTGCTAGGGGTTAACCAAATATTATGTCTTCTCCAGGTGGGCTTTCCGAAGAGGGTATCTCCTGGTTAGGGAGCCCCATCCGTTGCTGAAAGAAGCCCTAGAAGCCTCCATGATAGGGAGTCATGGGCCTTGGGACAAAAGCATGTAACTTTTTCTTATAGGACAGGGTTGCTTCAGTGTGTCTTGTGGCATTGACCTCCCCACTAAAGCCTCGAGCTTCTGCCATCAGTGCTGCTGGGCTGGTCCACACTCTGCAGTGTGCTTCTGGACTAGAGTGCAGGCCCTTCCTCCAGGAGCCTCCAGAGGAACTGGAGTCAGAGCAGCATGGGACACTAGCTGCACTTTTACTTCCAGAAGGCTTTCCCAGCTGCCAGCCTGTTTTATCTTCTTAACGCTCTGATGTGGACAAGTAAGGACAGAGTTATTGTTCTTCTGTGCTGGAGAAGGCTGGGCCCAGAGGCATGGGTCCACAGTGGCAGGCTAGGTTCTCTGAAGATGATGTCTTCAGTGGGGAAAAGGAAAGGAGAATGGTGCTCCCTCCTCTCAGGAGACTAGCCAGAGGGCTGGGCCGAGAGGGCACATTGGTGCTTTGGCAAGTGTTTTTCCCCCCTCTTTCTGGTTTCCCCCTTCTATCCCTCAGGATCGAGCACTAAGTGAGCTGCCCTGCTGGCTTAGCCTGGTGAGGAGTCTCCATGCTCTGTTTCCAGATGTCTGATGACAGGACATCCTGGTTCTTACTTGAGGCCAGTCTTTGAGATGTCCCAGCCTCCAGGTGCAATGCTGTAAAAATGTGCTGGAGAGCCTGGAGTTGCTCACAGCCCCATTCAACACACCCCTCCTTGCCAAGGCCATGTCCCCAGATGGCCTGGCTTATACAACAGGGAGTCTTCTCCCTCACTCCCGCCTGCAGTGCATCACATGTCTAAATTCAGGCCATTGTTGTCTGCTCTGCAGCCACACACCATAGTGACGGGGGCCTGGCCTGGCTGCAGAATCCTGCAGAAAAGAGCTGCAGTGGTCAAGGTGGGAGAGGTTTCAAACCCAGGTCCCCGGGATTGCATCTGGTTGCTCAGAAAGAAGTTGGTCATGCCAGACTTACTTTTTGCATGCCTTTCTTTTCACTCTCATTTAAATTGATCAAATATATTTTGAGTATCTACTTCATGCAAAGCCCTGAGGAGGGCCAGACAAAGATGAGTAAGTAAGAGTAAATTCCCTGACTCTATTCAGGGCTATAGTCCCTGACTTCAGTGACCTTTCTTGTTCCTGTGAGGAGGCCCCTTTTGCCTGTGGTTTTATGGATATATGACGACTTCTTCATTTCTGTAAGAGCTTCTTGAAGCAGTGAGCCTGCAGTTCTGTGCGTCCATGCTTTACTCCTACAATTAGCATGCTAGAAATTTTATTAGTATCTAGCACTGTGCCCATTGCTTATTTGGCCCTCGGTAATTATTTGATGAACAACAAATAAATGGACTTCTATGGGAGGGTCGTATCTCTTTCTGGCTCCTGGGACTAGGGTCCCTTTGGATCAGTTACTACAATTTCTTGAGTACCTGCTGTGTACGAGACACTATGCTCAATGATTTAGACATACCAGCTCTAACCTTCACAACATGACTACGTGGTGGATATTTTTATTCCCAGTTTATAGATGAGAAAAGGGAAATGCAGAGAAGTTAACTGATGGGGTCAGGGTTACATAACTAGGAAAAGTCAATCCAGAATTCAAAACCACATTTTTCTGTCTTCAGAGACCCCCCCTCCCGCCACACACACATACACACACACACACACACATACACACACACTGTTTATGACCAGGTGGAATAATCTGACCATTAGGCTGGGGTTTCTACCCATTGGTTATGCTATAAGAAAAGTCAAACAGTGAAGGTAAAGTTATAGCCCAACTTCCTGCTGGGACACTGACATCTGGATGTAGTTTGGAATCACTTCTGAGGAAGGACTGTGACTCCTAGACCCAGCCGGGCTCCTCTCTTCCTCTGTGGCCCTGGGGAGCCCTTAAGTCAATGCCTTATATGACCTTCTAGAGGATCACAGTTGCAAGATAGGGTAAAAAAGAGGAATTCAAGCTCTCTCCTTGAACAGGGGCCCAGACTTGAATTGAACTCAGATTCAGACATTTCCCAGTGGTCTTGGAACTGCTCCCCAAGAGCAATGACTTTCAGCTGAGCTGTCCCTTGGGCTAGAAGTGAAGCAGTGACCTCAAGGTGAAAGTCTCCATATCCCATTACCAATCCAATTACCTGGTGCTTGCAGGTTAGATGGGAACTGCCAGACCGGAACTCAACAATGGATCATTTAGTTCTGTATCTTGTCTCTGACAGTAGTCAGACCTGAGAGCCTCACTCAGATGCATCTCATTGTCAGTCTGCAGACACAGCAGCATGCTTTCCTTTAGATGAAGGAATAGAGCCAGTCATGGAAAAGGCAGGCAGCACAGAAGCCCACTACATTACCATAGCTCCCATCCAGTCCCAGCCTTCATTCTCATATTCATTAGTTAGTTCACTGAACAAATATTTACTGAGCAGCTACTATATGGTAGGGCAATGCTAGACACTGGGTATACAATGATGAACAAAGTCTCTCCTCTCATGGGCTTTCATTATAATGGGAGAGTTCAGGTAAGAAATACTTAAGCAAATGGACATATACTATAACCATCATTCTAAGTAGGAAACAGCATGATAAAGAGGATGGAGAGTGATGGGGAGTTGGTACTCTGGCTATTGGGTGGTCAGGGAAAGGGAAGTTCTCTTGGACAAGGTTACATGTCAACAGAGGTTTGAAGGCACTATAGGGGCATGAGAATGCTATTTGAGGAAAGGTGCATGGGAGATGTCTGTCTTTTGTCTTCTGTGTTGGGGATTAGGAGACATCTTGCTGCTAGAAGCAGAAAAGTAAGCAAGTGAAAAATAGAAATATATTCGAGTTTTGAGGAATGGAGGAATAGCAAGGTGGCTGATGCAGTAGGGATGGAAGAGATAAATAGGGAGGTAGAGATTATTCCAGGAAGGCCGTAGGGGTCCAGATCATGAAGATTTCATGGGCCAATATATGGACTCTGGGTTTTATTCTGACTGACATGGAAGCCATTTGGAGGGGATTGAATTGTATAGACTACATAGAAACAAAGTATTCATTAAACATGTCTTCAGATAAATATTTGTTGAACCAAGACATGAAATACTTGTTGGATGATTGAAAGAACAAATATCACCGAACCACACAAGTGACTACACAGAGACGAAGAGTTCCTAGAATAACACACTGTCCATATTTGCTCATAAGAGAGGAATGTCTTCCCACTGAAAAAGTGATTTGCTGTGAGTGACTTTGCTTTTCTTCTTCCAAATGGAGGATGAGTCTTGGTGTTAGGAACAGAAAAATAGAAGGGTACATGGCAAAAATAGAAAGCATGACATCCAGTATCCCTTTGGAAATGCAGTAATTTTCCTGCTTTGACAGGTAATGACTACTCCTCCCCTCTGATTAATGAGATTGTTCTCCTCTTGATGCAGATCAGGTACCTCTTAGCAGGCTTGGCTTTAGGCACTCTTCACATGTCTTTGCCAAGATACCTACCTGCCCCTTGGCTCAGGGCCTGGAATTCCACATTAAAGCCTCATCCTTTTCTTGAGCTTGGAAAATTTCATTCTTAAGAATCTCCCCCCCAACAGAACGGGTGAGTAATCCTCTAATGTTGTTATCCCCTTTTTGCACCAGGTCTCCTGTTCAAATGTCACCATTTTATTTTATTTTTAAATGTTTTATTTATTTCTAGGAGAGAGAGAGACAGAGTGAGCAGGGGAGGGTCAGAGAGGGAGTCACAGACTGAAACAGGCTCCAGGCTCCGAGCTGGCAGTCAGCACAGAGCCCGACGCGGGGCTCGAACCCACGAACCGTGAGATCATGACCTAAGTGAAAGTCGGACGCTTAACCGACTAAGCCACCCAGGCGCCCCAAATGTCACCATTTTAAAGATATCTTTTTTTACTCTTGTCCCTGACTCCCTTTCTTGCAGGATCCACAGCTTCCCTCTTCCCTTATTCACAGTTTGACCAAGGAGCCTGAACCATGGTTTGCATTTCTCTCTATAAGACACCAAGTCTCTTGACCACAGGGATGCTAACATTCACCTGTATCTTCTGTACCCAGCACAGTACCTGCGCGGGTACTCAAGGCATTTTTTTCCTTCTTTCCCTTCTTTCCTTTTCATCTTTCCTCCCTTCTTCTTTTCTTGTTCTCTTACTTTTGTTTTTAATGAAGCTGGTAAAAATCAGTAGGAGGGAATGTTTTCAGTGTAACAAGTCCCTGGGCACATCATGTAGGTGCAAGATTCCTCCTGAACCATGAGCTACTTGGATGACTGGGTTTTTAAAAGAAAATTATTTCTATTCTCCAGCTACCATGTGATCACCACAAAACATTAGAAAATGTAGGTAAGTCTTCTGGATATACAAATCAGTTCTAGTCTACAACCCCAAGAAAACACCTGTTAATATTTTAATGGTTACCTTTCTGAGCTCTTTTTCTAAAACGCAGGCCTTTTACAGGACCCACTTGCTGGGCTACTTTCAAGAACCAGGGAAGTGAGGGAGGGTGTTGAGGTATGTATGCCAGAGTAAGGGCAGACATGCTAAGATGGCATCCATGAGGCTGCTTATATAGCCTGACTCTGACCCCATCCTCAGCATGTCTTTTCTCTTGTGACACTGAGGTATCCAGGCTGACCATCTATCTTGTGGGATCGAGCTGTCAAAATCACCACCAGTGTGGTATTCTAACTTCAAACAGTCTGGCACCTGGGCACTAGTCTTTCCCTTCTTGCCACCAGCATGCCACCTGCTTCCCAGACTTCCCAGTGCCTTCTATGTCTGCCCTATAAGGTCCCGGGTGTCTTTCCTACACATCTGACATCCTTCAGTCACAGAATACAACAAACTTCTGTCCTCACCAGGGACTTCATAGCCTTGACTCATTTACCCACCTGAATGTTACTGCTTAATTGACTGAGCCCATGAAAAACAAACCTGTGCTGATCGATAGAGAAATAATTTTGCAAATTGTGGGCATAAATCTTTAGAGATCTGTGTGCACTGCCATTTGTTAAAATGCTGAAAAGGTAAATCAATTTTCTTTATTAAAACACAATTGTTTCTCCTATTGCTAGTTAGGCGGGAGCCGGGAGGCAGGTCGTGGGGAGGAGCAGAGGGGGATGTTTGGGGCTGCTTATTTGCCCTTCATTCAGGGGTCATTTATTAGTCTAAAAAGGGTCAAGTGTTGGGGAGGAGATGAGAGTTCCAGGCTGGCAAATGCTTTAATGTTAGAAGAAAAAAGCAGCCAGGGTCTAGTGTGATGTGAGTAGGAAAGATTGGCTGGGGACTGTAGATGAGGAACTAAGAGGGAAACAGTAACAACAAGGGATCTCTCATCTTCATCATTCTAGAGTGGACCAGCCAGGGTAAGTTAGATTAATGTGGTGACACTTAAAATCTCAGTGGCTTAAACAACACAGTTTATTTCTTGCTTACACACATAGGCATTGTTGGTCAGTGGGGATTAGGCTGATGGAGGAACCCCCAGCCCAACGTGGCTGCTCAAACATGCTAGAGATAAATGCAGATGAATCACACATTAGTGAAATTAGTGTCTTCTGCTCCGTTTCACTGGCCAGGAGATGGGGATGGGAAGTGCCATGCTGTTAAACGTCCTGGTGGTGGACAGGCAGAGTGCGCTTGAGCACTTCTAATGTCCACCACACAGAGCAACCTGGAGTCTCCCTCTTATAGGGTCTTACACTGCAGAGTGATGTTGTGTTACCATCTGTGAGCACTGGGCAGAGACTACTTCTGATTCATCTTAGCACCTGACACATAGTATGGGCTTAAAAAAATGGTTGCTTTTCTGCAGCCAACTAAGCCAACTGTGCCTTTTCCCCATGGGTCCCGGTGTGCAATGGCTGCACACAGCAGCCTCCTTGGTAGTGTATGCAGCCTGTTGATTGTACGGGTTGCCCTAAGGGACCTTGGAGACAGCTTTTTCTGGTGGACATTGAGGTCTGACCTCATGCTTTCTCCAATCTAGGCTCCAGACAGTCATGCAGGGTGCCTTTGGAAAGCCCCAGGGCACAGTGGCCAGGGTCCACATTGGCCAGGTCATCATGTCCATTCGTACCAAGTTGCAGAACAAGGAGCATGTGATTGAGGCCCCGCGTAGGGCCAATTTCAAATTCCCTGGCCGCCAGAAAATCCACATTTCCAAGAAGTGGGGCTTTACTAAATTTAATGCCAACAAGTTTGAAGACATGGTGGCTGAAAAGCGGCTCATCCCAGATGGCTGTGGGGTCAAATACATCCCTAATCGTGGCCCCTTGGACAAATGGCGGGCTCTGCACTCATGAGAGCCTCAGCAGTGCCCTCCCCATTTTTGCCCACCAATAAATGCTGCTTCCTGTAAAAAAAAAAAAAAGTTTGCTTTGCAGACTGAGTTAAAGACTTGCTAAGCAACAAAGAAGGGAAGTTACAGAACTCAGCAGAGTGGTATAGATAGGTGATGGTACTATGTGGTACCATCTGTGGAAGCATCTTACCTTGGGTCTGACATAGGTGACTGCATTTGAATGTGCCAGACCCTGAGCTAAAATGTTTAAATGCATCATCTCATTTAATTCTTATCACAGCTTTCTCATTATCCTCATTTTGCATATTGGGAAGTATTTTCCTTCCATATTATAGATCATGATGGATTTTGGAGACGATAGGACTCTCCTAACTCCTGTCACCTGTCATTTCAGGATCAGGTTGTGTTAAACAACAAAAATTCATCTGAGTACATGTAAAGAGTAGACTGGCATTATTTGGTGATTCATGAGTTGGGAAGCATCCCATCTAGCAATAGAAAAGAGCTCCACCAATCTGTAGAGAAGAAAAAGTTTTTAAAGGTGGAAAGGGGGCCAGAAAAGGATATTATTAGCAAAGAACGTATCGTTTCAGGCAATGTTCTCCTTCTTTTTTTTTAAAATAGTTTATTGTCAAGTTGGTTTCCATATAATACCCAGTGCTCATCCCCACAAGTGCCCTCCTCCATGCCCATCTCCCCCCTCCCTCCCACACCCACTAGTCCTCAGTTTGTTCTCAGCATTCAAGAGTCTCTCATGGTTTGCCTCCCTCCCTCTCCTTCTAAATGGATCGAAAGGACCTGTGGGGGAGATTACCTCACGAGGGCTGAGCAGGTAATTCCAGGCTGTCTGGTTAAAGGTTACAGTCCTAGGTGCATTGAGACTGAAGGTAGGTTAGGTACTAAGTCTTGGTTTGCTGATGTGGGGTTTAGCACAAGTGACTCTATTTTGGGTATTTTCAAGTCTAGTGCTGGCCTTGGTTAAGTCACTTGCCTTTTCTGAGCCTTGGTTTCTTCATTAGCTTAAAAACAAACAAAAAAAAATCAGCCCAAATCATTCTCTAAGATCTTTTCACATCCTCTTGTTTCATGGAATTTTAATGGCTTGCCTCTGAGTGCTTTGCACTTGGGGTAATTTGATAGCTAACCAAAGGACTGTGACTTTCTCATATCAGTGTGCACAGAAAGTTACCACTGAGTCACACCTGAGGAAGAGCAAAACTCAGAGAAGCACAATGCCATGAGATAAAAATATTGTTTAGCTAAAGACTTTCCTATGTTAACAAACTATCATCAGTGTTGAATTTCAAGAGGCGTGTAGTATCTACTGTGTAATAGAGACTATGCTCAGGAATTACCAGAGGAGGGAGGTTTCAGAGACAGAGCGTCAAGATGTATTTCATTAAGCTTCACTGCTATTCTCCGTATTTGGATGTTTATACTTCCCATCTCCCTTAAAGGACCTCAAGACCACCAGAAAGCGAAGTGGGGCCTTGACTACTCTCCTTCTAATTGTTCTGCTTAAAAGAGACACTGACTTATAATAAAAATCCTCTCGGCCAGAGCTAGGGAGGCTGGGGTTTTAGAGAGTGTCCTTTTGGATTTAACATGACAGAATGACAGAACCAAGGGTTTAGTGGACTGAAGAGCACAAAGACATCTAGTGCATGGTGGTGGAGTAGGGCACGGCAATGTGTGTGAGTTCACCCATTCAAAAGTCCAAGCTGTCCTGTAATTCCCCTGGACCAGCATGGAAACAAGCTCACAGTTCTTGGATATTCACTCCATGCCAGAAACTGTTCTCAGCAGTTGACAGGCTTGTTTAATTTAATCTTCTTATAATCAACACTTCGCAGAAGAGAAAACTGAGAAACAGAGAGTTTAAGGAACCTGTCTAAACACACACAGGCAATAAATAATAGAGCCAGACTTTACAGCAAGGCAGTGACTTCACACTCTCAACTAATGTTTTGCAATCTGTGTGGGGCCAGATCACTTAGCATGTCACATGAAATCGTGTGGTGCCCATGTAGGAATATAAAAATAGCATATAGAAACCATGGGGAGGGGGTTTCGTAACTCTTAGGCCCCAGGAGCCTGTGGTAGCTATTTCGCCAGTTTGTATGATTCCTGGGCTCTCTCCTCCCCACAGTCCTGAGAGGCAGGAACTGTGTCTCTATCATTTTTTTCTGTTTCCCTCATACTAAACAGCATCGGGTACATATTAGGTGCTTATTAACTATTTGCTGAAAGAATAAATCTGGTTAGATTTGGAAAATATGAGGATAGGGTATTGATTAATATAAAGGATGGCTAATGAAAACCCAAATATCTGAGGGAGTTGTCAGTAAAATAAAATATGTTTTCTTTTTCTTTTTTTTTTTTTTTCCTTTCAACCCAGAGAAAAGAAGGGCTGGGCAGATATAAGAATGGTTTGTACTTTCAGAGGTTTTGATAAAGATTTTGACCCATTTAACAAAAAAGTTCCTTGAGCATTCACTGTGTGTTTGGTGAGCACTGTTTTTTTTTTTTAAGAGAGAGAGAGAGAGAGGGCACAAGTGAGCTAAGGAAAGAGAGAAAGAGAGAGAGAGAAAAAAATTCTACAAGAGGTAGAAAGAGGGAGAGAGAGAGAGAAACGGGGCTCACCTGAAGTGGGGCTCATGTTTTTACCTAGAACGAGGCTCAAAATCACAAATCGAACTGTGAGATCATGATCTGAGCCAAAGTCAGTCAGACGATGACTGAGCCACCCAGGTGCCCCTGGTGTGCACTGTTCCATGCCCTAGGACTACAAGATAACGGCCCGTGCTTCCTAGAGCCGAGTTGCTAGTGCTTTTGGCACAGGCGTAAACGTAGGCTGCGGGGATTCAGGATTTTCCTTGCTGAAAATAATGAACAGTGGGAGGTGTCATCAGGCCTGGTGTTAAGTTTCTCCAGATCTTTAAAAATAGGAGAATTCTTGGTTTAGAGGCTCTGCTCAGAGACGAAAGAAATCAGCTCACGTGTGTATCAGAGGAAAATCGCTAATGAGATAAAGGTAGTTATTTTTACGTTCTGTTCTGTTTTTTCAACAGTTTATAATGGAACCCCAGGGATCTGTGGGGTTGCTTTTCAAACTCTGGGAGCCATAGTAGGGGGAGAGGCCAAGAAGGGAAGGCTTGGAGAGAGGCCCAAGACTTCTGACTGCACTTTGATTGGAATAGTTTGGTTTTGTTCTGTAAGTTTGAGTTCTGTATACAATTTCTCTTGTGAAAAATACAAGGATCCTGCTTTTTCAAGCAAACAAACACAAATGGCTTAAAAAGTAGCAGTTTTAGGATTTTGCTTTGTTTATTTCTCCTCTCATAAGCACTTACAAAGAGCAGGGAGGGAGAGGGAACTTTGTTCCTCCAGAAATGCTGGAAGGCTCTGATGAGAAATTGGCGGCTCTATTGATTTCCTAAAACAAAACATTCCCTATACAGATGTGCAGAGGACAGCCTCTAATTGACTAAAGGGAGGAGGCTGGACTCCTTGGTCAAGGAACTAGCAACAATAGGCAGGTAGAGGAGGAGGGAACGAGTGTTTTCCTGAACACAATATCTAGACTGAGGGGAAGTAGGTTGGAAGGACATTGTCAGCAAGAGGTGGCTGCTGAGGTGTGCAAGTGGAGGCTGCAGAGATGGGCCCGCCTGTCTCTTTAGGCTCTGTGAACAGAGAAATGTGGTGGAAAACTAGCCTTTGAGGGGTGCCTGGGTAGCTCAGTATGTTAAGTGTCCGACTTCAGTTCAGGTCATGATCTCTAGGTTTGTGAGTTTGAGCCCTGAGTTGGGCTCTGTGCTGACAGCTCAGAGCCTGGAGTCTGCTTTGGATTCTGTGTCTCCTCCTCTCTGCCCCTCCCCTGCTCGCTCGCTCTCTCTGTCTCTCTCTCTCTCTCAAAAATAAATAAACATTAAACACATTAAAAAAAAAACTAGCCTTTGAGGTAGAGCTGTTGGGCTCTTACTTACACTATTAATGTCCATGAGGCTGTTGGCATTTTAAAACTTCCCCATTTATAAAGTGGTGGTGCCACACCTCTTAGTATTTGAAGAAGGATCTATGAGGCTCAACACATTTTAGCTGAAATAATTTTGAAGCAAAACAAAAAAAAAAATCTGTTGTAAAGAAAGTCATTACTAGAGGGACTCCTGCCTTTCAGAAATGTCCCCTCTCCTGGGGAGACATAAGACAGAGCCTGTAACACTGGTAGAGAGAATAGGCAGTCAATGCTAGTGTGTGGAGAAAGTAAGCAGAAAGCATCCTGGAGGAAGGGCATTTTCTCAGATGCATGGAAAGGGGTATGTATGAATTATTAAGAGGTATGGAGTCCAGGAGGAGGCAACTGAGCTGAGCTGGAATCGAGGGCCTGGCATCAGGCATCATGGGGAGCCACCTGTCCATCCATCAGCCAAGTGAGGAGAGTGCTCTGGGACCTGAGAGGCTCTGGATTTGCGGTGAGGGGAGCGCCCAGGTTCCACAAGGACTTCCTGGAGACGTCAGGAGAGACGTGATGGAGGGTTCTGGGAGAGCCTGTGGTACCAGCTGACAGGATAATGGAGTAGTGGGTGAAAAAAATAAAGGAGAGGAAGAAGGAAACCCATGATAAATCCACCTTTCAGAGATAACCTCTCCTTCTCAACGCTAAAGATTACTTTTCTCCCCTTCGCTTTTTCAAGTTCATTGAAAATGACACCGAGTTGCCATTTCCCTTCCCACTTGACCCGCTTCCCACCGGACTTCCTGACCTTTCTCACCAGGGCTTCTTCCAGCTCGTTCTTTTGTGTCTGTGGTCGTGGATGTGGAAAATTATGGCGAAGAACAGCTCGTGCTGGTTAGAATCTAAAGATTCTGGACGGAGGGCCTCTCCAAGGAGCAGCCCCTAGTCCCTGATGCACTCATTCCAAAATGCAATGCTGATGCAGTGGCACTAGTTTCTGTCTTATATCCTCCTTTGCATTTTGTTTTTTTCATTTCTTCTGTAAGTACTTACGGTTCAACTTCTACTGAACGATGAGTTTACATTTGTAATATTACCTTTACATGTAATGTAGATATGAATTATTATCTGCATTGTAGTGATGAGAACCCCAAGATTCAGAGCACTTACTTAGGATTAGCGTCGGGCTGCGAGTGGCACAAAACCCCAAATAATAGCTATTATGTAAAAAAAGAAAGACATTTATTTCACTCTCAATTTTAAATAATGTTTGAAAACAGGCAGTGTGGGGTAGCATGACAGCTCCATGAAATTGCTAGGGATTCAGGCCTCACCATTACTAGGTGTGGCTGTCATCCAAATAGGTCCATGACGGCAGCTAGAAAACAGCTCCAGCCATTGTATAGATATATTCTAGGCAGTGGAAAGAGAAATAGGTCAAGAAGAGGCAAATGTCACACAGCTGCCCCTTTTGCCTCATTAGCTGGAACGTGGTCACAGCTAGCTTCAAGAGGGACTGGAAAATATTGTCTTCATTCTAAATGGCCATGTGCAAACTAAAATCAGGGCTTTTATTATTAGTAGGGATAAAGTAGATAATAGATATTGGGGTACAATGCACATGTATCTTTCCCAGAGTCCCAGACCAGCGAGGGAAGAAACTTAAGCCTACGTTTTGATTTAAGTTCCAGTGCTCTCTTCAGTGTGTGGGGTGGGCCAAGGGGGTTGTACTAGAACCCCAATCAAAAGATACGTTTCACTTTCTGCTCTGAAAGACTAGTGTTTGAGAAATCTAACTTATGAAATATATAATAAACTGGTTTTTTTTTACTACTTTATTGACTGTTTATGAGTATCAAGAAAATCTGCATTTATGTACAGTGAATGCATCAGGAGATCAAAAGAAAGGAGCGTTTCCATGTGGGCTAGAGCTGCCAAGGACAGTACCAGGGATGAGAGGGTAAGGCCAATGTTGAGGTCTGGCTTACTGTGTATATGGAGAAAATGTGGTCTCTTTGATGGGGAGCATGTTGAAGATGTTGGTTTCTTTGGAGAACAGTGTGATTCTGACATAGGAACTGCTGCTCAACTGATGTCTGAGCTAAGGCAATAAAATAAAATAAAACAGGCCTTTTCTTCTGCACACATATACTCAGAAACCTTTTCCTGCAATAACAATATCTATCCACAAACCCCTCTTGCAGTGATAGTAATGGCTAACATTTAATGAATGCTTATGTGTTACTTACTCGTTCCTCTCAAGGTCTTAAGGAGGAGGAAGTATGAGACTTCCATTGTATAGTCAAGTAAACTGAAGTGCAGAGAGATTTAGAACTTGCCCAAGATCATGTGTTTAAGTGTTAGAGCTAATGTTCAATTCTAGGCATTCTCGTTTCCAGAATCCGCCTTTTCACGTGAGGTTATACAACCATTCCTGCAGCAGCCTTTGTCGTTGGGAGTTTATACCTATAAAGCTCCAGACTGAGAAATGCTCATGCTGTAGGACAAGTAGTTCCATAGAACACAGGGAGCCATATTAACAGGGGCTGAGGTCAAGGCCAATATCATGAGTTAGCCTGATCTTGAGAGTTACTTTGCTATTGGTTTGCTGTTTCCTTATGGGAAAAATGATCAGCTCCAGGCTTTTTGCCTAATTCTTCTGATTCTAAATCAAAAATGAGAATAGTGAGGCCCAGAAACTTGGCTAAGTCTTTGGACCTTCCTTGACCTTAGTTTCTGTACTTGAGTGCTCTCTGGAGTTTCCAATTCAGTTCTGAGCAACTCTGCTGCACTGTACAATACTCAAGCCCTTTCTGATCCCCTTTCTTTCCATTTATGAAACTCTAAACATGGAACCAAGACCGGCTCAGGATGGCAGCAACAACACCGTTCTATACAGCTCTTACACCATAATGCATGCAGTGTGAGGCTCTCAGTGAAGCCTACACTCCCATGCCCTTAATCTGCACCATAGAGACAGTCTGCACCATTTTACTCAGCATTTGTTAAGCACCTGCTATATGCCACACGTTGCACTATGCCCGGAGACACAAAGGGGAATAAGATACTGGCCTCAGACACTTCAGTCAGGTAGATGTTCTTAACCTGAAGTCCATGAATGGTTTTCAGCACATCTGCAAATGTCCTAAAACTGTATACAATATTTTGCATATTTGCCAAGATTCGCATATTTTCCCCTAGGGGCAAATTTCATACTTTTCATCAAATTCTGTACTGAGTTGGTAATCCAGGAAAGTTACAAATCACTCACCATGTGGTCAAGACAGAATCCAAACAAATATTCAGAACATAGTAGCAGAAGTTCCGTGTCAGAAACATGAATGAACTGTCATTGGATATAGAAGCAGGGACATTCATGCTCCCACCAAGGCCTGAGGTGGATCGGCGTCCTGCAGGGATGATGTGAGCTGAGGCCAAGGGAATAAACAAGGACTGGATAGGCAGGAAGGCAAGGAGAAGGGCATTCCAGGGTTTGAACTGAGGGACCCAGTGGGTCAAATTCTTCTGTCCTGAGAGAATGCACATCCGGATTTGGATGCTGGGTATATAGGCTGTGAAGACTAGCATGGTAGGAATACAGAGTGTCAGTTCTTGAAAGTCGGTGCCCAGGATGCATAGGGAGGGTGGCTCTCAGGGATGGTGACAGTTGGGACTAGGTAGAGAAAGACTTTCTGATATGTCCCTAATACTGAGCAGCAGGAATCTGACCTCTGGAGACAGGCTGCCTGAGTCTCAGAGAAGGTCAACTTCACATCTCAGCTTCCTCTTGCTGAAAACTGGGCTTGATATTTGATAAATAAATCATGCAATCTTCCCTTCACACCCTGCCCCAAATAAAAACATCCACCGTTACCACCACTTCACAACTGGCCACTGTGGGCCCCTGACAATCAATTACCCACCGGAGATGAAATTATTGTTTAATGGCTCCTGGAATGGGCTCCCACTCTGACATTCATCACAATCAATAATGCATCAGCAGGGACAAAAGAAATTACCTGCCTCCTGCTAAGTGAAAGAGTCCATTTATATGCAGCACAGCCCCTTCACGCCTATTGAGCAGGCCACCACAGGTGGGTTTCCACATTACAGAGCTCCTCACTCCAAGGAGATGGGGAAGTAGGCTCTTGGGTGAAAGTTGTGCACATTGCTACTTACTCAGGCTCGACAGAGTCCAGGCAGGTCTTGTGGGTGGGCCACAGACCAGTATGGTGAACAAACAATGGTGGCTGATCAAACTTACAATGAACGAGCTGCCACTCTCCCTTCCCAGGCCTGTTCAATGTACATTGCATCTCCATGTTTTTCTATGGAGATGATAGGACATAATTTCCTTTTAGATGTTTGTAGGCCACTGGGGCTGGTGTCTGGTGAATCCTCAGTCTCAATTTCCTGCAGGATGAATACAGATGAAATTTTCACCTCTTATATCTTAGATTTCTCACCCCAAAGGTGGGCTTACTAATACTGACATCAGAGGATAGTGCTGAGGTTAAATGAAATATCATATGTAATGAGTATAACAGGCATCCTCCTGCCTTCCTGCCCTTATCTGGGAAAATATTCTACAGTTAGTGAGATACATCCTGATATTACTGATACAATATTGGTGAGGTTAACTGAAAGAAGGATAGATCAAGAGAGTAATCATGTTTAAATTTCAAGTCCCAAAATCTTGGAGAACTTCCATGTTATTTCACTCTTTATATACCAGCAAATACTATGGAGATATGAATTCCACCATTAGATCAGCTCAGAGATATTTTAACCAGACAAGAATCTAAGATAAAAGTTTTCCTTCCTTCCCACTCTCCATTTGTTCACTTGTTCATCTATTTGAATTTTATGGGGTGATGACTATTGGTCAGATGTTATATCGGTCCCTGGGGATACACAGATAAAAATACACTATCTCCCCCCTCTCCCCTAGCCCAAGAACTTGCAGTGTGGTGGAGAAAAATAATTCTGAGGAGATGATCATGAAGTGAGTACCAAGTCTCCTTGGGGAAGTGTGGAAGACTTCAGGGAGGAGGTGATGCCTGGGCTTACTCCCACTGGACGGGTAGGAGTTTGATGGTGCACAGGTGGGAGAGCCCTTAGGGAAATAAATCATGATTTCCCCCACCGGTTCCTTACTTTTTCCAACAATTTCAATATTTTGTGCTGTGGTCAATTTACAGGTGGGTAAACTTATCTAAGGGAGGCCAAGTGCTTTGTCTGAAATCGCAGAAAGACTAGGGATACAGCCACAACTGGAATTCACGCATCCTGATATCAGCCTAAGACTTTTTAATGTTTGCTGTGCTCATGTGCCATATACAGAAGGAGCAGATTCACTTAGCGTGGGTTGGCTCTCATCAGGACCTACGCCCTGCTAAGCAATGGCGAAGAAGTGGTTGACAGAAACGTGAAAAAGACCTTAAGGCAAGACATGCAAAACATAAAAGCAGTACCATACAGTAAGTGGTTTAGAAGAGGTGTAGCAAAGTGTGAGGATGCACAGAGAAAAGAACAATCAACATTGAAGGGTGAAGAGAAGGTTTTCCAGACAAGATGGCATCTGATAAGTTAATATCAGCTATCTTTGCTGGCATACCTTAGTTCACCTCATGGTTCCCTTGAAGTAACAATGAGTTCTAAGACTATACGATTTCCACATTGCCCTTGTTTGTTACGCAGCTGCCACACCTTTTTGACATGTGGGCTTTCTGACCAACTAACACTGAAAATCACTCCTTCAGCTATATCCTTAACCCTTCCCTGTCTGTGGTTCCTTTTGAGCCTAAGTCTGGGTTCTCAGCAAAACTGAAGCAGCAAGGCATGTATAAATGCAGCACTCTCTGCCAGCATAAGAGTGTTTTATTATGATTAAAAAACGTTTTTTTTTTCCTTAAAACAACCAATCTATATTGGTAATTATGTGCTGAGGTCCATCGGCTTTGTGCTCTGAAGGGTGCAACATTATTGTCAAGAACCCTTGATTGCTTGCTTCTTGTTTTACAATCTTGGTCTGCACTTTAGGCTCCATCCGAAACATTAGTGGAGAAACCAAGAGTGAAACAGTGGTAAATCCAAAAAACTTGGATGTGCTTCACCCACAGGTTTCTGCTTCCTTGAAGAGACAGGCAATGAGATGACTGGCCTAAGCACCCGCAGACATCTCTGCTTGATGAGAGAAACATGAAATACAGTGCATTCTGAATGGAGAGGTGCATTCATGAAGCAGACAAACCCCAAGGCAGAGACGCCTGCCTCTGATCATATTTGCTATTTCTGAAATCTCCTGATTTCATCTTGATATTATTTTCCCATAGGCTAAACATCTAGTGGTGGAAAAATTCCACCGTTGGACACTTATGACTCTGAATTGACATGACCTCATTGGTGCTCTACCCACTTTCTCTTATTCCCTTTTTCAGCACAAATAGAGGGGGTTATGTAGTTACAGTTTTACAAACCTGAAATCAAGTAAGTACATTTCTGTATAACTTGTTTTTCTCTTAACAATATATTGTATGAATCCCTCTGGGTCAATAGATATAGATCGAACAGGAGCACATTCTTTTTATTAGTTGAAAAATATCTTATGGTATGAGTGTTCTATGGGCTATTTAGCCATTCCCCTATTGAGAGGTGTTCAGTTTGTTTCTACTTGTAAAACTACCCTGTAATAAACATCTTTGTATGTGCACTCTTTGGCACCCTACTTTCATTTCCAAGGGCTAGGTGCTAATAAGTGTGAGTTAAGGTACAAAGTATATGCATATTTTGAGTTTTAATAGATCCTGTCAGACAACTGTAGCTACTCACATTCCCACCAGCAATGTTTGAAAAGGCGCCTTACCTCCAGGATTCTTACCAGGTTATCTCTTTAAAAATGTATGTACTTCTGGGGCAGCTGGGTGGCTCAGTAGGTTAAGCCTCTGACCCTTGATTTCTGCTCAGGTAATGATGTCATTGTGAAAGTAAGCCCTTCATCAGACTCCACACTGAGCATAGAGCCTGCTTAAGATTCTCTCTCATCATCTCCCTATGCCCCCATCTCTCTCTCCCTCTTTCTCTCTCTCTCTATAATAAACAAACAAACAAATAAATAAATAAAATGCAAATACTTCTGGAAAGGTCTTTAAATAGCCATCAGAATAAAAATGCCTATAATTTACATAATCTTTTTGCAGGTTACAAAGCACTATTTATCACATATATTATCTGATCCAATCCTCATAAGAGTGCTTATAGATGGTTTGTATAGAAGCAGAACCAGGCCTGGAGTAGGAAGTGATTTGTCCAAGGCCAGATATCAGAGGGGCATCAAATCTAGAACTGATGGCTCTGAGGGGCTCTCCCCTATCCCTAGCTCCTTCTTTAAATGGAAGTGTAAAATATTTGATCACAAGGTGTAGTGTAAAGAGTGCTGTGTCATGCTCATGACCTGGCCCTGCTACTAACTACCTGGCTGGCTTTGGGCAAATTATTTCATTTCTAAGAAACTAAGTTAGATTCTTTCTGTCATCTCTTCTAGTTCTCGTAACAGTGGCCTGAAGTCAGGCCGACAGATACTAACAAGGGCGCAGAAGCCTAAGGGAAAGGGAATCCTAAAGGAAGTGAAGTTACAGTAGAAAAGAATTTTTTAAAATCATGAAACACTTCACTTGTATATGGAAGATTAGAGCAATAGAGTTTGAAGTATGCCTAACATAAAGCTTGGACCACGACTCCTGCTGTGTATTAAGTGCTTACCACTGGGATTATTGATACTGATTATTTGTGGCCGAACAGGTAAACAGTACAAGCAGTTCTAGGCAGAAAGTGGGAAGAATTTGGTTTCTTCTTTCAGCAACTCTGGGTAAATATCCAAATGATCTTGGAGCATGTGTTCATGAATTTCTTATAAATGCTGGCATTTCAAGACTTTACACGTGCCAGGCAATTGGTGGCTTGATCTATCTATCTATCTATCTATCTATCTATCTATCTATCTATATATAGCTGTCTTCCCTGGAGGATGGTCATATTTTGTAGCAGGAGTTTATGGCAGATTCTTTAGGTATGATAAGCTTCAACCTGCCCAACTTATCCCTGAGGTGATTTCTAGAAGCCTTATGCTTAGGTTGAATTTACTAAAACTTCTGAGTTTTATTTCATACAACCTATTATCAACCCAGTGTCATCTATTCTATCATTTTTTTCTTTATTTTCTTAAAATTTTTAATGTTTATTTTTGAGAGAGAGAGAGAGAGAGAAAGAGAGAGAATCCAAGGCTCTGAGCTGTCAGCACAGAGCCTGACACGGGGCTTGAACCCATGAACCGCAGAATCATGACCTGAGCTGAAATCAGGTGCTTAACTGACTGAGTCACCCAGGTGCCCCTATTGATTTCCTTTTTCTGATTATAAAAGTAACACATAATAATTACAAAGGTATTTATAACCATTAACATGAGTGTAAATGACCTTCCAGCCACACTTTTTAAACACAGATGAGATCCTACTGTGTGTTTGTCTATGTGTATAATTTTGAACTCTGCTTTTTTTCACTTAACACTAGAACATCAGCAATATCTCTACTCCCACACCAGGATGAGACTTCCAGCCTTGCCTATCAGGTGCAGGTGGAGAAGCTGGAAAGAGGACGGCAGATGCACATTATCTTTCAAAACAATAACTTCACCACTGTTGAAATGAGGTTCCTTGGATCTTTGTCTCTTCGCAATCAAACAAGAAATTCCTCTTCCCTCTAGGAAGAGTATGGAGGGAAGGAAGATGGGTGTGTTTCTTTTTTTAGGACCGAGGCTGCAGGCTGGGAAGAAGGTTCTAGAATTTTCAAGACCATGTTTCTCTATGATCTTTAAGAAGAGCATATGATGAAATAGAGACTGTTAGCATAGATGCTCTGATTTGGTTTACTTCCATATGAAAGATTTTAAGGCTTGGGATGACAGGGTTGAAGACATATATTTTAAAATTTCTGTCTACCTGTGCAATTTAATTTTAAAATGGAATGTATGTGAAAATACTTTGATACTATAAAGTGACATCCAAATACCACTAAGATCATTATAGCTTATTAAATTTAATTTGGTTGTTTGGTGACCTCATCTTCAGTCTGTATTTTAAATACTTAGGTAGTTGTGAATGTTGATTAGTCCACATCAGTTTTTTCATCTGTAAAATGAGCATGATAATAATGCCTACTATGGCTTTTTTACAGATCAAATGAAATAATGCACTCCAAAATGTTCTAAACTAAAAAGTACTCCAAAAAAACCTATAAAGTACTGCTCTGGTATTATTAATAATAATAGTCATTATTATATCAGCCACCCTTCCTACCTTTCCATTATCTTACCAAGATACCTTTAGTATCTTCAGTCAGTTTCCACTGAGGAGTATTGGAGATGCCCCAGGGAGAGAAAGAATGAAACCTGCCTATGTGGTCTGGTCCAAGGTAGCTCCCTATATTGGTACTTGATGGATTAAGTGGAGAAACTGATAATACCCTTGGCCTGACATTCATGACCTCATGGCTGCAACACTGAGGATAAGTGCCTGTAGCTTTCTAAGCCATAGAGCCATATATAATATAAAACATATATGTTATAACATATAACATAAGACATGTGCATTATAACATGTATATACGCGCGCACGCACACGCGTGTGTGTGTGTGTGTGTGTGTGTGTGTGTAATGACTAAATGATATAATGCTTGGCACATCACCATGATTTATTAATAGTTACAATTAATTGAAGGTTATCTCTAGCTCTATGATATAAAGATAGTTGACACATGTTCTTTTGACAACAAGAATTCAGACTGGCTAGTAGAAGGACGTGAAATTGCTAAAGAATGTTTCTCTAAGAAATCCTTATGGATTCCATGATACTAAGTTTTTTTTTTTTTAACACATATGAATATTTATTAATAGTAATGCAACTGAACAAAAGCTGATCCTGAGCCACATAATTATATTATGGGACTTTGAGTTTTTTAAACTCAAGATAGCAGGCAAAGCACTTGAAACCAAGGAGTTTGGTGAAAAATAAGGTAAGGAACAAGTTTTTGGGTATCGTTTCTCTTTGTATTCATTTTGCAGGGGAGGAGCAGAGTCTTGCCTCTTGACTTGCCTGAAGCTGGCATTGAGCTTGGAATTCACCTCACAGTGTTCTCCTGGTTTGTTATCCTGTTCAGTCAGATTCAGACTCAGGGGTCTGTCCTAAGACTGCGGGAGGGCTTTTCAGGCAGAGGCTTCTGTTAAGTTTGGGGGAGGGAAGTTCTATCTGGGGTCACATTTCTCACAGACAAGATGCAGAGCCCTGGGAATTGAAGCAGTGTTTCTGAGCAATATGGGCAAATGAAGTTGGGGATGGAGGGGTGGAGCTGAGCAAGCAATGAGGTCAAATCTGGGAAAGGAGGAGAAGGAAAGAGAGGCAAATAGAAATCACACGGTGCTTGTGCTTAGCTGTGATCTAACATGACTTTCCCCTCTGTTGGCAAAGGGGGGCACATGATGTTAACATTCATTATCATGTCATATTCGATTGACTGCCAGAATTTATTATGCTTTCTGCTGTTACACACTGAATACTGACAAAACCCATTCCCTTGCTCAAGAAAGGTCTCTGCTTTCTAATCTTCACACAATAACAGGGAGGTGGAAGGCCATCAATACCAGAGTAATGAGTGTCAGAGTGAGGCCAGGTCTGTAGTACCTTAATTCCAGAAGCAGCAGGTAAAGGAGAGAAGAAGAGGCAATGAAGGGATATGTGCCTGCCTCAGGATAATGAAGCCCTGAGATGGGGTTGGGCGTCTAACTAGGTGCAAAGTGTGAGTGACGGGATTCCTCACTGTGTGTGTGTCAGTGCAGACAGTCAATCTTGTGGCAGCATGCCATCCCCTAGTAAGAACTGAGAATAGCAATACAGGAAAAATGAGAAGCCGTTTCCACCATTAAAATAATCCAGCTTATCAGTGAAGATGCATTTTGCTTAACTTGTTAATTAATTAACTCCAAAGTCATTGCCTTAGCATCTTCTATAGACCAAGCACTGTACTAAGCTTCTAGATTATAAGAATGGACAGACACAATTTTTCAGACTGGAGTAGTCCACTGGGCACTAGGAACAGGCAATCTAACAGCTATTGGACAATGTGCTAAATTTGGTAACAAATTTCATTGAGACACTTGAATATTTATTAAAAAGATTTATTTAAGACACTGAGCTAGATACTGGAAATATGAAGATAAATAAAACAGGATCAGTGTTTTCTGGGACTTCTCAGAAAGTGTCAGGGGGGTAATAAGCAGTGAGGTGTCTAGCACAGATCCCAAGTGAGGCAGAATAGGATGCTGGAGCAGACTCCTGGGGGAAACTAGGAACCAGGCAAATGTAGGGCAACCATAGTTCAGGAAGAGAGACCAGCATGTCAAAAGGCTCAGAGCAAGGAAAGAATATCTAATTGAGGGACTTGCAAGTACTGAACAAGCTAGAGCATTGAGTCTGTGAGTGGTGGTGGGTAGGGAAGACATCAATCCCACCTCGCAAAGTGCCAGCAGCAGACCTTGGGGAAGCCATTATTCCAAGCAACATTTGCCTGTCCACATTTCCTTTTTTAAATGTTTATTTATTTTTTTTATAGAAAGAAAGTACAAACAGGAGGAGGGGCAGAGAGAGAACGAGAGAGAGAATCCCAAGCAGGTTCCACACTGTCAGCGCAGGCCCTGATGTGGGGCTCAAACTCACGAACCATGAGATCATGACCTGAGGCAAAATCAAGAGATCATGCTTAACCGTCTGAGACACTCAGCCACCCCATGTCCATATTTTCTTATTTACAGTTCTTTTTCCCATTGCTCCTTCCCCACCTTAAAGTACATTTCATCTGAGTTAAGTATGAGGTGGGAATACTGATGAGTCCAAGGGGCTTACATTTGAATGAATACTCTTAAGGAGTATTCAGATCTCAGAACCCAGAGAACTGGGAGAGGCAGTACATATCCCCAAAACATCTCAAATTAACCCAACTGCTCATAATGCTCATCTGCTTAGGAGAGGTGATAACAGAGAAAGTGAATTCAGAGAACTGAGGTAAATGTGTGATTAAAGAAGTCAGACTTCTAAAGGCCAGAGCTGTGTCCTGGCTTGCTTGAATCCTCAAGGATAGAACTCAGACACAGATTCTTTCTTTCTTATTTGCAGAGAGAAAATTTGAGAGAGAGGTCTTGTATTTTACATTTATCTCAGCCCTAAAGAACATCATGAGGAGTCTAAAATATCCTTGATGGGGGGCCAGAGACTCAATGTTTTAAATTCTGAAGGAATAGTTCTCATATGGAAAGCTGGGGGTTTATTTATATTAGAATGATTCAGATTTGCTGGAGCCCTAAGAATGGGTCAGCTGAGGTAAAGTTATCTTACCAGTTTCCTGTAAACCTAAGGATGCATTTGCATCTTTGTTTGTAAAAATTAAAATAATCATTTACATACACATTTGCATTCTGTACAAACTGTGTACACAAGATTAAATTAATTAGTAGCTCTGATATGTAAGTTGTATCTAACAACTACCAACAATGTGGTATTGTGGAAAGAACTCAGGCTCTGAAGCTTTTGAAACAGAATTGGATCTGAATCCCGAATCCATCACTGGTTAGCTATATGACTTCTCTTGGAGTCTCAATTTATTCACATATAAATATAGAAAAAACAATTATCTACCTCACCTATCTATTGGTTAATGCTCAAATAGCTTCATAATAGATGCAAAATACCTAGCACAATGCCTGGCTTGAAGAAGGTATGCACCATATATTTGTTCTTTTGACAATCATGATTGTGGACCCAAATGAAAGCATGGAGGACAGTCATTTTTAGCAGGTGCCTTTGTCTTCCTAGGTTTTATTCGCTAAAGAAGGGGAGGGTGAGCCACCAGACATTTGTGAGATAAAAAAAAAAACTCTCGTCTCAGTGCAAGGTCTGACTCTCCCAACCATCCTCACCATCCTCAGGGCTTCACTCCCCTTCTTCCACAGCATAGATTTCAGGTTTATAGATAAATCTGCATATACTGGGAACTCTCCATTCCTTTGCTTCTCTATTACTCCTTTGTACTCACCTGGAAAATTCCAGTCCGTTGCTTACTTCATGTGTGTACCATGAATGGAGCAACTGAAGGTGACTGGAGAAAAAGATCCGTGATCATGTTGTATTAGTTGGAGTGTCTAGGAAACAGGTGCCAAGACGGAGTCTGAAGTGGGTAGGGGAAAGAGTAACCCCTCTGAAAGACATAGCTGAGGAGGGAGTAGAGGTAGGCAAGGAAAACTTTCAGAATGTGAGTCAGGTCTGATACATGTGAGAGAGTAAGGAGAGCAATGGTGCAATTCTGAGAAAGTCTTGGCCAACCCAATGAGAAGTCCATGTACAAAGACTGCCAATAGAGCAGTCCCATGAGGGACTCCATCTATGCTTGGTCACAGGCTAAGCACTGCCAAGAAGAGCATGGCTTTGGTTCAAATGTTCTGTCAGATCCCCCAAGACACTGCATAGGGAGATTGTCCACTAACTTCCCTCTTCCAGCTGACTGAAAGCTCTTTATTGAAAGGGGGTCTGAGTGATATACCTTCTTGGATACTACATAGACTTACATTAAGACAAAAAATATCAAATGGGTCTTTAGTGCTGCGAGCCAATCCCACTACATTTCCTTAGTCAATTTACTCTCCCTGCTCTGAAATGATTATTTCACATCTTCATTTCTCCCCTCAAAGTTCTGAAACTCCTTCTTCTGTCAGATAAATGCTCTACTTTATTTTACTGAGAAAATAGCAATAGTCAGAAGTAATCCACCACCCTGACCCTATCACAATTCCTGGATCTGCACCCACATACTCTGCCTTCTAGCCTGTATGCCATGCTTGCTCCCATTTAAAGCTGACCCCTCCACTTTTGTACTGGAGTCCCCTCCAGAATGTTCAAGAAGCTTGTTCCTCACTACTCATCACCCTGAGCAGAGAGATGTCTAATTAGCACCTTACTTCTGCACTGCTCTTTGGGTAATACTCCCTCAGATGGTTGTCCATACTCTTCATCTCCATTTTTCCACTTCCAAATTTTTCTTGATTGCAATCCAATGAATATTTTGATGTCTCTCTCACACTAATGAAATTGTTTTGTCAAGGTCATCTCTCATTACATCTGATTTGACTTGTCAGCCGCATTTTGCAGTTTTTCCTCCTTCTTGGAAAAATTTTTTCCCTTAGTTTCAGAGGCACTGTGTTCTTTGTTTCCTCCATTTTACTGGTCACTACTTAGTCTCTATTCCTAGGTTCTCCTAATCTCTGCAATCTCTTAAGGTGGAATGACTCAATGTTCAGTTTCTATTCCTCTATCCTTCCTAAATTTACCCCCTTAAGAAATCTCATCTACTTCCCTTGATTTAAATAACATCTTTTCATTGTTATCTTCCATCTTTGGCACAATTTGTCCTCTGTTCACCTCCAACCATCTCTGCTTGGATATCTAATAGATATTTGAGAATCAACAGTTTGAAATGGGATGCTTGATTTGTGCCTTTACCCTGAAAGTCCTTACCTTCCATTTATCCAGGTATTCAGACCAAAACTCTTGTTATAATCCTTGACTCTTTCACCTTTGACATCCAAACTATCAACAAATTATTCAGGCTTGACCTTTGCAATAAATCTGGGGTGTGATTACTTTCTATCTCTTCCAGTTTTACTCTTCACTCCCAGTCCTTAGCGCCTCTCATTGCACTACCATGATAACTTCCTAACTGATCTCCCTTCTGACACTTATGTATTCCTATGCTCTACTCCTCACAGAGCACTTGGTCAGGCCATTCTTCTGCCAACAAGCCCCCAATGTTTGCCATTACAGTAAGGGCTCTAGTCTTAAACTATCCCTAAATCTACTGGCTTAAAGTAGTATTCTGGACTCAATGTTTGTGATCCCCCCCCCCCCAATTCATAGGTTGAAACATTATTTCTCAGTGTAATGGGATTAGGAAGTGGGACCCTTGGGAGTAATTTAGGATTTGACAAGATCATGAGGATGGAGCCCTTGTGAATGAGGCTAGTGCCCTTATAAGAGTTCTAGAGAGCTTGCTTCCTATCTCTGGTTTCCACCATGTAAAGATACAATAAGAAGCTGGCAGTCTGCAATCCAGAAGAAGGGTTTCCCCAGATCCTGACCATGATGGCACCCTGCTCATGGACTTGATCACCTGATCACACTTCTAGAAGTATGGAGATATGTTTTTTGTTTGTTTGTTTGTTTAAGCCACCCAGTCTGTATTTTTTTTTTTTTTTTTTAATAAAAGCCTGAGTGACTGAGCTGAACAGCAACCAATTTTATTATGTTTCACGAGTCTGTGGGTCTGGAGCCCAGGCAAGGCTAAGCTAGGTGATTCTTCCTTTCTACCTGGTATCAACTGGGGTCACTCAGTAGGTTCAATTTGAGGCTAGTCTGTTCTAGAGGGTCCAAAATGGCTTCACTCTCATGCCTGGCACTTTGGCAAGGAGGATTGAAAGGCGGGAGTCCACTGGGTCCAGGTGAACCCTTCTCCTTCATCATGTAGTCCAGGGCCTCTCCACACCATCTCTCTAGCAGAACTTTCACATGATAGTGAAGAGCTCTCAAAGACCAGAATAAAAGCTTGAAATTCTCCAAAAACCTGGATCTAGAACTGGCCTAATGTTACTTCTGTGGTAGTCCATTGAGCAAAGTTATCACAGGCCACCTAGACCAAAGAGAAGGAGAAACACACCTCTGACTCTCAAGGGAGGACCAACAAAGGGTTTGTGGCCCCATTGACTCCACCATACTAAAAATACTCATATTAAAATTTGAGATTCTTTTTTGTGGAATACAATGCCTTACATGATTGGTCTTTGGCTACCACTGCAAGTTCATTTTTTTCTGCTCATTTTATTCCAGTCATTCATATTCCTTGCTGTTTCTGAAATATTTTTCCAATGCAAGACGTTTGTATTTGTTGGATAATCCCCAAAGTATTTATACCATTTTCTTCCTCTTCATTCAGGCATCTGCTCAAAAGGCCACTCCTCAGAGAGTTCTTCTCTCAGGTGGCCTGGCGTCTCTCTTCCTGAACCCATGTGATTGCATTTCATAGTCCTATTTACCACCTGACCTTATGTTACCTGTGGTTGGCTTATTCTTTGTCTTTCTACTGGAAGGGAATGTTTTTGTTTTGCTCACCCCTGAATCTTTAGTACTAGATGAGTGGAGGGCACTTAGAAGACCCTCAGAAAATGTTCGTTAAGTGTTGAGGAAATCAAGTAAATCTTCTGTCCTCAAGGAGATTAACAGTAAAATAGAGAGAGCAGGTAGGAGTACAGTTACTCTTATTGTCTCAGGCACCTCGTTATAAATGGCTTGACTTGACTTGTATTTATTTCCTGTAATTGCATGCAGTAATCAAGGGAAAGCAAAGTCCCAAATGTAGTGATAAAAAAGAGGCTCCAGAGGGCTTCCTTCCAATCACTAAAGCTGGAAGCCCCCAGTGCTTTCTGTCTGGCTTAAGTACATCAGTATAATCGAAGCATATGTAGTGGGGGAGAATTCTGGGTTTGCAAATGCTCTTGTCTTGCAATGGTGGTATGTGAGTTGGGGTGAAATGTTCACTCAGAGTGAACACTTCTTACTAAGAATTCTAGGATAAAAATGACTTTAAAATATTATGGCTCTGCCAGCAGATTGTTTTATTCTCCATCAAATTCCCAGCTCAGAGCCTAGGGCCTGTCACATAATAGGCACTCAATAAATATTAATCAAATAATAAATTCTATTGGGGATTCCATATGTGGCTTTTGTTGAATTCAAATGTGAGGCTTGATGCTGCAGGTGAGAAGCCTGGCCAACTGTAGGTACTCCTTATAGGACCACCAGCTGGAAGCAAAAGTGTAAAGGGGGTATTCTGAAGAAGTCTCATGGCCCATCCTCCCTATGCCTCTGTAAGACTGTTAGGATGACTGTGGTAGAAAACAGCAGAGGTTGATTTGAACTCGCTAAAGCAAAGTGATCACCTTGGTGGGAATACTCTGAGGTATCTTATGGAATCTATGAAGTCTGAACACCAAGGCAGAGCTGGGACGGCCAGGAGGCAGCTGGGTCTCAGAAGGAAGTATAGCTGGTGCTTGAAATGCTGGCAAGAGCCTCTTCATCCTTCATTCAGTATTTCCCTGCTGCATTCTGGCATCTTTCTGTCATGCTGAATATCAGGTTTCTACATATGGCAAAAAACATGGCCACCTATAACATTCGAGATTCTTGGCTTTGGCTAAAATAGGGAGGCTCATATGACTCTTTCATAAACTCAACTTCAGTACTTGAGAAGAAAGGAACTGTTGGTCCAGCTGGTTATAGGTGTAGTATCCTGATCAAATCAGCTGCAGTTAGTGTGGAGTCAGATAAGAACACAGTGGCTCATATGGAGCTGTAAGACTTGGGGGATGGGAAAATGGTTCTCAGAGAAGAGCGGGGCACTAGTGACCAGATGATAATGTACCTGTCTGCCTCAACCACCTTCTAGGTGAATTTAATCTATCTATAATTCCTTCTGAGGGACACAGAGGAATTACTTACTCCACAAGGCCACACTTTCTATCTATTGATGATTATGCCTTTGCCCCCATATTCTTCATAACTTACACACTAGTCCAGATTGAAATATTTAGTATGATTAGGTAGTTTTCCAGGCAACTTGGAGATTGAAGGCATTAGCCACAGGGGCAGAAGCTGAAAGGATGCACTGGGAGATGACACAATGTAGATTTGGGCTCAGTAGGACAGCCAAAGCCCATGGTGCTCAAAGCTATTAGGAAACAAATCCACAGGTGAGCACAGGAGGGGGCTCAGTGGCGTATGACAGAGCCTGATCTTCATGACATGATAGAGGTGGGGGTGGAGTGGAGTGAGGTGAGAGATGGGATCCTGAGAGCTGGTTCCTAGAGCTTCCTGGATTCCTACATGCATTTAGCTCCAATCTCAGCCCACCTATATTAGAGTAAATCTGTATTATGTAAGCTTGGTCTCTGTTCTCTGAACCATAGGAATTTGAAAATAAAGTTTGTCCTTGCATTTTCCTGTCCCTATGTCCCTGGTTGTGTGCCTGCTCCCCTGCTCTGGCTAGTTTGGGAGAACTGACCAGAAAATCAAGGGGCTTCGTATTCATGGTGACAGTTAAGAAGATGAAGAGTATTTCCACTCCCACCATTTTACAGAGGAGAAATCTCTCACTACATGAGGCGTTACATAAACATTTGGCCAAAGGTCAGACGCCATGAAAAGATTTAAACCAGGTGCTCCCATTCCATCTCCAACGACTTTTCCTTCTTTCACTCTGGCCTCACCTTTGGTTACTTACCAAAGCTATAGGGTCCTAGGACTCTAACTGATCTAATAGATAACATTTATAATGTTATCTTGATTATGAAGTTTAAATTTACCTGTTTTGTGCCAAACTCTCTTTCTCTGTCGGTCTCTCTCTCGCTTGCTCGCTCGCATGCACGCGCGTGCACACACGCACACACAGCTCGAGAAGAGAGACACTACACAGTTCTACATTAAATCATTATTGCACTCTGAAGATATGTTTCTATGAAGTAAATTTTCCCTTAGGAATTGACTAACTTTGATTAATGTTATTGGAAATACAATTTTTAAAAATTATCTTAACTAAATTTACTATTCAATTTAAATTTAACAATCATTGCTTAATCAATACATATAGTGGGTTGAATAGAGGCTTCCCCAGAAAGATACATCCACATCTTAATGCCCAGTACCTGTGCAAAAGACCTTATTCGGAAAAATGGTCTTATGTTGAAGGTTTTGAGAAGAGATCATTTGGATTATCTGAATGGGCCTTAAACCCAAAGGCAAGTGTCCTTGTAAATGACAGAAGAGGAGAAGACATAGACATGGAAAGGCTTAAAGACACAGACATGTAGTTGTGTAAAGACTGAGGTAGAAATTGGAGTCATGTGGCCACAAGCCAAGGAACACCAAGAGCCCTGAGATATTGGAAGAGGAAAAGAAACCTTCTGCCCTAGAGACTTTCAGGAAAGCTAGGGCTCCCTGACATGTTGATTTTGAACTTTTGACCTTCAAAATTTTTAAAGAACCTAGGCATTTCAGAAAATCAAAGTCTGTCTCTTTGGCTATTTACTTGCCTACACTAATCTGTATAGGATGCTCCCTGTTAGCTGTTCCTTGCATCTAATAATCTCTTTTGCTAAAAAAGAGCTATCCTCCTTCACACATCTTCTGTCAGCATCTCAGCTGGTTCTAAGCTCACTTCTGTGCCCAATCCCTTTTTCAGAGGCTGAAATTAGAGGGGAAGTAAAGATGGAGAAGGTTCTAATGTGACATCCCCTGACCATCTCTTTCCAGTTAGATTAAAGCTATAATATCGCAACAAGTCTTCTACTTCTTCTATGAATTTGCTCCTCTCAACTGGCAGACTGAAGTTATTATTGTTTACATATAGTGCTAGAAATCATCTTTTGGAATCTTCCACAAAAAAACTGCTGCCAATTGTCTTACAGGGCTAGGGCTAGGCTTGTTCTTTCTCTCTCTTAAATCTACTGAACATTTAATATGGAATTTGAAACCATCAATGAAACAACAAAGCAACCAACTGAATGAGAGACAGCATTTGTGAATGCTATATCTGATAGGGGGGTTATACTGACAATATGTAAAGACTTTATACAACTCAAGACCAAAACCAAAAACCAAAAACCAAACCAAACCAAACCAAAACAAAAAACACACACACACACACACACACACACACACACACACACAAATAATCCAGTTAAAATGGGAAGAGACCTGAATAGACATTTTTTCCAATAAGACATACAAATGGTCAAAAGACACATGAAAAGATGCTCAGCATCACTAGTCATCAGGGAAATGCAAATCAAAACCACAGTGAGATATTATCTTACTTGTCAGAAAGGCTACTACGAAAAAGACAAGAAATAACAAGTGTTGGCAAGGATGTGGAGAAAAAGGAGCCCTTGTCCAGTGTGCGTGGAAATATAAATTGGTGCAGCCACTCTGGAAAACAGAGTGTATGGCATTTCCTCAAAAAAGTAAAAGTAGAATTATCGTGTGGTCCAGTAATTCCACTACTGGGTACTTACCTAAATAAAATTCAAACACTAATTCAAAAGCTTATATGAACTTTTATGTTTATTGCAACATTATTTATAATAACCAAGATATGGAAGCATCCATATCCATAGATGAATGTACATCCATAGATGAATGGATAAAGAAATTGTGGTATATACATACAATGAAACATTCACAGCCATAAAAAAGAATGTGATGGACCTAGAAGGTATAATGCTATGTGAAATAAGTCAGACATAGAAAGACAAATACCATGTGCTGTTGCTCATATATGGAATTTAAGAAACAAAACAAAATAAACAAAACCCAAAAAACCAGACTCTTAAATATAGATAACAAATTGGTGGTTGCCCGAGGGGAGGTAAAAGAACGGGTGAAATGGATAGAGGGGATTAAGGGTACATTTATTGTGATTCACACTGAGTAGGTACAGAATTATTGAATCATTATGTTGTATATCTGAAACTAATATAACCCTGAATGTTAATTATACTTCAATAAAAAAAAAATACAAAACAAAGCAATTTGAGAGAAGCATTTGTCAAATAAACACAGCAGTTTTCTTACATCAAATTTGGCTGGTTAGGATAAGTCCTTTACTGACTGTTTTCCTGGCATATGCCATTATTTCTTGTTCTCAGTTGATAGGAAACTGAAGAGAGCAAATGAACTTTACCACCCCTTCCCAGATTTGCTCATATATTTGTGCTGTCTTAGGACCGCATGACTGCTAACAGTCCCTTTTCTACCAACACCTTCAGAAGTGATATAAAAGATATTTGAAAACAAACTGACGATCTTCTAAAACACTAAAGAAGTCTGAGAGGAAAGTGGGCATTATGGCTAATGTTAACTTTAAATTAAACATAGCACTCCCCCTTCTCATCTCACACACACACACACACACACACACACACACACGTGCACAACCACTCAGGATTATTTATGTAAATGTTTTAAAGAATGGGCCTAAAGATATTTTTCTTCTCAGCAGCCTTTTGAGTAGTTTCTATCTTTTTCATCTGTTTTCATCTAAGCTGTACTTTAATGTCTTTTAACTGTATAGTTTTATGTGTCACCACTGATGGTAGTCGCCAGATAAATACAGCAGAGTGCTGGCATAGATCTTCTTTATGGGGTATATATATACAAAGTTGCTTCCACATTTGTACACGTGCTCCATATTTTTGGAACCTGAAACTGACAGGAGAAATAATAAACCAACTTTGTAAAGTAACAGATTCCCAATAGTTTAAGGCATTGAAGAAATCTTGACAACCCTCTTTATTATGATGTATAGACAACATTCATTCAGCAGCAAACATTTATTTTGTTGCTACCAAGTTCTAGGCACTCTGCTACGCATTGGGGATACCACCATGACTAAAATATGGGCTGTGCTTGCAACTTTTAAGTCTTGAGAGGCAGGTGTGGGTATAAATGAACTGAAACAAAACAATGCAATAATTTAAATGGAGTATCTTGGGAACACATAGGAGAAAGCAACCAGCATTTTCCAGGAGTAGGGTCAGCAAGAGCTTCAGGGCATGATGAAATTCAGTGGCTTTCTGAAACCAAAGAGTTAACTGAGGTAGATTCAGTGTTGAAAATAGCATTTATTCTACCTGAAAAAATAGGACAGTAAGTGGGTGACAAATTGCTCCATGTTTATTTCTTCTTTAAGAAATGGAAATATTACAAGTCACTGTGAGCAATTTTTCCTGCTTGCCAAGGTCTGCCCCTAGCTCATGTGTGAGAAAAAAATAATGAAAAGTAGCTATGATAGTTGCCTTCAAATATTTGAGGTGCTGTCATACGGAGAAAGAATAACACCTGCTCAGAGATACTCCAGTGGGTCATGGTTGGGACCCAAAGGCAACAATTACAAGGATTTTAGCTCCATGTGAGAAAGAGAGCTATCTCCCGTGGAACTGGCTGCCTTGTGGGGGGTAGTGAGCTTCCCATCACCAACAGGATTCAAGTACAGCCTGGTGGTCATGTCTGGAGGAATAGCCAAGATAAGGTTTCTTTTAATCCAGTGGGTTGTTTGTTTGTTTGTTTTGGATACATATGTTTGCGATGAATTAGGAAGCAGAAAAAAGTTTTAGGGGAAGGATGAGGCAATAAGGTGCAAAGGTGATGTGTAGGACAAAGGATCTTTAGTTCTTCCTCACTATCTCCAACTGGAATAATTGCACCTATTAGCCACTCAAACTTCTTCAAGTCTCTGGAGGGAAAGATGTATGAATATTATCATTCTGGTCCTATAGAGGAGGAAGCCTCTACAGCTCAGCAAGGATAACATCTATCTTCCATTAAGGTAGAAGTACAAGACTCATTTCATTATGAGATGTTGGAGACTTGCAGATTCTCAGAAGAAAGGAAAGCAGAAGGGCAAAGTAGTGTTTATTTATAAAGCCAGATTTTACATACAGTGCCCGCCAAGGATTTAATGCCGCGCTTCAAGTGAATAAATCCCTCCAGTGTCAGAGACATAAGACATTGTCAAGCTGCCTCTGAGACAATGTGATCATAAAGTCTTAGAACTGAAATACCTCCAGTCACCTTGGTAAGAAAATAATCCTCTCTCAAGTGATGCTTTGAAGTTTAATGGAGTTGCTCCCTATCCAGTAAATGAAATCTGGAGTTGTGTGTGGCAGTGCTGTGTTGCTGAAGAGGGCTTCAAAGCAGAGGAGGGATGTTTCTCTTTCTCTCCAAGTCCTCCCCAGGCTGACCCCAATCTGCTTTTATAGCCCCACTTCCCATCACTGTCTTACACGAAACATATGCCTCAGCCGAACTGTCTACTCCACTTGCTTTGGAAGGCCATGGAGAAGAGTTCAAGCCAGTGGAATTACTGGGGCTGGCCAGGGAGTGCCCATCTTTTAATGCGGGTATAGCTGAACAGGCAGGCTAAAGTTCAAATGAAGGCCAGGCTGGAAAGTTGGACCTAATAAGCATAAAAGCTTCTGATCAGGTGACCATGGGTAGAAAGAAGCCTAGTAAGAATGTCCTATCCTGACGGCTAGATCTTGGCCATGTCACTGTTGAGTCCATATGGGCATCGGGAATGAGACAGGTAGAGCATGGTGATTAGTCTGAGGTCAGGAAGAGAATCTCTAAGGCAGTAGATGGGATCTCAGCAACCTGGGGACCATGCCAGTCATGGAACTTATCCCCCAAGAGAGGGGTTTTATTGAAAGAGGCTTGCAACCAGATGCCATTTCAATGTGGGGTCACTGGAGAGGACTAACTGCCATTAAGACAACATTCTTCACAGAAGTGAAGGGCACATCTGGTCCTGTCATTGCTGTGTGCCAGAATCTTGACTCCGATCATCAGGAAGGATCTGACCTCACAGACCTGACAGCCATATATAACAATGGCCAGAGAGATTCTTTACTGTAGAGCTTTGTGAAAGTGACAAAGGGATTTAAGTGTGACAGAACTTGCAATGTGTAATGAGAACTATCTACAGTTCCTTTTACATTGCAATATAGAGCAAAGGAAGTAGAGCTTTTCAGTTTCTATTCAGGAAGAAATTGATGATCATCCTTACTGTAGTTTAACCCTTTTGGCTCTGATATAATTGGGATCCCTCTTGAGCATTTCCCATATTTCCCCTTACCTAAAAATATCTGCTAGTATAAATGTGCCTTGCTCAAGGAGCTTATTGGCCACAAGTCCTGAGTCATTATTAGCTGAGTTCTACAGAAAGCTATACTTGCCTGTCACGTTTCTCACGTAGCTGGTTGTGCTGACATGACTCTGAGGTACACTCTACCCTAAATACCCTTTGACCCCTACCTGAGCTGAATGAGGCTAGGTGGATAGATAGGAACCAGATCAGAAATGGTCAGAAATGGCCTGTCACACTGTGTCAAAGGCCTAGCCTTGAGCTTTATACTGTGGAAAGTCGAGGGTCACTGAAGGCTATTAAGCACGGCAGTAGGAGAGTCTGAAAATAGAAGAGTGACCATGCACAGCAAAGAAACTAAATCCTAAAAACTGGTGGGTTGGAGTTTGATTTATCTCTCTTCAGGCTGGACCCATTTCACATATCCTCTGATAGGCAGTTCGTCTCCCAGGCAGAGTGGGATACTGGTAGCAAAATGCTAATTGTTCACACATTACATAGACATACAGGAAAGATTTTCAAATGCTTGAATTTGGAAGTGCATGGTAGAAATGGATGAAACAAAGATAGATTTGAGGGTATAGAGGTACTTGCTGATGAGAGCACAGTTAACTTTATCTTTTGAGGGTTGAATAAGAAGAAATTATTACATAGAGAACCAAACCTGTCCTTTATTTGCAAGGGAATTGATACTTTTTGACTTGAATCCAGTACGCTTGTTTGGCCTTCTGAAGCCTGTGAAACTTTACATTTTTAGGAAGACTTTGTTAATGGGTGGCTCAGTGATACAGACATGGAAGAGGAGACCGGTATACAATTTAGTTCTCCTGTTTTGGGAAGGCCCAGTTGATCTTATAAGTGATCAACTTGGTGTTGGTAGAGTAACACCGAAAGATTTTTTAAGGCCATTAGTTCTTCCTGTCTGTCAGCCTAGGGAAAGGAGGACAGGATGAGCAATTGAAGTTGCAAAGTGAAGATAAATTTCTATCAAAACTGGAAAACAAATGAGGAACTTCAGGCAAAGATGATCGAGTGGGGTCACTTTTGGAAGTGGAATGTTTCTTGGATAAAAAAGTAGAGACCCTTGGTTAGAAGAGCATGCAACTCTTGATCTTGGGGCCATGAGATCAAGCTCCATGTTGGGGTGTAGAGATTACTTATATAAATAAATAAGCAAAAATAAATTTAAAAAATAGAGTAGTCCTCGAAAGAGACTACTATTCTGAAAGCCCAAGAGCAAGAAATACCATGTTGTTTTCAGTATGTTGAAGGTATGATGTTTTAAAGGAAGAGGAATCACAAGAAATAGGTTCATGAAAATCACTGTAGGTCACTTTGAAGAATTTAGGCAATAACGGCTCTTAAATGATTTTTGAATTTTAAATTGGAGAATAAAGTGACCTGTTGAGGTCTGGAATTCAGGTAGATGATAGAAGGTTTGAGATAGGGAGACCAGTTAAGGGACATGGGACGATGCAGGCAAGGGATGATGAATATCTGAGCTAAGGCCTTGGCTGCAGGCATTAAGCAGGTGAGAAGGATTTAAAAAATAGAAAATTATAATGTGTCTGACTTGGTGATTTTATTAATCAGTTTTCTCCAAAGGAATGGAACCAATAGGAACTATAGTATATAGAGAAAAATGGGAGGTTTATTACTAAAATTGGGTCATGTGACTATGGAGGCCAGGAAGTCCCTTGATCTATAGTCTGCAAGCTGGAGGCGCAAGAAAGCTAGTGGTATAATTCCATCCAAGTCTGAAGGTCTGAGAGTCTGGGGCCAACTGTGTAAGTCCCACTCGGAGTCTGAAAGCCTGAGAACAAAGAACAATGAATGTCTTTGAGGACAGAAGTAGATGGCTCAACTCAGGCAAATTAACCCTTCCGATGCCTTTCCTTTTCTGTTTGGCCCTCAATAAACTGCATGATAAAACACATATGGTTAAGGGCAATCTACTTAACTCAGTCTACAAATTCAAATGTTAATCTTTTTCAGAGACACCCTCCCATACACATTCAGGAATAATGTTTATCCCTTATCTGGGTATCCCTTAGCCAGGTCACATAAAATTATCCATTACAGTGATGAATTAATATGAAAAGTCAGCGGGAGAAGACAAAGATAACTGCCAGGTTTCAGGTTTGTATGCTTTCAATTAAAACTGATGATGGTGGGACAATCAATTATGACAAGAAAATTTAGGCAAAGGAGAAGGTTTGGGGAAAGAGGGTCACCCATTTTTAGATATGCTGGAGTATGAGTTATTATTGTGAGGCAAGCAAGAAAAAATATCCATCTGAAGCTCAGTAAGAAATCAAGGCTGGAGATTTGATTTAGGGGACATTTACTTATGGGTGGCAATTAAGATAATGAAAGTGGATGTGTTGGCTTAGGGAAAGCCTTAAGTGTATATGAGTCACAACACATGGGGCCTATGGTGATCAGGTGTTCTGGGCCTCAAAGATTCATTCCCTCCCAATTTTGACAGCTCAGCAAGATGCCAACTAGGCAGTTCTGAGTAAGCTCAATGGAACAGTAGGATACCAGTGGCTGACCTCCAGAGCTTTTCCCTTTTCCTAATAATGCCATTCTTTGAAAATGGAATTCCCACTGTTGAATTGACTAGATATTCCCTGCCCCCCCCCCTTACTTCTCCAATAAATATGTAGTGTAATACAAATTTATACAAGTCTCTTGTAGGGGCCTTTCCATGGTGCATGCAGCCATGTCTGGCCTAGACATAGTTCCTTGTGGGTAGGGAGGAAGTCTGCATGTGCTCTGCAATTTCTCACTTGCAGACAAAATTTTTTTCAATAACTCTTATATTTTTAATGCATGACACTAGGCATGGTGTGTGTGTGCATGTGTGTGTGTGTGTGTGTGTGTGTGTGTGTGTGTGTGTGTGTATGACCTCTTTTCCTGACATCTATCCTTGCCTGACTTGGGAAAATGGACTTGGCTCAATGAAATGACCTGAAAATCAAGGTTCAGGTTAGTATACCCAGGATTGTCCCTGGAAGTTACCTAGAAAGATTAGGAACATGCAATTTATTCCAATTAGAAGTCAGTGCAGGGTTTTATGTAAATGACATGGCTTTCAATTTTCTTTTGGCTTACTGGCATAAAATTTCATAATAAAAATAAAAGCCAGACCCTTTAAGCCTGTCTTTGGAGGGAGATTCTCATGGGCGGGAAGGGCTCCCAGAACTCAGGACTCATATTCTTCCTCTAAAAACTCCTTTCTGTAAGTTCCTTTCTGACATCTACTGTCTTGGCCAACTCAGCAAGACAGGGACATATTTAATTTCAAACTTTACACTTTATAACCCTTATGGCAAGGCTCAGTGTTTTAATTACTTATTTCAAAATTTTATATACACTCAGTAACTCAAATGAGATGTAACTCAAATTAAGGTATTTTTTTAATGACAATTATTTCATAGCAAAAAATTACTGAGCATTTGCTCCATGCACGGAATGGTCAGAAGTACATGTAACAATGTCTTTGACCTTCATAGCAACTCCTTGAGATAAGTCCTGTGATTATTCCCATTTTAAAGATAATGAAGGGAAGGGAGGTAGACTAAACAATTTTTCCAAGATTACTCATTGAATTGATTGGGAGTCAGAATATGAGTGAAAGCAGTTTGCCTCTATGGCCCTTGCTCTTACCTACTCTGATACATAGCCTTCTAGTGGTAAACAGAGAATAACAAGCAAACTTGCAATCTATGGCTTGATCCCTCAGGTTCGGAGTCCTCTCTATAGTCAATGGCCAGTAGGGCATAATCTCTCCGTTTTTGCTGCTAGGCCAGTCCCTTTTTCTAGATAACAGTTCTGCACCCATTTCCTGGGCGTCTACACTTCAACTTCTTCCACCAGATGCACAGGCCCTCCAGACCCAAGACTAGAGAAAGAGATAAAAACACTCTTTTCCTCTCTAAGGCCTACTTTCTATAGTCAGGAGTCCTGAATCTGTTTTTTTCTGGGAGATTGTCAACAGGAATTAAGTCCTTTTTCTGTACTGGCCCTACTTCCCACAAGGGAGCAGGTCTCAGCTCTGTATTTTCATCAATAGAACAAATCCAAAGAACATACAGGAATTGCCCACTTGTACCACCACCAGGTAGTTGGCTATGTGGGGGGGTTGGCAATCTCCTGGTTCCTCCAGGTGAAACTTACATTTCTCTCCCGCTCTCTTTGTTCTCCATTGTAACTGTGTCATGATTTAATCACGGCTTTTGCTGCAGTTGCCTCCTGTTAGTCTGTAAGCATCTTGAGGACAGTGATTTGACCTGTTTCTGTAGCGCCTAGCTCTCAATCGCACATAATAGTTTCCTATAAAATCTGTGCTCAATGGATAAATGAGTGAATAAATAAACTTAATGCAGTTAACCTTATTTTTTAACTTTCAGGCTCCTGCCCTCAGGTCCCTTTGTCCAAAGCCCTCCTGAATTTTTGAGTCTGTTGAATATTTTAAACAAAACCAGATCACACAATTTAGTGGTAACCTAATATATTCCTTCAGCATCTTCTATTAATTAACTGAGTGATTTAACAACACTGGACTTTATTGTCATTTTATAGTGCTTTGCTAATACTTCATTTTTATTCTCATCTTATTTCCCCACCCCCTAATCTGAAATAATTTTTACTATCTTCCATGCAGCACTTTTTATCCTTCATAATCAATATTAATTTCATTCTAAGATCATATTTTGAGATGAAGCTGTTTGCTTGGTTCAAGTTTGGAGATCAAGAGGTAGTTTGTAGAATCTGTGTTTTCAAAGAAAATTTCTTATTAAGATAATTATCTGCCAGGCTAGCAGGTTAATTTCAATCCCATTGTTGCAGAACTCACACATTGATGTATTCCTGCTTCAAGGTGATTGGGTCACTCTTTGAGAGAGGTTGCCACAGCTTGGGTGAAGCGGGCGTGGAGGGGAGCGGGAAAGGAATCCAACAAGCAGGTGGCGTTCTCCCCATCGCTCTGGATTTCTGTACAGTTGGCACAGCTAGGCTTGGCCTTGGGAGACTGAAGCACACCTCTCCAAGCTCTCAAAAGCATTTGACACTGTACGGAATGAAGGTTCTAGGAACAAAGCCATCCATGGGAGGAGGCTAATGGGAAAAGAAGGTGGGGGAGAGCTGGTGAACAGCTCTTCAAAGATAACTTTCAGGAGATGTGATCTGAGAACACATTTGGGGATATTTGTGGGGGACTTTTGCTCCACATTCCAAGTACTTTGTTAATCCAAGACACTCCATTTGTCATAAAACTTAAAAGAGTTTCAGTAGAATTTTTTTTTTTTATTAAGATGAATAATAGGGTTTACTTATTCATCATTTAGAAACCAAGAAGTTTCTATATAATTGCAGAACAGGAGCAAATGAAGAAACCATTTCTGTTCTTTCTGGAATCAGCATTCTGAAAATTCAGAGTGTGCTTTTCTTTTCTTGGCTTGGCTTTTTTTTTTTGGTCAGGAGAATGTTATCAATCGAGTAATTATGCAAGTTCACGTGGGGAAACGGCAGAAAATGGAGATAACTCTTTTAAAAGGAAACGTAAATAGCATCATGGCTTATTCAAAAAGAAGGCCTACTGATTCATAAATAGATCCATGGGCTGGTAGAGCTAGAGGCAGAACTAGCATCCAGACGAGGAGAACGCACACATTCACCGCCTTCTTTTTTCCCTGTTCCCTGATTTAAACAGCTAGATGAAAATAGTCCTCGAATCTCTTCTCCTGCTCCCTCTCTCCTTTTATGTTTCTTTCTCTTCTCTCCCCTGCTCAACATTCACTCCAAATTTCTCTCCTATATCTCCCATAATATGTGCTAATTTTACAAGCTATCTTACTTTCTCCAGGCTTTGTTTCTTTGTGGTAGGCTCATGTGAGCAATAGGTACCCATGAAGCATATTTTAATTGCTTCTTTGCTATCAATGTCCTATTGCAGTACATTGTGTATGTTCATTTTTATCATTTAGTTTGATCTTCAAAGTACCCTGGAAGGAGGTAGGGAAGTGTCTTCCCCAATTTAGTCAATGGGGAAACCCAAACAAAGACCATTCCATTGGTCAGGCTGCCATGGCCAGCAAGGGGAACACCTCAGAATAAGAGCCTTGCTTTTGCACTCCAAGGTGCTAATTTTTCCTCCCTTTCCAGCACCCGTGGACTATTGCAGTATCTCCTAAGCTGTCTCACACATTCACTCTTGCCACTATGGCACTATGGCAGGTATTCTCTAAGGAGTGGCTCAAGCTCAAAAATAAAATTAAATGATTTTTTATTTTTTTAATGTTTATTTATTTGAGAAAGAGGGAGACAAAACTCAAGTGGGAGAGGGCAGAGAGAGAGGGAGACACAGAATCTGAAGCAGGCTCCAGGCTCTGAGCTGTCAGCACAGAGCCCGATGTGGGGTTTGAACTCATGGACCATGAGACCATGAAATGAGCTGATGTTGGGCGCTTAACCGACTGACCCACCCAGGCTCCCCTCAAGTGGCCTTTCTAAAATGTAGACCTGGCCTTGTCTGTCATGGCATAAATGGCTTCACTTTGCTCATGGGATAAACACCAGTATATTTCACATGCCCGCAGGCCTGTAGGGTTTGGCTCCACCTATGTCTGGCTTCACCTTGGCCTGTGCTCCCCCCATCCGCTTTCCACCCTGAACACATTGCTATTCTTTCAGCCATTTGTTTTCCTCTGCTCCCTCCTGCCACAGCCTCTTTGTTCCCTCTACATGAGTTGATCTTCTTTCCTCACTTTCCTGCCTTCAGATATTGGCTTTAGTATTGATGCTTTGAGAAATCTCTCATAATCCCCCCCCCCCCCACCACTACCCCTGGTCAGATCCCTCTCTTCTGTCTGCTCAGGGAATAGCCAAAATTTTATACTTCTGTGTGTGAAATGTCACATAAACTTTAAAAATATCTGAAGAACATGTATCTCCTCCAATGAACTTTAAGTTCCATGAGGCCAGAGGCTATGTCTTTATTTGCTTACAATTATATGCTCAAAAATATTTATTGAGCCATGCCAGGGAGAGCAGAATTGAACTGTGGAAAGGCCAAGAAAATATGACTCTTCTATGTGACTCATCTTGGCAGGGTGTGACTTTGAAGCCCAGTCAATGTAACAATTTCTTTAGAGACTGAGTAGAACACAATGGCAAGTATGAAAATGAAACAGTTTAAGATTACCTTGAAAACTAAGAGAAACCATTTAAAAAGGCAGTAGAACACAGGTCCTGAAGAGCCCTGTCAAATGGTGTCCCTTTGGTGAAGGAATGCCAAACGCACCCAAATATAGTCAGAAAGAGCCACAAGCTAGGGTTATGTGAGGGTTGAAAGACCAACTGGGTCACAAGCCAAGTGGAAGTCATTTTCAGTGTCATCGGTTTACGTCTCCAACCCCTATATCTGCCTCACCCACAGGATGATGAGAAATTGATCAGAAAAATCTTTTTATTATTACCATCCCAGATTAATCTGATCCCTTCCACAGGATGCTTGTGGTTTGGTGGAGAAATGGTGGGCTTTGTTGTCATATATACCCTGGTTTTAATTTTGCCACTCATTAGGTCTGTGACATTCGACAACTGGCCTGGGGTCAGGCTGCCCACCGTGGAGTAACAATAATATCATCTTCTGAAAGTTGTCACATGGCTTGTGGTACAGGTACAAATTTCACTGGCATGTGACCATTCCAGCCTTTCCTGTCTCCTGCCTCTTTGGCCCCAGCCCTCCAAGGAACATTTTGTCTTTGCAGCACCAGTACAACTTTCCTTCCTCCTCCTTCCTAATGAGAATTCCATCTTTGACAGCTAGTTCTGTGGTTTTGTGATGTAGAATCCAGTGAACGAATAGAGCCATGTCTAGAGAGGTGGGAGTTAACTGAGAAAGAAATAAAAGGAGCTTCGGGGCTGCTGGGAGGGTGTGAGGCCCTTAGACAGGGCTCACTAGTGGCTGTGGGGCACCAGAGAACTGGAGTTGAGGTCACAGTGCTTGTTTGCTTGCTATTAGGAAGTATTGCCCTATCTTAGGAATTAGAGTCTCTTAATGTAGTTTGGGAGAGTTAAAACTGAAATCCCTTGAAAACTTACGTATGATTTTTGGACTGTAATCCTTTGAATGAAACTACTCCAAGACTGAGCCACAAGGAGGCCCCAGATCTTAATGGGGTGTGTACTGAGATGATTAGATGACCATTATAGGCACTTAGTACATTACTCCCATTTTCCTCACATCCTATGGCCTTATTGACACCATCTGAGTCAGGTAGACAAATTGGTGAGGCAGATGAAGGGAGGCCTTGATGTAGGTCATCCCAAAGCCCTCTTTGCTTCAATTATTTGAGTGTTTCTAGGGGAAATATATTTGAAGTTTGAATTATTTAGATAATTGATCTGAGTCTCCACTTGCCCTTCAAGTCAGAAAATACTGCAGCCTTGTTGCAAAGTTGGCTTCTGGGGTTTACTCTTCTTTCTGGTGTTGTTTATTGAAAATGGTGAATAAAACTTGATGTTCTCCAGCTGGTTGCCAATCACAGTGAGGTCCTCCGGTCCGGTTGGCTAGATCTGAGTTGAGGAGCAGGTCTGCCTCGGGCCACAGCTACGTGATGATTCAAACTGCCAGAGCAAGGCCGACCTTTCCAATAGACGTTGGCAGGTTCAGGGCTCTGCAGAGAGGATAGCCACTCTGAATGGCATTTAAAGAAGAAGAAGCAGAAGCAGCAGCAGAAGAAGAAATAAAAAAAGACATAAAGCACAAGTAGAAAAACATTTTAACATCAAAGGAAATAACTGCTACGAAAGACAGAGAAGTTTCTGATGACTTAGACCTCATTGGTGGCTGCCTGCCTCTCCCTCTTGACTCTCTTGTCTGTATTCTGGGGAAAATGGAGGGAAACATTCTCACTGATTTTTGTCAAGTGAAAGATGCTTAATATGGTAATCAGCCCCTTCTGAGGAGAATGTATGTAGAAGCACAGCCCCAGCAGCAATGATTATACAGTCCCTAATTGTCTCTGGTGTCGGCTCAGACCAAAAAAGATGAAGGAGAGAGGGAGGGAGCCACCAAAAGAGGAAATTTTAATCGTGTGCCAAGAGGCATTCTGGACTTCTCAAACCATGGGGAGAAAAGCTGGTGGTTGGAGCGGAGGGATAGTACAAATCCTGCGTTTTTACCTTGATGCTTACTGAAACCGAATTTTGTTATTGCTTTTGTTTTAATTTCCATAGTTTGATTTCACCCACAGGATTTGGGCATTTGCTTAGGAAACTGTGCTGAATCCTAATCTGCTTGTTTCCTCACATGCCCGGTGAAATCGGCATTAGAGGGGGTAAGGGGCGGCCTTTGGAAAGAAGGGACCTGGCCCTGGGAGCCTGGCTCAGGTGACCAGACAACAGTGGCTGCTGCTGTCCTATTCATTACTGGTTTGTCCTCAGAAGCATTTTGGGACGGGGCCCTTGAAAAGCAAGCCTTGCTGAGGTTCCCTAACATGCTCTCGTAACATTCACCCATCGTCTGTCTATTCTACTCTTGGAGGCAAAGTGAAGTGGCGAAAGCAGCGTGAGCTTTGGAGCCAATGAACCTGCTTTATTCCCTGACTTCTGTGCCACCGGAAAGAGAGATAGTTATTATCTACTCAGTAGGATGGTTTTGTGGAATACATACCTGTTGGGAGAGGTAAATAGACACCTAGAGCAATGGAAAGAGAGAGCAAGTGTAAGTGCCTAGCTCACTGCCTGGCATGTAGTGGGTACATGATACAAAGTAGGAGCATTTGGCCATCCTGCAAACCCTGAGGGCCGATACTGTGCTAGATACCAAGCAAGATACTGGGTCACGGGAGGAAAAATGTCAATCCCATAGAAATCTAAGATTATTTTTAATTTCTTGCACATAGAAACTACAGACAAGATTGTAGTTTTTGGGAAGGTAGCAGCCATGCCTGGAGATTGTTGTGTTGCACAAGAGGCAAGCACGCATTTTTGACATGTTAATGATATTCTCCTACCATGAGCAGCTTCAGTGTGCCTCTGGGCTGGTTCACATCACTGGTGATTAAGGAAACAAACACATGGGCTTGTAATAAACATTGTTTGTGAGAGCTGCTGCGGCAGAGTATTAAAAAAAGCCTTGTGGGTGAGAAACAAAGGGTTTAAGGGAAAATCTAACCTTATTTTGTATTGAAGGTCCGCAGAAGTAGTCTGAGGCCTGCAGAAGTGGGACCCCATTATTATAATGACTCTATATACAACCTCTTTCAAAAAATATTCCCCGTCTTAATTAAGAAGTAATGAATGTATAAATTGCCAGCATTTCCCGCAAAGCTTAATGAAAGGAGATATTTTGGGGTGAGAAGGAGGATAGGATTTTTATGTGTCCCATAAATCAGTGCTTCTGAAACCGTATTTACATAAAGATCACTCAGGAATCTCGTTAACATGCAGATTCTGATGCCATGGGTCTGGAGTAGGGTCTGAGATCCTGCATTTCTAAAGGTTCCGGGTGTTGCTGACCCTCAGACCAAGACATTGAATAACAAGGCACTAAGCTACCATGGGTCAGTAGCTTTCTCTGCCCCTAGTGCTGAGAGGGTATTGCCTGCCCCTCTGCCAGAGGCATGAAGGGTCTGATGCATTGAACAGCCTTCTTGGACCACTTTTTCCATCCCACTGATCCTGCTTCAGCTTAGAATCCATTTGATTCATCAGGTACATTCTCCCCAAACTCCTGGAGACACATCTCCTAGGAAGACAAACAAACCATGACTCTTTGGGGGCTTCCGTCCACAGCTCGGTGGGCGAGAGACTCACCAGTTCCCAGGGTTTAGCCAGCAAGAATTCTCTCTCTGCTGGCTGCTGCCCTTCCCATGTTTGGACAACAATGATTAAAGGCCCACACGTTTCCAGCTAAGTGTCGGTGATTGGCTGGCAGGCTTGAAAACACCAGCTTTTCCAGAGGTCGATAAGCATTGGGGAAATATTTTTCATGCTGAGCAGGACTACGCAAATTGCCCAGCATCTGGAACAAATTGCTGTAGAGGTACCTGGGCTGCAGAGGAGTGGGTGAGAAAAAGGCTGCCATCAGACAAAGAATCAGAGCCTCCTGACTTGGCAGGCAAGAGATGGGAACCTGCCTGGCCGTGGGGATACTGCGTAGCCTCTGTGTTCAGTGGTGGGGAGCAGCATCCCCCTGGCAGGGGCTGACTGGAGTGAGGAAGAAGTCCACTGGCTTAGCAACCTGGAGAATAGGGTTTTGCAAAAATGTGGGAAAATGTGGGTGCCAGAGACAGGAGAGGACTCTGGATTAGTGTATGTGAATCACACTGAGGTCCAAGTCCGGGACACAAGTAATACTGTCTCAACTATCATCCGTCAGGAGCTTCGATGTGCCAGGGGCTGTCCCCAGGCCTTGTATGCATGATTCCATTAACCCTTGCAACACCTTGAAGTAGGGAGGTTCTTTTATTCCCATTTTTTGTTGATGAAAACATTGATGCGTAGCAGGTGACATGAGTTGTCCAAGAACACATCCTGTCTGGGTGAGCCCATGGTGACTGTGGAGACGCAGCAGCACTCTGTGGGTACAATGGCTTGCAGATCGTGAAGGAACAGGTTGGGTGCCACACGCCACCAGCTGTCTCTTTCAGTTGGTACCATCCTCCTCTTGGCAGTGCCAGCCTCCCCCTCCCTGAGGACCCCGGTGCTGTGGGGGCTTCTGCTGCCCTGCCTTTGGGCACTTCCCTCCCCACTCCTGGCCCTCTCCGTGTCTGCTGTCTCAAGTCCACCCAGGACTCATGCCTGCCCTCACTTCTTTCCTCTTGGCAATACTTCTCCCCCCAGCCCGTTGCCACTGGAAACCTGCACGTCCACTTTTATTTCCCGCTGTCTGTGTCCCCTGAAATGACCCGGATGTCAGCTAGCAAGGATGATACAACTGGTCCACATTGGTGCACTTTTGGGAGTGGGCTGATCCAGGTAGCCTTGACTGCGCCACCCTCTTCCCCTGCCAGGGGGCACTCACAGAACATGACGTGGGCAGTGCACGAGTCAGCAAAACCCTGGTTGTGAGCTGATGATCCCACAACCGCTGCTCCTAACCTAGGTCAACACGTGCACGGAAATGAAATATTTACCACAGCCAAATAAAGATTCATGCTCTCAGAACTTAATACCACTCATCAATCCTTTTACTTGCTTTTGGTCAGTTCTTTCTCCCGATGCTTCCCAAGTCTTTTAGAATTCTTCTCCAATATTTCACCTTTTCTCAGTTCTTTAACTATTTCATTCCTTTGATGTCTTTTCCTCTGCCTAGAAGTATACAGTTCCCCCTGTGGTAGGCTGGAAAAAATGGCATCCCAAAGATATATTCACTTTCTAATTCATGGAACCTGTGAATATTACCTTATATGGCAAAGAGTAAGTATCGCCTTATACAGCAAAAGATGGAATTAAGTTAAATATTTTGAAAGGAGGGGGCTTATATGGGATCATCAAGATAGCCCCTAAGTTTAATCATAAGTGACCTTGTAACAGAGATAGGGTAAGTTTTGAGACAAATACACAGAGAAGGCAAAAGCAGAGAAATTTCAATTGGTCAGTGTCCTCCTGAGAAATACTATATATATACATATACATATACATATACATATACATATACATACCACTGACCCTTGAACAACACAGCTTTTAAACTGTGCAGGTCCACTTATTTGTGGTGTTTTTTCAATACATTTATTACAATATTACAAATGTATTTTCTCCTCCTATGATTTTCTTAATAACATTTTCTTTTATCTAGCTCACTTTATTGTAAGAATACATTATGTGATACATGTAAAATATGTGTTAACCAACTATTTATGTTATTGGTAAGGCTCCAGATCAACAGTAATACTAAGCTTTTAGGAATTAAGTCTGGGGGAGTCAAAAGTTTTATGTAGATTATTGACTATGTCTATATATCTATATATCATCTGTGTATCTATATCTATACCTAGATATACCTAGATGTATTAGACACTGAGAAATCCCACACAATGTTCTGTCTGTAATCTAGGGACCAAGGAGAGCTAGTGGTGTGGTTCCAGTCTGAGTCCAAAGGCCTGAGGACCAGGATAGTCAATAGAGTAAGTCTCAGTCTGAGGGCAGAAGAAGATCTGTGTTTCAGCTCATAATCTGGCAGAAAGTAAATTATCCCTTCCTCTGCCTTTTTGTTCTATTCAAGAGCCTACCCACACTGGGTGGCCTATCTGCTTTACTCAGTTTACTGATTCAAATGTTAATCCCACCTAAAAACACCCTCACAGACACACTCAGAAATAATCTTTATCCAAATATCTGAGCATCCTGTGACCCAGTCAAGTTGACACATAAAATTAACCATCACAATCTTGCTGTGATGCAGCCACTAGTCAAGGAATGCCAACAGCCCCTAGAAGTTGAAAGAGGCAAGAATTGGATTTTCCCATGGAGCCTTTGGAGGGAGTGTGGCCTGGTTGACATCTTAATTTTGCACTTCTGGCTCCAGATCTATAGGATAATAAATGTCTATTATTTCAAGCCACTCACTATGTGCAAAGTGGTCGTGACTGCTTTATGAAGCTAATACACACATCTATGTAAAATCGTCATCCCTGAACACTATTATCCCCTCAGCAGCTGCTGAATTTCTTTCCTACCCTTCTTACCCCAACACTATAGTCCATAATCCCTTTCTACCTCTTCATGCCATGTGCCTCTCCTTAGTGCCCCGAAATCAGGCTTTCCTGCCCTAGTAAGGTGACCAGTAACCTTCTGACGATTCAGGCCACTAACCAGGTCTGCTATATTCCTGCCTCTTTCTTCTCTGGCATCACATCTGCTCTTGTCCATCCTTTCCTGGTGACTCTTCCTTCCTTTCAGACTTCCCTTCTTCTGCCAACCTTTGAAACATTGGCTTTTATCTGGTTCTCTCCTTGACCCACCACTTCCTTTAGTCCATTCACCTCACTCCCAAATTTTAGCTAGAAGGCCCATGGTCATTTGAGAGGGCTCTGCGCAAGTCTTATTCCAAACCTCAATTACTACTTCGTTTCTGTCCTCAACTCATACAGCCCGGGCTGACTTTGCCTCTTCTGTGTCTGTGAGAATCAGAAGTACCAATCACACATTGCCACTAAACGAAGAAGCGTTTTCAATTTACCAGCAGAGATCATTGATGAAGCCAGATTCCTGCACACAAATTTTAATCAGAGGCCAATGTCTGCTGCCCTGGCTTCCCAAATATTCTTTGTCCTGCACTGTGATGGCACAGCCAGAGAGGGGCCAGAAATATCTATCTTCACTGCAGCTGGGGTCACACAGGCCTCCTTTCCCCAGATAATTCCATCAGTGTGGTTTTTGTTTTGTTTGGTGTGTGCGTGCGTGTGCATGTGTGTGTCTGTGTGTGCGTGTGTGTGTGTGTGTCTGTGTGTGTGTGTCTGTGTGTAAACTCAGTCAATGGTTCCTGAAGATGTGACAGGGTGTCATTCAGCCTGAGCCTAGCCCCTTTGGCACTTATCACGTGGTGCATTCACTCCTCCAGTTGCTATCAAACAAGAAGGGATCAGCAAAAGGACTTCCAGAGGAATAAGTAAGAGGGTTAGCAACTGCAGTCAAGCTGGAGAGGTGGCCCAAGGTCCTGGAAACTGGCTACTTATGATAGGCTGGGCTGGTACTTTTATATATTTAGAGTCATCTCCTATCAACTCTCAAAGCTGGGGATCAGAATCATTTCTCAGATTACATTTACTTAGGAAGGGGTACTTTCAGCTTTTAAATAGGCAACTCCGACCATTACAAGCTACCAGCTCAGTGTAGATGACTCACCAGAGTTTTCTTCTCATCTGGGCTGCTCCTAGGCTTTGTTTTACCATCATCTGCCTGGATGGCATTGCTGTTTTGATGTTCCACATAGATGTCATGCTCAGGTTCCAAGCTCAATTCATTATCTTTCTCTTGCTCTAATTTTTCCCTAAATTAATTACTTCATTGGTTTGTGACCCTATCCCCTGGTGACCTATGCTGGAAACTGGGCAGCACTCCTAAACCCTCCTTACCTTCCCACTCATTATCCTATTGTTTAGCGCCTTGTTTCAGTTGGCCCCTACATCTTTCCAGAATCTTCCTCCTCTCCTTTCTACAACTCCCTCGACTGTGTATCCTTGGACAAGCTCTTGACCTTCCTGGACTTTATTTTCTCTCCTAAAACATAGAAATTTTAATAGTTCTTTTCCAGTAGAGCTACTGTGAACATTAAATATGCAATACTTTGAATATGAATGATGTCTGACACATAACAAGTACTCAATAAATATTAGCTATATTATTAGTTAAAATCTTTATTATCTTCTCTATATAAAACTGTGTTATTGACTATTAGGCTTTCTGCCTTACTTTGTCCTGCTCAGAACTACTTTTTTCCAGAGCTGCTGGAGGAGATGATGATTTAACACCTAAATCTAAGCATATTATTCTTCTTTTAAACTCTTCAATGATTTCCCAGTACCTATGGGATAAGACGGAGTTTCTTAAGAAGGTAAATGAGCCCTCTATGACATGGTTACTGTCCAATTCTCCAGCCTTGCCCCTGGCATTTTCTGACTCATATTTTATGTTCTTCGTAAAAACTTAGTCTACACTAAACTGTGTAGATAATGACTCCATCATGCAATCAGGGAAGTAGGTGCCCATGCTCATGCAATTCTCTTTCTCTGAAATGCCCCTCCCTCCACTTGAATCCATGCCTTTCTTTAAATGACTAACATTAGTCAGTTTAAGGCTCAGGTCATGTGTGCCCCTTGCATTCCAACTCAGTATCTGCATGGAGCACCCATAACTCAACAGACTCTGTACACCCGTACATCATAGAACTCAACAAACTGTATACATGATTATGTGTTTATGTTCCCTACATCTTTTTCTTCTCTGCACCTGCAGTAGCAGGTGGCGTGGTCCATAGTAGATGTCTGAAATACTTGCTGTGCTTTATTGTCTCCTCTTGTCTATGCTTAGGTTCTGCCTAATTGGTCCATGGAAACCATTGCTTTGAAATGTTGGTGAATGGGGAAGTGGAATATGTCTGCAAAATTCCAGGAGTTTCCATTCTGGAAGAACATAGTGTGGACAGTGTCTCCTGGAGCCCTGGCTGGCATGCAGTGGCCCTCCAGGGGAGTCTGTGTCAAGAAGAACATAATCATTAAGAGGCAACTGCTTTGAAAACAATTAAAATGTAACATATGAAATCAGTGAAGGCAGGAAGGGACAATGGTCAAATGCAGAAAATTGGAACACTGGGCTGGGACAGGGCCTAGGGGAGTGAAACAGCTGTGGAGATAGCCAGAAAGGCACAGATGGAAGGGCCAAGCGCAGTCTCAGGAGTGGCCCCCACTAGAGACAGAGAATAAGGGATGGAGAGGTTTTAACTGCGTCACTTGACATTCAAGGCACTCTTCTGTCCCTGGGCTGGCATATGGGCTAGGAAGTCACGTGAACTTGAACAGAGCAGGGTAACAATGCCTGTCGGTTGCTAGGTGGGGTATGGAGGGCTCAAGTCCTGATAGGAAGGCCAATCAGCCAGAACCAAGGAGAACTTACTCAGGCAGGATCTCAGTCTTATCACCACTGCATGGCTGGGGAGTGTGGTCAGGGTAGACTTTGGTACTAGTGTTGAGCCAGAGACAGCTGGGCCTGCGCTCCAGGGCCCTCGACTGGGGAAGGCCCCTCATTCCAAACCTCACCAGATGTTGTTGCTTGCATTGCTGGTGCACCATAGTTTTTCCTTCCTGGATGCAGCACCATCTTGGGGATGGGACGCTGCATTGTTTTAAAACCTTTCCAGCGCAAATGGGATATATACTTCTCACATGGATAATGAGAGATGTCCTGATTTCAGTAAGATTCCAAAGGCAAAAGAAATAGATTTACCTTCAAGGAATACAGTTTCTAGTAGCTCTGTGAGAAGTGGTTCAGGAAGTGAGCCAAAAGGAACCCCAGAAGGCAGGCATTCCCGCAGGTGAAGACAGAGGCAGGCAGCCCTGGGGAAACTATGTGCCCAGGACTCAGGGAATCCCCAGGTTCTAGTGGGGCAGACTGAAGGGCGGCAGAGGACCCTCTCCTGCCTGCGGGACCCTCTGTCCACCGCTTCCCTTGGGTGCTGAAGCATTTCTTTGTCAGGCTACAGGGCCCCTGAATGGATTTGAACTCCCTCCTCCCTCAGGGCAGGCTGGGATGGAATCTCCCTTTGCTCTGCTGCTTTCCAGGATTTCCTAGGGAACTCCCCTAGTCCGCGATCACCTGTTCAAGGGCTTCGTGACCTTCTCTGTCTTGGAAACACTTCCCCTCCTAGCGCGGGCCACAGTCTAAGTTTGGTTCTCATCTCTGAGCAGCAATACAACAGCTGTTGGTCCTTCTTTTGGGAGGTGCTTTTTTTTTTTTTTTTTTTCCTGGTTCTTCATCTTTTCCTGGGTTCGCTGCCCCCGATGACGGATATTCCATAAGAGCCCTATTCACCTCCTGTACACTGGCAGGAAAGCAATTTATCACTGCATTTTAAAAAATCCTCATTAAGGCAAATTAAAGCAGCAAAGCTGGCAACAGAGGGTTTTTGAAAAAAAAAACAGTGTTCATGAAATATTTATTAAAACAGCCATTGTAATAAATATTTGAAAACCAGTTATTAACGTTAAATCATATCAGTGTCAAGCATACGTTATACACCGTCTGTTCTGCTAATTGAGTGTCAGGGTCAGATGCTCCGTCTCTTGGCAGGTCAGCTGGAGGAGCATGTCCGTGGGCTCTGCCGGCATCCCTGAAGCCTCTGCCGAAGACTGATCGGGAACTCAGACCACCCGAAATGGAGCAGCTCCTGCGATGCACGGGCCTCTAACATCTTCTCGCTCAGCTATAGAGATAGGACGCTGGGGCAAGAGCGAGTGTGGCAGTTTCAGCAGCAGGACAGAATTGTGGGGTCCCTTGAAATGGGGAGCTGTATCTGTCAAAAATGTATGATTTCTTTGGAGAGGAAGGAATGCTTGAATTCTAGGAAATAGGAGAGATGGCATGGAATAAGCCCTGGGCCCCGCCCACTGTGATTTTCTTACACCACCTGTTTTTGTTTTCTATTTGTTTTGCTTTCCCTTCTTGATAAATGTAATGTGTCCATCACAGCACCTGGAAAGCCGTGACACACTGGGTATTCATAAGAAACGTGGCACACACCCTGCTTGCCCCACTGCAGCTGGGACTTCTCTCAGCCTGTCTCCGTTGCATTCTGCTCTTTACTGGCCACTCACCTTGCCACATGTCGTCTCATTTCCATCTTTACCTCCTGGGGTTATTAATTAGTCTTTGTCTTCAATGCAAAGACCGTTTGAAGAAGAAAACACAATCAATCCAGGAGCCGATCGCCCAGAACAAACATGGCCATGTAACCCTGCAGTTTGGGTCTTACCGGAATTTCTGTGGCCTTCCTTTGTTCTGACCACTGTCCCACGTGCACCTCCTTCTGCAGGGACATTGACCTTCTTCAGTTCCTGTGCTCTCTGAGCTCCTTCCGGCCATGTGGTTGTTGTATATGCTGTTCCTTCAGTCTGGAATGCTTTTCCCTCCATCTTTGCAATCAGCTACTTTCTCCTCCTCTTTCAATCCGCTGCTCAAATGCCAACTCCTTGGGTTACAGCTCTAGGATAAGCTTTCAAAGCTCCTCATAGACTTCATCACAGCTGTCATTTCCTGTTTGTTTGTGGTTCTAATGATCAACATCTATGTTTCCAACCAATTGTGAGATCCATGAGCAAGATTGTGTTCTTACACCTAGCACAGAGCCTGATATACACAGCAGGTGCTAAATAAATACTTGTTGAGTGACTAAATTAAGAAGGGAATGAATAGGTAGATCTCTCTACCCTTTGGCCATTTTGCATGAACTCCTACATTTTTATATTGTATACACACATATTTTTATACAATTACATTTATGAACCACTGTATATAATATTATTTATTTAATGCACAAAACCAGGCAATGGGCATATTCCTCTACTATTATTCCTAATAAGTCAAGACTTATAGGCTCAGAGATTAGGTAATTTGTTTAGGGCACAGCTAGGAAAGAGTATGTCCCGGGCAGGCTTCTGATTTCATGCTCTCTCCTCTACATCTTGAAGCCTGCTCTCAAGTTTGGCCTCCTTGTGAGATCTCCAGAGCACGAGCCACAGTGAGCACGTGAATATAAAGATTAGTACTTCTGGTGCTATCATCTCCTCCAGTCACCGCCTGCGCACTCTGAAGACCACCACCCAAGATGCTGTACCACTCGGCCTAACGTAGCTCCTGCATCAGTAAAAACGCAAGTAGAAGGTAATGTTAGAAACTGGATCTGAGAAGTGGAGCATTAGTGCACTTTGTACCATTCAACGCGAACAGGGTTCTGAGAAAGCTGGGAGTAGAGACCTCACTTAAAAGGATTCAGGTTTCTGAGCCCCTAACAGTTCCCAAATCTGCAAAGATGCTATCACAGTGTAACAGCAAGCATAATCATAATAAAGCTGTTCAAACCTGATGAAGGGGCAAAGCTAATTATTATTTTTCAATACAATATAAACTGAATGATTTGCCAATGGGGCAAGATAATTATTCGTGAGCTTTCCTGAAAGAGTGGAATTAATGTTCATTCTATAAACTATCATCTCATGCAAAGGAAAGCAAGAAAATAAATCTTAATGTCAGGATAATAGCAGATACAGTAAAATCAATATTGATTATTTGGAGAAAAAGGCAGTAAAAATGTTAAGTTCTAAGACTAAAATTATACTAAAAAGCTGGAGTTTAAACACAGAATATGGCTTAGGAATGCATATAAAGCATTTTCTGAGCACCATTACAGATAGTTTATTTCTAGTGTCAACAAGCTCTGCTTTATGAGACAATGTGGCTGCACATCTAGGGTCCTCAGAAGTGGCAGGCGGGGAATATTCCCACTGGTTTCTATTAATTGGGATCTCATGGGGTCTATAAATCTCTTACCTGTGTCTCTGGCCCAGCCATATTTCTCCAGGACTGTAGGAGAGAACAAATGGAGATCTATGTGTCCTTCACATTGATCTAACTGAAAGGAAGAAACAAAGAGCAAAAAACAGCCAGGAAAAAAGTAAAATCAGCTTCTCCATAAAGTGACGCATAACATCCGGTGAGCACCTCACTCAGCTTTCTTTTCTGAAGAAGAGGGTTCTTTGCAGCCAGGATGAAGAACCATTTCTCCCTGGAAGCTCGCTGAGGCACAGAGAAGGGCAACGGAGGCCAAGCAGAAGTAAAATGTAAGATAATTTAGTTCATTTTGAAAGAGAAAGTGGCCTAATGCAGAAGAAGCACATCCATGTTAACAATAAGAAAACATATTCCAATTCAGGAAGACTGGACCGTGTCCCTTAAGACATACCTTCTATTTTTTTGTTTTCTTTACAGTACAGTCTAGAGGAGGGAGTCAGGAAAATGGGAAGAAGAAAACAGGACACAAAGGGCACATTTGGAGGAGAAGAATAAAGATGGAACTAGAAGAAGGAAAAGGAGAAGATGGTTAAATATTGGGAGAGACAGAGGACAGGAGCCTGCTGGCACCAAGTCCTGACCCCACTTCTGACTAGTTTTGTAACCTGAGGCAGGCAGCCTATTACTCAGCTTTTCTGAGCCCCCAGTATCTCCTTCTCTAAAGAAAAGAAGGAAGGTCGAGAGGACACCCAAAGACTCCTCAACCCCAGGGCCCTGGAGGCTACGATGCTCTGAACCATGACCTGCTCCTCACCTGGACTCTGTACCTCAGTGATGTTCCTGGCTATCAAATCCACTTTTAAAATTGTAAATTCAGCAGCACCTGGGTGATTCAGTTGGTTGAGTGTCTGACTTTGGCTCAGGTTATGATCTTACAGTTCTTGATTTCGAGCCCCGTGTCGGGCTCTGTGCTGACAGGTAGGAGCCTGGAGCCTGCTTCAGATTCTGTGTCTCCTTTCTCTGCCCCTCCCCCGCTTATGCTCTGTCTCTCTCTGTCTCTCAAAAATGAATAAACATTAAAAAAATAATAAAATTGTAAACTCAATTCCTGTCAAGATAGTATATTCATATGGTAATAAATCAATACAGCACAGAGCGGCTGATGAATCAGAGAAACTGCCCCTGGTCCCATGCTCATGCCCCTCTACTTAGAATCCTATCTGAGGCCTTGTAGAGCAGGGGCTTTTCATGAGTACTGCATTTTCCGTTCACCTGGGGACTTAGAAACACCTCAAAGCTCCAGCATAACCCCACAGGAATGATATCAGAATCTCTGACAGCATTTTTATTATCGTTTTCAAAGATTATCCTATTTGCTACCTTTAAAATTACTTAAATACAATTAAATTCCTTTTTTTTACAGCAATGACTTTCGACGGTATTGTTTTGAATATTCCTTGATTAAGAGGAGGTATTAACGCCCTAACATTTTCTTCTTCCTTTGCTTCCCCTTCTATATCATGCTTCTTTCTCTGATCCATCGTTTATATTCTGGTCTGCAGCACAAATAAGCCTTCTCTTCCCCCCACCCTCTCACACACACAGGTTTTCTTTAAAAGTTGAAAACTAATAAATAACATTTATATTTTTGTGACCGTGAAAAATATTATTCAATCTCTGGGAAAGGAGAGGGCTGAGATTACATTTCCTTCTCTATGGGTGTCCTCTCGAGGAGACTGGAGGTCTCCTGGATTCAAAGTCAAATAGATTCTGTGTTCTCATACCCTATCATTTGCTTAGAATCATATCTCATTTTACATTGCTTCTTATTTAGAACATGAATTTCTGATATAATATTTCTTTTCATGAGGAATAATTACCTTCCTCTTGTACCAGTGACTTTGCCATGGCTTTAATTGTCTTTCAAAAACTCAATTACACCATCAGCCTCACAAGTCTCCTTTCTTCCCTGCTCACCTCCATCTTGGAGATCCATTCTACTCCCATCTCTGTGGGTGGGTTTTTAGTTGTTACACAGCAGCTTTCATGAAATGTCCTCTGCTGCTCTCTTAACTGAAATCCTGTTTCTTGGTTCACACTTTCCCCTCCTGGGATTACGGAATACATTCTCACACAATTTTCCCCAAAAAGGTGGCTTAGAAGGAAAGTTTTTTAGCTCCTACATTTTAAAAGTGAGTTTCTACATTCACACCTGGATGACTGTATAGGTGGGCATTCTGGATTAAAATTTTATTCCTTCTGAACATTGAAAACATTGCTACATGATCTTCCTACACACAGGTTGCTAACTGGAAGTAAGATGGGATGGGTGCCTGATTCTCATCCCTGCGTAGGTAATTTTATTTTGTTCTTCTGGAAAATTTTAGAATCCTCTTTATCAATGAACTATATGCAGATGTAAACCCTTTTTTTAAATCTAAAAACTCATCTTTCAGCTCTGGAAATTCTCATCTATTGTATTGTCAACGATTGTATCTTTCCATTAATCCATTCTCTCTAAGGTTCATATTAGCTGATGTTAGATCTATTGAATTGCTCCTCTTTATCTCTTCGTTTTTTCCTCAGAATTTCCTTGTTTTGGTTTTTCGACATCATACCTGGCTATTAATTTTTTTCTAGCTATAGCACTTAAAATTTGTCAGTTGATTTTTAATATTTGTGAACACGTTCTTATGCTCCAATTATTCTCTTTTTCAAAATGGAGAAAGTATTTTCTCAAATTCATCAGTAATTATGATGATGAGATGATGACGATGATGAAGAAGAAAATTCTTTACTCTTTTCAAAATCATGTCTTTTTCCTGCAGGTTTTTCTTATCTAAGCCTGTGTCTTTCCTGCTTCTGGTTCCTCTTTTCCAAGCAAGTCTTATTTGCATGTTGATGCAATGACTTAAGGGAATAATTGGAAATTGCATGACTTAAGGGAATAATTGGGAATTCTGACTGTGGGCGCTGGGCAGTAAGAGACAGAATCGCAACAAAGAGTATCAACACGATTAACTGAAAGCCTGAACTTTCCACAATGTGTTCAACTTCTTCGGCTAACATTTTTTTCTCCTTTGCTTTCAGTTTGACTTTTCATTCCCTCCCTCCACGATGCCTGCTCACTCCCAGCTCAGAACCTTGCAGAGCCCATGGGGCAGGATGGATCCCACCTCAACTGTTAGCTGCCTGTAGGCGGCGGCCTTTTGTACCTGCTTCCATATTCAGCTCTGTTTTCTGTCTCCAAGAAATCATTAAAATGCCTGCTTGTTAATGATATCCCCATACCCAAACCCTTCTTCTTGTAGCTGTTACATATTAGTAATATATTATTCCTTTTTACACTTCTGTACTTACATTTCAATTGCTTCTTAGAGGAAACTGGAGGCAAATGAGTGTTAATCTAGTCCACCATTTTAATCCTAGGAGAGTGCTTTAAAACATTACATTATTACTAGATAAAAGGTCCTAAGCTCCACTTTATCTTTAAGTCATCTGAACTTTTGTTCTGGACAGCACAGCTATATGGGAAAGAAAACATTTTCTGGACTCAATTGTCAGGGATCCAAGCTATGTTACCCTAAGCCAGATAAAGTCCAGTCAAGGACTAGCGATTTCTTTCCTCTGTTATAGGCACCCAATGATCATAAAACTACTGTCCCAGAGATCCACACAGAATCAGACAAGACCTCTCAGATTATCTGGTAATAGCCTCTCATTTAGGAATAAGGAAACAGCAGCTCAGAGAAACTGACCTGCTCAAATCACACAGCCAATGAACCTGTATCTTCTCTCATTCCACTGTTCTTTCCACTACACCACCCTTAATTCTAATTAAATTGGTGTTGATTAAAATATAATTCAGATCCTTTAACTAGTGGTTAAAGGCTATATTTGAAGAGGCACAGCTCAGGAAGCACACATGTGATCATATCAAAAAATCACAACTTCTAACTCAAAAATTTTAGGACATTTCTGTCGTGCCTGGGTGGCTCAGTTGGTTAAGCATCTGACTCTTAATTTTGGCTCAGGTCATGATCCCACAGTCAATGAGATCAGGCCCTGTGTTGGGTTCCTCACTGACAGTGCAGAGCCTGCTTGGGATTCCCTCTCTCCCTTCCTCTCTGCTCCTCCTTCCCTCCCTCCTTCTCTCTCTCTCTCCAAATAAGTAAATAAACATTAAAAAATTCAGACATTTTTGTGCAGACCACATGGTAAACTCAAGATGTTGGCATGTAACAACTTCCCCTGATTTCAACATGGCATTTTGAGGGCCTGCCCTTGCAGAGTTAATGCCAGCAATGGTTCCACCAGAGCAAAGTGGTGTAGACCAGAGACCCGGGTTGTGGTCGGAGGGAGCACAGTACCTAGAAGGAACCTCCATAAGCTCATGGCTTATCCCACCATACCAGAAAAGAGACCACGGGCTCCATGTGTCCCAAGTGGTTTTCTCTAAGGCAAAGTGCATTCACGTTATTTCTAAAGCAAATCATCTGAATTGCTGGAGTGTACAATTTTTTCAGTCAGAAAAACAAAACAAACCAAAAAAAAAAAAAAAAAAAAAGGAGGGGGGATAATGAAGCCCAGTCCAGACCTGGCTCACATAAAAGCTGACGTAAAACAGATTTACAGCAGTGTACAGCCATGCTTTTATATGAAGCTGAGCTTCAGAGGGGGCACATCCATCTCTGAGGAAGCCAAAGTGAGTGAGATTTAAAAGACGGCCTTTCTTTGTTCCATAATAGGTTGGACACTTCAGAGTAAAAAGAATCAAAAGGTGTTAAGCATGATATTTATAACGGCAACATTGCACACCTATTTTGGTAATAGGCTTTAAGTACTTAAGACATAGAATCATCTTATATTTCATGTGGCAGGTTATGTCTTTTCCTTTGTAAATTTGTCACATAGGAGTGATGTCAACACTGCCTCAAATAAATGGTTTTAAATCTGAGAGTTGAAGTCCAGGTCCTTAGCTTCGTGTTAGTTAGCTTAGTGTTCAAAAGGTCTTCAATTCCCAGGATGACTCTGAAGGCACGTAAACAGGTTGTATCACAGGAGAAGGGTGCTTATCTACAAGATGTGAACACTCCGGACAATAATTATGATGTTTATTTTAGCCTGCCAGAAGTTCAGTCCATATACCATGAAATATTCGGAAATTGGACACATCCAAAAAGTACCCCCCTCTGGTTTTTGTCAATCATTTAGACAAACTTAGGAACATCTGTGCTAATTTTTGCAGGAAGGTTGTTAATTGACGGAGTTGGACATTGTTCAGGGCCTTCACAACGTCTGGTCCTAGGGCCTTTGGACACCTTTGGACATTTCATTTTTTTCCTAGGTGACTTGGAGAGGAGAGGAGAGGCTGTTGGATATAGTAAGGAAGACTGAGAAGTTTCTACCAGTGTGATCCAGCAGGAGGCGAGGCTCCAGCATGGCACGACTCTCACAAAAGAAGCCAAGGAACTTTCTCATTCACGTCTGCTTGAGGAACTGCTGCAGAAACGAAAAGACACGTTATGCTGGATGAGGTGAGAATGTGTTTCAGGGTCAGGTAAGGGCGTCTGAGCTTTGCAGAGAAAGTTGAAATGAGAACAATGTCCATATTGAGTGCAAAACAATTAGGTGAGACAGCGGAGAAGACACAAGAAGACGTGCGGGGAGGGAAAGTTGATTAATTTCCCCACTTCTGGTGTGAAAAGTTCATCAACTGAAAAGCCAAGAGTGCATGAATAACTAGGTAATAATGCATTTCACTGTCATGATGGCTCCCTTAATTCATTCCTCCCCCACCTACCCCTTGCTCCTGTCTTAGGTTTTAATATCAGTGTACATTTTTTTGGTGTCTCTTTGGATCCCAGGTGTCTTTTTTTTTCTTTTTTTGCGAACTCTTTGCAAGGGTCAGTGGCAAGTTCCCACTGTTAAAAAGACAGTAAGAAGCTAACACAGATTATAAAACTGGACTCTCCTGGGATGACACTGTTTCACTGATAGGGGCAGGCCAGTCTAAAACCGCCGCGGTGATCTCAAGGGCCTCTTGACCTCACACTCAAAGGGGAAATACGAGTTAATATTTTAAAAAATGTTCTGTAAGAATCTTCAGTGCAGCAAGCTCTTGGTCTCCCACAAAAGCCCACAAATGTATATTCATAAATATATGTATACTTAAAATTTTGCATACATTTCATACCATCTTCTGTCCTTGTCAGTCATGGATCCAATAATAGCAGTAGTGAGTATAAGAACAACGTATGCTTCTATATACAGTCACATCCTACTTTTCTGGACGATTTCCGAGTAGACAAGAGAACTGTTAACCTACCAATTTATATGTATTTCTCTACAGGGTGAACTTAGACCCAGATGCTCATAATACCAAACTGAGTACACATGTGACAATTACCTGGCTTCTGTTCATTGGGGCAGCCCTGCACCTGAAGAATGTAAGATGTTTTGATCTAATCTTGTCCGGTTTCAGTCCTGAGTCTCTCACCCTAATCACCCTCAGGGCTCGCCCTCATTAGCTAATGACTCATGTCTATTTTGGTCTGTGCTACTAGATGATCTCCTGTTAAGTTAGGCTCTCCCCCCAGTCTCCCGGAAGGCTGCACATACACTCTACAGTGTAAACGATAGGGGGAATTTCATTAGAGCAATAGAATTTAATTATCCATTTTTAGAATTGAGCGAGGATGCAAGGCTAACAGCTCGGCACTCGCCAGAAGCGCCGGGGGACCATCTTCTCTGAAGATAAGTGTGTGCGGTTGTGTTCAGAGCCTCCGTTTTCATGCTTCTTCTGCAAACCTACAGAGACTCTGCTCCATTCCCCACTGCCAAGCGCATTTCAAACCCTGCTGGGTGCTGAGCCCAAATCCTAGGCAGAGAATCCCAATCATTAGATCTCTCAAAAGTTTTTATTTTGATCATGTTCCCATTTATCTTGTTTTGTCCCTTACTCTTTCATTTCCAGTCCCACATATGACCAGGTCAGTTGATTGCCTTCTCCCATCACTGAGTTCTATTGCTCTTTGAGTTATTTTTTACAGTTGGATTAGCCAGGTTGAGGGGGGAAAATGGAATCATTTTGGTTTCGCCCCTGTTTGAACTTACTTTGTGCCCCCGCACCTCCTACCGACCTGGTGGGAAGACATGCCACATTTGACACTCAGGAAACTACCTTGAGCCCTTCTGTCGTGGGAAGGCCGCTATTGGTCCCCATGTGATGGTGCCACCCTTGAAAACCTCTCCTCTCAAGTTCCTAGATGATGTGTGCGAGTGCACACGGATTGAATAATACATGATATATAGGCACAGGGGTGTTTAAATGTGAGGAAACTTATTCATATCTTCTTGGTTTACTCATTTTTCCCTGACATTCGGTTTGATTTACCTCTTGTGCAACCTCTGTGATGTTCCTGGACAAAGGGGGAAAAAAAGAGCCTTGAAGTTCACAGAATCCCTTTTGAAAATATCGTTCTCTCCCTTCTGACAGCTGAGATAACTCTTGACTTTATAGCTCAAAGCCCTAAACTCTCTCCTGAACCCCAGATTTGCCTATCTCAGTTCCTAATTGGCGTACCCACTTGGGGGTCTCCGGCTCTTTCCCACTGAACATTTCTCAGCGTCTTGATTTTCCCCACCAAATCTGCTCCTCCCGTCTTTCCCGTCTTCATAGATGATAGCACCATTGATTTAGTTGCTCGAGCAACTATATTTAAGTGCTTAAGTGAGGATGTCTCCTTGCTTCCTCTTTCTCCTAATTGCATCACCTAAACATGAAATCTAACAATGAATCTTCTCAACCTCCCGAAATTATAACCCGAATCCATCCTTTCTTCATCTCTGCTGCTACCACTCTAGCCTCAGCTCCCATAAACTTTTATTGGACCTCTGCGTGAGCTTCTCATCTCTCCCTCGTTCTGTCATCTATGTATCAATCATTTATCTACCTAATTTTAAAATAGGGAACAAATGATCGTTTTTTCACGGTTTAATAAAGCATAAAAGGGCATACACTAAGAAGTGCACCTTACAATACTGTGCCACATCTATTCTCTCTCTGGTAACAAATACGAAATAAAAATGACAATAAAAATAAATAACTTTTAGGCCAAATCATATGCAATCGTTGATGTTTTAAATCATTTTTGACTTCCAAAAATGGCAATTGAATATGCTTTGATCTATTAGTTTCTTATAACCCCTTTTAGATATTTTGCAATGTATGTACATGCAAACCCAACAAAATATCCTTTGTACTTCCACCCCCACTTTACACAAAAAAGCAGCATCCTTTCTAACCCCACCTATCAACTTGTTTTCTATTTACTAATATATGTCGGAGATATTTTGTTAACAGTAAAAAGGATCTTTATGTTTTTAAACAACTGTTGAGCAGTCCCATTATGTGGAAGGACCATTTGGTTCTCTGCTATTAATGGACATTTAGGCTGTTCCAACATTTTGCCATTACACCATGCTGCAGTGAATAACCTTGCACACGCATTGCTTCGTAAGCACTAAACTCCTTGCTGAGTTCTTTGCTGTCACTCTTCCCTTCCTCCCAACCATTCTCTAACAACCAAGGTGATCTTTTTAAAACATGATTCAAATTATGCTATCTTTATGCTTAAGATCTTCCAATGACTCCTCGTCACATTCAAAATAAAAGCCCCAATGTCATGACAGGCCTACGTGGTCCCAAGTGATTCAGCTTCTACCAATCTCCATCCCTATCCTGTGTTCCTCTCTCTCTTCGGTGTCACCAAACTTCAGCCTTCTTTGTGTTCCTCAAATATGCCAAGCTTATTCTACATTGTGGAGCCTTTGCTCTGATAGCCTGGAATATCCTTTTCTGGATCTTTACACTGCTATCTCCCTGCCAGTTAGGCTTTAGCTTCAATGCAGTGGTGCACTGGCAAATGCGTTAACAGCCAGCTCTCTGGAAAAAAGAAGCCATGATTTGTAGCCTTTGCCAATTTGTGTAAATATTCTGCCATGGCCTCCTTAAAGCTACCAATGTAATGTCAAACTGCTCCCCAAATTTTGGAAGTCTTAGCAATCTGTTCTTTTGAATTGGTAGCTGGCTCCAGCAAACAGTGCTTTAAATACTGCTTTTCCTAAATATCTCATTTGAAGTAGGCCCCAATCACTATTACATTGGTTTCTTTTATATTTTATTTTAACCATATCACTATCAATCTAATCCTTTCTTGTTCATCCACCTATTTGACTATTGAAAGATTCCTGGCCCTCCTCCCACCCAAGAACACATGTGGGCATGCACGCGCGTGCACACATACACGAATTCACGAACCTGAGCGCCAGGAGAGCAGGGACCTTATCCGTCTTTTTCAGGGCTTCTCTCTTTCCTGTACTGTGATTGGTACCTGGAAAATAATATGAGCTCAGAAAATGTTTGTAGACCGAATATGTGAATGAATGGATTTTAATCACTGACTAATTTCCCAGCTAAATCTTGACTCTAAATCTTTAAACATTGCTCTCCCCCCTTTTCATCTGAATATTTTCCAAAAACCTGATGTGACTCTCATAAACCCAGTCACATTTGAGATTTCTTAGTATGTGGCCACTGTTTCTTTGATTGCTTAAATTGCAAACCTCTCTGTGCTCTGATTCCATGTAACCTGTGCAGCCTTTCTATTGAGCTCCACAGTCTGCTATGTCTGCTCACTTACCTCCTCCCACCAAGAGCCATACTCATTCTCATTTCTGTACCTCTGCATGTATTTATTCACTTCTCTTTGGCTATTTCTTCCTTCTCTTCTTTTCTGATATTAGTTCTTCAAATTTCAATTCAAATCCTGTTTCCTGCTTGAAGACTTCTTCTTGCTCTTCAACCCATATGGAAATTTCTCTTCTCTGAACTCTACTGTATTTGCAGTTGAGAAAATCTCAACACTAGACCTAAAAAAGAGGGTGCATCTTAAATATGGACTGTATACTCTAGTGATATTAACCAATTAATACTAAAGTTTTAGGGGTTATGAACAATGTCTTTACTTTTGGAAGATACATGTTTGAAGTGTTTAAGAATGGAATGTCATAATGCTTATAATTTACTTTCAAATTTTTTTGATATGGAAGGAGAGAGGAAAAGAGCAAGAATGGAGGAAGAATCTTAATAATTGGGGCATCTAGATGAGAAGTGTGTAGGTGTTGATTATTATATTATTCTTTCATTATTTCCGTACATTTGAAATTTCCAAAATAAAAAGTTGAGAGATACTTGATGCATGAGATATACCTATTAGGCTTTAAAACATACAGTTGTCTGGCCCTCATCCATGAAGATCTGTAGCTTCCTTTAAAAAAATTTTTTTAATGATTATTTATTTTTTGAGAGAGAGACAGAGCACAGTGGAGGAAAGGCAGAAAGAGGGAAACACAGAATCCAAAGCAGGCTCCAGGCTCCAGGCTGTCAGCACAGAACCCTATACAAGGCTTAAACCCCAAACCTGAGATTGTGACCTGAGCCGAAGTTGGATGCTTGACCAACTGAGTCCCCCAGGCTCCCCAAGCTCCATACCTTCTGATTCAGTAGGTTGCGGTGTTTAAGTCCAGGTAGAGGTATTTTTACAAACTTTACAGATGATTCTGATGTGTAGTTTTATAGATCAGGTTTCTTAGAAGCCTGGTATGAGACCAAGCACTTCCCCAGGAAACAGCTCTCAGGAGAAAAGGAGTGCAGGGAACTGGAGAGGCCAATGGAAAAAAGCTATGCAAGGGTATCATCTCAGCGGGAGAGTGACTTCAGGTTGATCCCATGGGGAAGTTCTGGAGAACAAGCACACTGCAGCTTAGTCCCATTTTGAGGCACGGGGCTGGCCTTTTGTGTTGGCCGGCCATTCAGTCACTGCTGAGGTCTGGTCTAGAAGAGAGGCTGGTGAGGCTGGGAGGCAGTCACCCAGATAAAGGCTTGGCCAGATAGCTATGAGCCATTTGCCAACACTTCAGCTGGGGCACAGGTGCGCCATGCAGGGCAGGAGACCTGGGCAGGACATGGGCAGACTTTACTGCATTCAGCCTAAGTGTTGAGAAGTCACACTCTGTCAAAGCAGCACGGGTAAGAAATGTACTGCTCCTAATTTCATATGTCCTATCATCTCAATCTAAAGGCAGGGACCTTGACTTTGCTATTAAAACCTTCTACAGAGGTTATCACAGTGTTGGGCGTGGTATAAACAACAGATAAATCCTTGCTGGCTAATTGACTTGGCTAACTCTATGCTCTTATAACAGCACCTACCCAGGCCATGAAAGAAGTTCCCTTAGGATATAAGATTCCTTGACTCTGGCATGACAAGGAGGAGGGTATAAGATGAATTGCCAAGGGTTAAGGGATATGGTCTACCATTTGCACAAGAATTCCATGTTAGAGATGCCAGCTCTTTCTCATTGTCTGCTCTTCATCAGACACTGTATCTAGAACAATACATATTATCTTAGTTGGGATCTCCTTGGAAGCAAACCAAGAGACAAGGATTCAAGCACGGTAGTTGATGTGGATGGTGATTCCAGGGTATACCAGTAGGAGAGTGAGGACTAAGAGGGGGAAGAGAAGGCAGCCAATATATGGCATATCACCAAGCAAGTCACTACCACAGTGCCTGAGCTTAGCCCCTCGAGAAGTTCTGGACCTAGTGTGGTATATGCACCTCAGTTTTTTCAAATCTGAGGCTAGGGAGCTAGGATACATATGTTAACGACATCAATCATTGCTCAGGGCCTCCTCTTGGGGGATTGAGAGGCCCTGATTCATTTGGTGGAGGCAGGGCAGTCTCTAGCCACAAGAGGAGACCCTCCGGCAGAGCGATGAAGAAACATGACACCAGTAAGGAGCAGCACATCTCATCTCATTTTATCTGTACAACACACCCCTTCAAGGGGGGCTATGATAGCTTCTGCAGACTAGGAAAAGGAGACCTGGAAAAGTTCAGCAGCTTCTAGACGTTGCCAATTTAGTAGCTGTCAAAGCAGAATTTGAACATGGATGCCCTGTCCCAACACTCTATGCCCTTATTTCTGCCTAAAAAAGCTCCTTAACTTATAGCAGCAACATGGGTGCTAAGAGACACTTGTGACCACAGCGATTACCACTGCTGAATAAACGGATGGTCTGGGATGTTTGGCAGCCCTCTTCAGGCTGAACTCAATGGTAAATAAAACTTCATCGGGTGGGTGCCAGTAATTTGGAAATGGGCTTAGAGACAGCATACACCCTACTAAGTGACAAAGGTCAGTCTGTTTAGAGAACCAATTACGCAGGAGCCGGCCAGCAATGAGTGATTTCTCTGGAACTGCCCAAGCCTCTAGGAATACCTGTCATTTTTCTGTCGGTCACAGCTCCAGCCTGTGTGCGGTTCCAGTGACTGCCTCCATAACCTGCATATCAGTGCAGAGTCCCACACTCGCTGCCTCATTCTGTGTATCCACCGGCTCTCTGTCAGTGCCCTGACAGTTTTCTTCCAGAAGAGCCAGCTCAGTGGTGCTGATTGAAGACTTCTGCAATTCATAAGCACTGGAAAGAAATCTAATGTGGAGGGACTGAGGTCAGAAGAGAAAAGTAGTATTCCAAGTTAATTCAGCACACTGGCAGGCTCAGGATGGATAAGCTTTCATCACTGCAGGGATTCCTGTGTTTGGGGTGCGGATGAGTCTCTCTAATGTCTCCTGATTACCTCTTGCTGGTTTCCCCAGGTATGTTTGGTCAGCCACCATGTTGGCCAGTCCTGGGCACCATTCACATAAAAGTCTATGTCCCACACCTCGGTCCCATTCTGTGCTTGCTTAGTTAGCTGGGTGCGCAGTGCTTCACTGGCCCTAGAGCTGGAGTACATAGAACTGAGTCATCGAAAAGAAGTGCTTAATGTTGTCCTTGCTATGGAATAGTGGCAAAGGAAATCACCTGAAAAGCTGCAAACCCAGAGCACTCAAGAGAAGGCTGGAGGCTAATCCTAGAAGTCCCAGCCAGCGTGGGTAGAGGCACGAAGTTAGATTGGAATTTCTCTAAATCCTTTCCAATTATAAGGTCCTACAATCCTGTATCTCAAGACAAAGGATATTTTATTTATTTATTTATTTATTTATTTAAATTAGAGAGAGAGAGAGACACAGAGAGAGAGAGAGTCTTAAGCAGACTCCACGCTCAGTGTGGAGCCTAGCATGGGGCTTGATGCCACAACCCTGGGATCATAATCTGAGCTGAAATCAAGAGTTGGATGCTGAAACAACTGAGCCACCCAGGTGCCCCAAGACAAATTTTTGATTCCCATATGTAAAATAAATTTGATAAAGATTCTACATTTATTTCTTTATAAATTATGTATGTACTATTGTACTAATGTGTTATTTATATTATAAAACTTGTATGTAAATATTTTCAAAGGGTGGCATCAAAATATAAATAGACAAGCTAATATTTTTTTCTAGGTCCTTGTTGGATAAATGTACACACCTCCTTTGCCGACTAAGCCTTCTCATTTGGATACCACTGCTCTAGGCACAAGACTTCCTTTCCTTTTTTACCTAAGCCTACTTTGTAGGATGGTGGGGATTTGGACAACCTCAGACTTCCAGGTGGGCAGTTCCCAGAGCCACACAGAGTATAGGAGCTCCAGAGTCAGAGACACCCAGGTGTATTTTTAATTTATTTTATTTTATTTTTAAAAAATTTTTATTTATTTAAATTTGAGTTAGTTGGTTTCAGGACCATAGCCCAGTGATTCATCACTCACATATAACACCCAGTGTTCATCCCAACAAGTGCCTTCCTTAATACCCATTACCAATTTTTTAAAAATTTAATTTATTGTCAAGTTAGCACATACAGTGTATACAATGTGCTCTTGGCTTCTGAGCAGATTCCCATGGTTCATCACTTACATGCAACACCCAGTGCTCATCCCCACAAGTACCCTCCTCAGTGTCCATCACCCATTTCCACCCTCCCTCATAGCCCTCCATCAACCCACAGTTTGTTCTCTGTATCTCTTATGGTTTACCTCCCTCTCCATTTGAAACTATTTTTCCCTTTCCCTTCCCCCATGGTCTTCTGTTGTTTCTCAAATTCCACATACAAGTGAAAACATATGATATCTGTCTTCCTCTTACTGACTTATTTCACTTAGCCTCGAGTTCAATCCACGTTGTTGCAGATGGCAAGATTTCATTCTTTCTCATTGCCAAGTAGTATTCCATTGTGTATATATACCACATCTTTATCCATTCATTAGTTGTTGGACATTTGGGCTCTTTCCATAATTTGGCTATCGTTGATAGCACTGCTATCAACATTGGGATACATGTGCTCCTGTGGATCAGCATTCCTGTATCTTTTGGATAAATTCCTGGTAGTACTATTGCTAGGTTGTAGGGTAATTCTATTTTTAATTTTTTGAGGAACCTCCACACTGTTTTTCAGAGTGGCTGCACCAGTTTGCATTCCCACCAATAGTGCAGGAGGGTGCCCATTTCTCCACAATCTTGCCAACATCTGTTGTTTCCTGAGTTAATTTTAGCCACTCTGACTGGTGTGAGGTGGCTTCTCAATGTAGTTTTGATTTGTATTTCCCTGATGATGAGCAATGTTGAGTATCTTTTCACTAGAGACACCCAGGTTTCAATCATGTCCCCACCAGTTTTTAGCTACATAACCTCAGAGTGGTGGCTTAAATTATTGAGCCTCTGCTTTTTCGTTCATAAAATGTACCCAATTACAATCATAGACCCCAACTTACAAAGTTGTTGGGACAAATGGAAATGGAGCATGTAGAGTGCTTAGCATCATTCTTGACACATAATAAAGATACAGTAAATGGCAATTGTCACTGTGATTTAAAAATTAATATATGGAACCCTTGTGGTAAAAATTTAAAAAACACATTTATTTAAAGTTTTTAGAAAAAAATTTTAAAAAATAAAAATTAATACATGCTTCTGCCCATCAGCCAACCTCCTCTAGCATAGAGTTAACTGGTGCTCTGGCTAGAAGATCCAAGCATCTTAGAAGCACTAAGCTCATAGCTATGAAGTTGACTGTGCCTAGACCCAGGTGCCTTCTGCTTCCTCCTGAAAAGTGTCTCCAAGACACATTCCCATGTAGGTGTCTTCCATTGTGGCCTCATCCTGCCATAACATCATCATGGAATTCAGCGTTATGGAGAAGAGAGAAGAAACTCTTCGCATTGTAAGAGGTGGGCTCCGTGACACATAGGAGGGAGAAAGAGAGCCTCTGATTTGGACAGGACTTGAGGGTTCCATCTGGCCTCCATGGCTCCCACCCAGATACCCTTCTTCCCAGAGAACGAAACTACCTCCTTTCACCACGTATTTTTTCTTTTAGCACAGCTATTACAAATTTTCTTGGATTTTTTTTTTCCTGGCCAAGATTAAAAAGACAAGAGGTGGAACCAGAATCTGCCATTTATTAGTTGTGTGACACTGGGGAGATTATCTGTCTGAGTATCAATTTATTCATCTTTAAAGTGGGGATATAAATTAGCATAAGAACGGGTGATGTAGGGAGAGGTGCTTGGTATCTCTTTCTATACATATGTAAAGGATTATTTTTGGTTCCTCCTCTGAAGGGAAACGGTGTGATAAAATAGTGAAGAACGAAACAGAAACTCTATCTTGCTACCTTATGTCTCTGTGGATTTTATCATTGGGGGGGAGAAAAAACCCAGGACAGACCAGAGCAAGAGCACAGGAGAGAGGGGAGAGAGGAAGAGAAAGAGAAAGAGGGAGGGAGTTCTGGTATAATTTGACTAAGCGGGCTTTAGAATCAGAGGGAGCAAAATGAAGGGTGAGGAATTTAACTATTATAATTCTGATCTATTGCACCATCTAAAAAAGACATCTATTTGAACTCCTGTACAAGCAGCAATTACCTGGAAAATAAATGTAATAAGAATCTCCTAAGTTGGCAGTAAAATTAGCATCGCTGAATTTTAATTAATAGTCCAGCTTGGAAGGAATATACTTCTCCTTAGATGAAAAGAGTAGCCTTAGCCATGGAGCAGGCTCACAAATCAGTGCTTTCAGCAGGTATTTTTTTTCCTCTTTGTTGCCTGGAGATTTTCTGCAACTTCAGTGTCAATAGGAGCTCTCTCAAAGAAATGATATTGATCATTAATCTCCTTTGTGGGCCTCAGTTTCCTCACATATAAAATGGTGGTAGGATGTCGTGGATGGGGAATTCCTGGACCCATGATCTTTTGGGTCCCTTTTAGCTTTAATGCTCTTTGTGTTTTGATATGGACACATGTGGTTTCCATGTTTCTCTGTTTTCTGCTTTAAAGATTGGCATAATAATAGCAATGATGACAATGGTATTAAAGGGGGGTTATGGAGAACCTAGGATGCACCATGCACTCAGTGAAGAGCTTTACAAGTACTATCAATTGTGGTCTTCATGGCATTCCTTGAAGTGGGTATTCTTTGTATGCCCATTTTATAGATGAGGTGACAAATGCTCAGCAAGACCTTGCCCAAGGCCAACCAGGTGGGCATCAAATGGTGATGGGTGGCATTAGGGATAATAAAATTAAATGATGTTCTTAGAAATCCCAGCATTGCTTTTGAGTGTCAGTGATATGTCCTGCTTCTGAGACTTTCAAACTTATCAGGGCCAAGTCTCTCAAACGATATACAAACTCCTAACCCATCACATTCTTCTGCAGATTCCCGGCTCCCATTCTCATTAAACACAGGGCAATTATTTTCTTATTCTAGAACTCTGGACATTTTGAGATCACCTTTGGTTTTTTCCTCTTCTTCATTCTTCATAGCCAAGCATTCATTAACTTCCGTTCTTTCATTACTTAATTAATTCAGTGATAATGTGTCAGATACTGCAGGAGAAACTTAATAATAATAGCTTCTTAATTTATATAGTGCTTTAGAGTTTTCAAAGGGCATCCACATGCATTATCTTATTTAATCCTCCCAATGGCCCCTGAAATAGATGGTCTGTATTTTATGGGTGAAAAGATGGAAGCTCAGAAACGGCTCACACAAAGAAGAGCTATAATGGAGCCCAGGCCTCACTCTGAGTGTAAAGTCCAGCACTCCCTACACATGGTTCTCCTCAGTGTCTCCAGTTCTATTTCATTCTTTGTTTCCACAGTTTCTACCAAAGCTAGGTCCACAACAGTTCACCTCTGCTTTCTCTAAGAGGCTTGTGGTTGATATCCTCAATCTGTCTATTTCAAAAGAGGTTTAAACTTTATTTTTCTTAAAATATAAGTGAATTTTATTTTTTTTTTTTTATTTTTTATAGCTTTTTGTCAGGTTGCTTTCCATATAACACCCAGTGTTCATCCCCACAAGTGCCCTCCTCCAGGCCCATCACCCCCTTTCCCTCACCCCACCCCCATCAGCCCTCAGTTTGTTCTCTGTATTCAAGAGTCTCTCATAGCTTTCTTCCCTCCCTCTCTCCAACTATTTTCTCCCCTTCTCCTCCCCCATGGTCCTCTGTTAAGTTTCTCCTGTTCTACTTATAAGTGAAAACATATGGTATCTGTCCTTCTCTGCCTGACTTATTTCGCTCAGCACAACACCCTCGCGTTCCATCCACGTTGCTACACACGGTCAGATTTCATTCTTATTGCCATGTAGCATTCCATTGTATAGATAAACCATATCTTCGTGATCCATTCATCAGTTGATGGACATTTAGGTTGTTTCCATGATTTGGCTATTGTTGAAAGTGCTGCTATGAACATTGGGGTCCATGTACCCCCATGCATTAGCACTCCCGTATCCCTCGGGTAAATTCCTAGCAGTGTTTTTGCTGGGTCATAGGGGAGTTCTATTGTTAAGTTTTTGAGGAACCTCCACACTGTTTTCCAGAGGGGCTGCACCAGTTTACACTCCCACCAACAGCTTAGGAGGGTGCCCGTTTCTCCACATTCTCGCCAGCATCTATAGTCTCTTGATTTGTTCATTTTAGCCACTCTGACCAGCATGAGATGATATCTCAGAGTGGTTTTGGTTTGTATTTCTCTGATGACAAGGGACACTGAGCATCATTTCATGTGTCTGCTGACTATCTGGATGTCCTCTTTGGAGAAGTGTCTGTTCATGTCTTCTTCCCATTTCTTTACTGGATTATTTGTTTTTTGGGTGTGGAGGTTTAAAATGTAATACCTTATTTTTAAACGTAGGGCAGGTCCTTATTTACTTGTATCATGGTTACACCCCTCTAAGAATCTTTCAAGGTTCTCCATCATCTGTCCCTATTCTACATTTGCAAACACATGTTCTATATTTCTTTCTTATCACGAGGATCTCCCTATCAGCCTCTGAATACATTAGGCTCATTTGCTGGAGTTATTTGTTAACATATGTGCTTCTCATCATATCTGGTTCATCTTAATATCCCCAGCACTTGATACTCTGTTTTGCACATTTAGAGCACTCAACATCTTGAATAAATAGTTGTGACCCTTTGCATTCTATCTTTATCGCTAACACTAAAAGCCTCAATTCTCAAAGACCCAACTGCATCACCCTGGGGTAATGCTAAATTCTGGTTAATACGCAAGTTTATATCTTTGCTATCTGAAGTGTGGACTGGCAGGGTAAGCATCACCTTGGACAGAACTTGTGAAACACGCAGAATCTCCAGGAATATCATACTTAAGATCTACATTTTAAAAAGGTTCTAGGTGATCGGTGTGCACTTTAGGTTCTGAGAGGTGTTGAGTGGGTCACACAGAGGCTTTAATTCATCAAAACCTGGTTTGAATCCCAACTCTGTCACTTACTAGTCATATGACCTCAGATAAACTTGTAAAATGTTTTGGGCCTCTGTTTCCTTATACATTAAATGAGGATAATAATAAGTCTCCGACCATAATTGATGCATTCTATATGCATCATTACTAATTGTCACAAACACTTGCGTCTTGTATATTCTTATCCCATTTTAGAGTTGAGAAAAGTGAGCCTGCATGCAATGCATTAGTTGGACGAGTTGCAATTCAAACCTAATCTATTTGACAATAAATGCCGTTTTCACTCCCCTCCACCATTCTTTCCTCTCTATTATCAGGTTAGATCACATATTGTGAAGATTGAATAGAATCCAAGTTGTTTTGTGCTTTGTGCCCTGTAAAGCAGCATACAAACTTTATTAGTCATTAATCGTATTACTAGCTCAAAGTGTTCTCTAATTGCCTTAAATATTTTACTTTGTTTCTTTGCAGTTAACAGTGTTCTTCTTTATCACTTGAGCATTTGATGAATTTGAGGTACCACTCCTTGCTGCAAACAAGAACTATCAAGTATCCATGGAATATACATGTGGATGCTTGCACAAGCTGATTAGTGATGAGCAGAGATGAAATGAAAGCAGGCAGAAAATAAGGAAGAAGAAGATAAATTGGCATTTGATTTATCTGGAGGACAGGAAAGTGTGAAAGAAAATTGATTAGAAGTAGGGCTGGGAACTTAAAAAAGATGAACCTGCAGTGTTTTAGATTATTCAAAAAGGAAGTTAGAGAGGACTCTCAAGAATGTCTTAGGCTGAAAAGCTGGGACAGGAACTGGCTGTTGGGTTTTAGATACAGATTCCGATAAGCTGCCGAATGAGCATAGTATTTTTTTTCATGAAGTGGGACTTCCTCATGCTCTGCTCTTTGTTTGTTTGTTTCTTTGTTTTTTTTTGTGTGTGTGTGTATACTAATGTATTGTTCACCCATCAGTGCTGCTGTGGGAATTGAAAATTTGAAGAATAATGGGACGATCAAGGTAAGACCTTACCAATATCGAGAAAGTAGAGAGAGTAAGTGTTGTTCCGACAGGTCCCAGCCCACTTTGTAATATTTCCAGATGCATCTACCACCACCTTTCATCATTCTCTTGTCTTGGTGAATGAAGTAATCACCACCATGTTGGCCCTTAGAAGGAGCCTACTTGTGCATTTTCTGTGTACACCTTCTGAGATCCCCTGTTTTCAGTTATCAGAGAAACTAGAGCAGCATATGCAATTTCTAATAGTGCGGGGAGATTTAGAACCTGGAAAGAGAGGAGATATCAATTAGCTTGGGATTCCTGGCATTACATCAGATTTTAATGTCATCCCAAGGACTGGGTTTAGAAAACTGTGGAGAATGAATGTCTTAAAAAATGGAAGCTAAGAGAGTAGTTCTGGCTTGTCTAGACAGCTGAAGTCCTACTGAATGAGGAAGAGAATCCAGTCTCCCTGAGCTGGGTCAAGCTGGATCATATAGTCACACCGTGATGGGAACTTACTGAACGCTAACTGTGTGCCAGACACGGCACTAAAAATATTATATACACGTTGTCTAATTCTTTTAATACCTTCATGAAGTAGATACTATTTACTGTCCACATTTTACAGGTGAGTAGAGTAAGGCCTGAAGAAATTAACTGACTCAAAGATAATATAACTGCTGAATGGCAGAGTTAGAACTGGAAGTTCCATCTGTTTCTCTACAGTCTGATCACTTTGTCCTTTCAACATTAGCATCATGAGGGATAAAGATGTTGGCCTTTTAAAAACCCTGTGGGTTTGATTTATAAAAATGTGACGGAGGAGGAGGCAAAGACTCTTTCATATAGGGACTCCGTTAAATTTGAATTTCGAATAAACGATGCATAGTTTTTCAATATAAGTATATCCCAAATAAAATTTGGAACATACTTCTATGAAGAATTGTTTTAATATACTGTTATGTGCTAAATATGGCAACCCTATTTTATGAAGGCATATTGGTTTGAATCTACTAGAACCCAAACCTATGATGTGGCCCTAAGGCTCAGCTAAGATCCAAGGAATGTTTCTGGAAGTGGAGGAGATGTAAGTCAGTGAAATGCAGAAGGAAAAGGACGTCTTTATTGGGCCTTGGGACATCTGTATACCAGTTGTCGCTCCACTCTGCCTGGACAGGCTGCTACCTACCCTTGTCCATTTGGCTGTGTGATACTTACAGGTCTTCCCATGATTCCTGGCATCCACATGCTTTTTGTGATTGGGCTTTGGAGCAGAAGGGCACTGGAGTCATGGCAGTGTAAAAGCATGTTGTTTCCAGGAACCAAAGATTTGGACAGAAAAGTGGCAGTGAAGCAGGAGAATGTCCCAGGACTATCTATAAGAGCGAGGGGTGTGCAGAGAATTTACATGTAAAGACTGAAAACCAATTCATCCTGAGCCAATTTCAGCTCAGACCAGGGGGAAAATTGCTGTTCAAATTGGTATTTCCATTGCCAGGTTTATTGATAAAATGAAATAAAAGAACCTCTTTGTTTTTATGAATTTGTTGTAGATTACAAAAAAGGGGGAGGGCGATTTATTCTCCCCAGTTGGTGGCATACCGGATTTTGACAGGCCTTTTTTTTCTTTTATAAGTGTAAAAATGGTTATGGATGAGCCCGAATACACCCCAGTTTCACGAAGATCAACATGACTCTGGGCCTTTGGATAGAATCTCTCCTCTGTGCATACATCGGTGAATTATTCCTTCCCTCCTGGAGGCTGGAAGCTGTCTGTTCTCATTTTAAAACTGGGGAAAGAAGGATACAGATGACTTGGATCGAGTGACATTCCCAAGGTCACGGGTGAACGAAGAGGTAGTAGCTGCTGGGCCGAGTAGAGGCAATCCTCCCCAGCTTGGTCTAGACTCGCATCCTCCCACAGCCCCCTAGACCTCCTCCCGGATCTGATCAGGAGGCAAAGGCTGTCCAACCCCCGGGGAAACAACTGGCACCTTCTCGCCTGCCCTTACAAGTTCACAGCCACCTCAAGGCCTGGAAGCCTGTTCCTTGTCTCGTTGCTCTGACGTCTCCTCGCCCTCTCTCACCAGTGTTTGCAATCCTTCTCAGCTTCACTCAGTCTGAACTGTGTAGGGATCATAACTTGTGGGGTCATACAAGAAGCCAGCAGCCCTTCCATAATTGCCACTGACGTGGAAACACAGGAGCAAATGAGTAGCAATTCATATGTCTCTGCGTGACAGAACAAAAACCTCTACTGAGGAATTAAAGCCATAAATATCCTACAGGGCTCCTACCTGTGAGCGTGTTCCTGACATCTGGAATGGCAGCTCATTGGAGCCACTCTGCTGTCAGCATACTGTTGCAGTGCTGGCTGCAATTAAGCAGTGAGGGCAGAAGGGACAGGAAGGGGACGCGTTGGGGAGGAGGGATGGGGGACTACCAGTGGGAGCCTCATGACAAAAAGGCCCCTTTTCCTTACAGTGGCCACAATAACAAAGCGGCCCCCACCCACCCCCACGTGGAAGCTCTCAGAAAGCCTGCTTGTGACAAGAGGCCCTGTCCTTGCAAGAGGCATTAGCAGCTTTGTGGCTGGTCTCCTGTCTGGTTGACAGGAGTGTGACAGCTCAGAGCTGGTGCTCCTGCCTGGGAAGCTACTGTGGGCCAGCTCGGGGGAGCCCACAGGGCTGTGCCTGGGCTCGCTCCAATGGGCCGAGAGAAGTAGCGTGTCACTGCCAGGGATGAGGGAAGCGTGTGGAAAGCTCAGAAGAAATCCAATCAGAGATTCTCAGAAGTGGGGAATTTTGCTAATGGGGCTATCTTTTGGCAGATGTTTACTATTTCTGGAGGTGGGAGGGATGTTGGCGGCCGGGGATTGCATCCTGTGCTCAAAGCAGCTGTTGAAATGTAATTCTCCTACCGTGGCGGGAATTCCCAGGCCTGGTGCTTTTTGCTGGGACCAACAGTATTTGCTGAATGAAATGGATCCTCAGCTACTCACAGTGATTCGCACAGTGTTTTCAGGGCCTTGCGCTGAGCACTGATGGGAGACACCTCGCGTTTCCTTTTTCTCCTTTGCCTGATGCTCAGCCTATGTGCGTCTACAGGTGAGCTCCTGCACACAGACCAGTTCTAGGGAACCATTCTTCAGAAGGATGACCTTGGTAGCCATTGGGAACTCTTTCTCGGGTCCTTTTTGCCTTAATTTTCCAATTTGCAAAACGGGAAGAAAAATATAGGCTCTACGCCATCTTCAGGTCCTAAAGGCAGTGAGTTAGGATTTGAGATTTGAGATCTAAAGGTCTGTGTTCATCCATTTTCATCCTTACCCAGATGGAAACTGCTGCAGCCAAAGTCTTCCTGTTTCTAGGGAAATTGAGAAGGGTGAAAATGAGAAACACAGAAAGGAGCTCTTTCCCATGAAAACTTAGGGATATAATTGAAGATATGATCTTCTGATCATAGGTTATCTTATTTTACATCAAGGCAAAGATGAGTAGATATTAGTATGAGGTGCATCCCCACTCCTGGTTAGTAGACAGCTAACCCACTTTTTGGTCTCCAGGGGAACACCTAAAAAAGTGCAAGTGCCGATCAGCCATGGAGAGAAAATTGGGATTCTGAGCTGACATGCTGTACAGGAAAGTCTTATGTTATAGTCACCAAACCAGAGGTTAAGTACTATGCCCTGGCTTCTTTGGAGCACTGTACTAAGGCTTTGGCATAGGTCAGGCCATATTCTTCTTCACCTTGCTATACTCATCTGTTGCTCTAAAATTCCTGGACTTTTTAGCACTTTGAAGATTCTGTAGGGCAAGATGGTAAAGAGGGAAAAGTGTAAGCTTAGAACACATTTTCAGCTTTAAATCCTGACTCCCCACTAATGAATCATGGGACCGTAAGCAAACTTTCCTTTTTGAGCCTTCTGTCTTACCTGAAGGCGGGGATAATAATCCTCACCTACTCGTGTGGTGGGAAGGGTGAGGGAGTCACTGCATGTACCAGCTCAGCACATACCAGGCACTAAATTAATTGTTTCCTGCGCTCCGTCGCCCTCAGCAGTAATCATCAGATGTCACTGCTTCTGCTAAAGGAGAGAGTGAAAGAAATCAGCAACATAAGCTATTATTTTGTGTTTATTTTGTGTGGGGAGATGGCTGTTTTTAGCCCTACCACCTTCAAGTTTGAACCCAAGAGAGTGTGTTTGCTGAAAAAGCAAAACTAGCACATTTGACCTGTGTACCCTGGGAATGGATGGGTATTCATGCAAATGGAAAATAAAAGAGAATCGGAAGAACCTTCCAGGAGTCAGGAGTCATCTGATCTGAGATCCACCAGTGTAAAACTTACATAAATCAGAAAATTATGTTAAGTCATTTAAAAATATTTTGAAGATTCTCATTGAAGGTTTTACTTAGGTGAATATATGATACCTTACCATTTATGTAAAATAAGGGGGTGAAAAAGCGCATATATGTATATACATATATTTTTATATATTTGCTTATATGTGTTTGACTATTTCTGGAACAATAAATAAGACAGTGGTAACTTGGTAACACTAGGGAGAGGTACTTGGTGGTATGCATCAGGAATTAAAGGAGATGATGTCACCTAGAGACACCCTGTGTATCTTTAGAATTTTGAATTCTGTGAATGTTTTAATTAGGTATTCAAATAAAAAATAAAAGTTAAAATATACACTATATCTTGTGATGTCAAAGTGACTTCTTTTAATTTCTAAGCAGTTACTTAAATATTTGTAAAATCATGCCATAGCAAATGTCCTTTGAAAATAAAATGTAGGCTTTAGTGAATATCCAGAAAAAATCACCTTAGTTGATTTCTGTTACTCTTTCACCCAAGATTAACTTCCCAAAGTGGGAGTATTACTCGTGTTAATTCTGTGTGTGCCTATGGATAGTAAGTTAACTTGATTAAGGCTCAGCCCCAGTGAAGCTGAAGTCTTAGGTTTGACCCACAGATGGCCAATTAACTCTGCTGTATTCTGAGGGCACGATTGTGCCTTCTACCATGAGTAGCTGATTGTGAAAATGGCCATTGGCCTTATAGGGACAAAGCCAAGTGAAGCTCTGATGAAAGCCACCCAAGTTCATCACTGAGTAGAAAGATGATGGAGGGTGGGTGGGTAAGAGATGCCCCCATGTAGGGGTGGAGGTATACAAAGAGTCTGGCAGTGTTAGAGATGAGAAGAACTCAGGAAATACAACAGGACATATGGCCACAAATATTCCCCTATGGCAAGAATGGGTCTGTTATAGGATGACCTAGCAGGCTTCACCAGTAATCAACTACACTCTCCTCCCATTTTCTGCACACAACCCTCTTCTATTCATACCCTTAATTCTTAGAATTTACAGCCAGAGGTAGTGCAAGTATATAAGTATATTGGGATGGGGATAAAGGTGTGGTTAAAATACCTAAAATGTTTTATTGGAAGTTCAAACTAAATACATAAATACCTAATGGGAGTCTTCGGGTCTTCAGAAAATTAATTCCTCCTCTACATTCTGCCTAAGATCAGCACTCATGGTATTTTATGCATGAGAAAGTTTTCTGAGAGTGGCACACAGGTGTGTGTGTGTGTGTGTGTGTGTGTGTGTGTGTGTGTGTGTGAGAGAGAGAGAGAGAGAGAGAGAGGGAGAGAACCTGCATATGCGCTTTTGGGAGGTTGCAGGATGAAAGGCCTTTACTTCCCTTCTTAGTATAGAAGGTTTTCTAGATATCACTAAGGGTGGGGACAGGGTGGAGGGGGATTCTAATCCATATCTGACCATATATGTCCCTCCTACCATTTCCCACAGAATATCCCAGGCCCCATAGTGTCAGCCAGCTTGGAATAATAGTTTTAATAACATACACTTGTGAGACTTTATGTTTCTAACCCTGCTCCCATGTTAATTATTTCATTCATGAGACAGAACAAGCTCATGAAATAGGCTTATCTCCATTTTACAGATTAAAAAAAAAAAGTGGGAGAGCCTCAAGTGTCCTGCTTGACGTCCACTTAGAGCTCTCCTGATTCCTAGGCATAACTATTTCTCATATAACAATAAGATGTTTTGGGATGTTTGGTATTTATGCTTCCAGGTTTGATTAAAAAGCCATGAGGGCATGCTGTTAGTAGGGAGCTTGCTAACAAATTAAATTATATTCCTTAAAGTTAAGTTTTCATTAGAGCCCAGAGTTAAACCAAAGTCTGGGCTAGTTCTTATTTCACTTGAACTTAGTCTTACTAGCTAGCTGTCAGTGCTCACTGGTGCTTACCTAGCAGGAAGTTATTGGTTAATATGTGTTTACCCAGTAATTACACACCCATGCACATTACTCACTAATTACGCTCAGCAGGTGCAGAAGTCATTAGCACAACACATCCCTGGCACTAGGGGTAAAGGAGACACACCGTTCTGTATTAATTTAATAATTACTTATTATTTGCCATATCTAGGGTTATTTCACCAGAGAATGATAACAAAGAGCTGTGTGGTTCACCTGCTGACGCCATTTGCCAGTGCAAGTCAAGGGTGGTGTGAAGGCTCCCTCTTTGTGTGAACTATGGCACAGGCAGACTGCAAGGGACACTTGGAGGTCCCAGGCTAGCCCCAATGGCAGGAGAGTTGGACCTCAACAGCTGAGTTGCCATTACCCATGCGTGTCTATCCTTAGCAAATTTAAAATCCTAGGCCAGCCTCCCCAGTGCCCAGCATGTTCCTGAGCTGCTGTGTGCTCAGGGAATTAAAACTAATTTTAATATTAGCCCTAAGCAAAGCATAATTAGAAAGATAAATCTTCAGCAACTCTCTCCTACCCAGACCTCTCCACTGCCACCTCCCACCCTCATCCCACCTCCTTGCCATAATGCATTATGAAGCCAAATATAAATGGCTTTGAGATGATCTGTAACAACACGGAACGCATTTGTTCAGCTAATTGAAGGCTGGTTCAGATGTCAGGCAGACACCAGTGGTGTGATACCTGTGAGGGCGAGGCAGTCCTTGCCTCTAGGCACCATGAGGATGGAACAACTCAGTATGGACCAACCCTAGCTTATTTCTTCAACTGAATACCAGCTCATCATTCATTCCTGGAGCGGCCACTTGCTTATCATGACCACAAGAACCTGTAAAGCCAAACACAAGATATTTCTCATACTACATAATGCCGTCTTGGACTTCAAATGCCCATCTTCATCTCCAGAAATAACTGTTCATCTTCTCTAGCTTTTGATTGCTGCAGAGGGACTCTCCTTGTTTCTCCTCGACAGGCACAGGCAGGTAAGCACGCAAGTGTCTGGTGATTTAAGGAATGAGGGGCTATGATGGCAAAGGGATTGACTCTGCTAAAAGGCTGGAGATGTCATCTATAATGGTGGGCAGGTGGGGAGTGGGTTGCTATGTACCTGCTTCCCATCAGAGAGAGCTGAACCTGTGGAGACAATGAAGACAGCTGGCCTCTCAATTCCTGCGAGCAAAGAAGGCCTAGGATTTGGGAAGATCTTCACATGTGGACTGGATCACTTACAACTTTCTGCTGCTTCTGTTAAAAATGGGCTTAGCTAGTTGATAACAGGCCATCTTCGTTCAGAAGACAAAACCCTTTTTTCTCATTCTTATTTATCCTTCTTCAAGGAACCACCAAACAACCTCCCCAATTTTCCTTCTAATTCGCATGTCTCAATGGTTTCACTGAAGGCTTATGGAACACTTCCTCCTTTTAAAAGTGCAAAGTGCTCAGCATAACACCCTTGAGTTCCATCTACGTTGCTACAAATGGCCAGATTTCATTCTTTCTCATTGCCGCATAGCATTCCATGGTATATATAAACCACATCTTCTTGATCCATTCATCATTTGATGGACATTTAGGCGATTTCCATGATTTGGCTTTTGTTGGAAGTGCTGCTATGAACATTGGGGTACATAAGTCAGGCAGAGAAAGACAGATACCATATGTTTTCGCTCATATGTGAAACCTGAGAAGCTTAACAGAGGACCACAGGGGAGGATAAGGGGAGAAAAATTAGTTAAAGAGAGAGAGGGAGGCAAAGCATAAGAGACTCTTAAATACTGAGAACAAACTGAGGGCTGATCGGCGTGTGGGGGAGAGGGGAAAATGGGTGACGGGCATGGAGGAGGGCACTTGGGATGAGCACTGGGTGTTATATGGAAAGAAACTTGATAATAAATTATATTACAAAAGTAAAAAATAAAATAAAAGTGCTAAGTGCTTTGCTGACAGCATCACCACCCTCACAGCCTGTGGAGCTGGTACTAAAGAGAGAGGAGAAGAAGACAATGTCCTAACAATAGCTAGGCAGCCCAGGCCTTGGGACACATCATGACAGCTGGGGTTGGCCTCTTCCTCCCTGGGACAGGGCATGAAAGAACCATGTCAAAAGCCACAGGCAACTCTGACTCCTGTCTCTGCCGGTTCCTGAGTCCCGTGCTTCTTTCCTCTAAGCTCCATGCCCAGCTATTGTGGTTTTCTTGTGTACCCCTCCTGAGTTACTAACAGCAGAGCAGAATTCTGAGCCTTCTGTTCTTCGCATATTTTCCACACCTTTTTTACCCTACAACTGTCATCTTTGGCTTTCTTTTTAAATTTCTGCTCTTCATATTACAAGGTGTTAAAAACGGGTGTGGGGGGCGGTGGATCACAGCTCAATCAGAGAACTATGGAGTCAGCTTCTTCCCCACTGCCAACACCCACCTGCTTCTAACCCTGCCCCAAGTTCAAGTTCTAAACCTGCAGGGTCCTACCAACTCACTAGCATCTTTTGTGGTGCACACTCGGAACATTTTCTCACAGATCGTCTAGGTATCCCTGATTTCATGGCCTGTGAAGACCATGGCTAAAGCCAAAAGACGGCTCTCCATCCTCAACATAATTTCTGCTCCATTAGCTTCTGGTTCTTCTAAGGAATTTACAAATATACCACATACAGGGATTCTTTCATGCATTTTCTCATGCTCCTTCCTCTGGAATTTCTTTTTCTTTCTTTTGTTTTTGTGGGGACTCTCGCAGTTCAGCTCAGTGGTTACTCCTTTTTGATGCTTTTCCCCAATGACTTCTAGGCTCCCCTGATTCTCTGTTGCTTTCAGGCAGATGGAGCAATCAGGGGAACGATTCTTCTATTAGCTTGCAAACTTCTTCATGAGATCTGGACTCTGACTCTATCTCATTCATCTTGACCATCCTTGGTGCCAAGGATGCTCTCAAGACACAAAGCAGGCCCTAAATGAGGCCAGAGCAGGCCTAACTCCCAAGGCATGCAGGACTTCCTAGTTGGAGAGGGTCACTTTGACCTTTGCAAGTACTTGGGAATCTAGTGGGCATTGGTGGCTTAGTGGTTTGATTGCCTGCCAAATAGGAACCTATGTGAGGGGAACTAACATCACTTGGTGCCGATTATGTGCTAACTTCTGTGATAAATTCTTTATATGTCTTACTTCACTAAATTCTCTGAATAAATGAAGTAGGTATTTAAATCCCCTTTAACCGACGAAGAAAGGTTTAGAGAGGTTAAGATAACTCGGGGTAAAAAATGGTAGGTTCCTTGGTAAATTTCTGTTTCTCTGGACTTTTTTTCCTCTGTACTGCTTCCTCAGGGAGAGCGCAGGAGAAGGAAGTTTTTCCTTCTTTACCAGGAGCACCTACTTCTGAGAACTCTGCCTTCTTTCCAGCCTCTTAGGGATTTGCAGATCTTTTTCTGCAGAAGTTGTATGACCCTGCATGAGGGAGGCCAAGGGACATTCACTTTCTTCATGTGTTATGCCTTCTGATTAAGCATCTGATTTTTTTAAGCATTTGATTTAACTAAACAATTTCTGACCAAATTTCAAGTTCTCCCTATGCACGGTTTTCTATTTTTCGACAGCCTCTGCAATTGGTTGCACAGGGAAAGTCATTCTGTCTCTGGAGCAGTGAAATCATGAATTCACTTTGAATATGGGGAATTCATAATTGCTGCTTGGAACAGTTGAGTTTTTCAAACATACTCCCTCTGAGCTAGCCCACCCACCCCTCCTCTTTTATTAACAGGCCACTTCTTGGGCTTTTCAGTCATATAAAGGGTTTATGTGATCTATTATATGCTGATTTAATTGCTGCTGTTTATTTATTATGATTGTATTTGAATAGCCATGGAGAGCCAATAGTGACTTGGCAAAGGGCACCCAAAGGCAATGTTACAGTATTGTTTTCAGGAAGGCAGCAGGCCTGTATTACAGACTGGAGGCAACCAAAGGGTAGGGACGGCCCTGCTGACCAAAGTGGCTGGTGTGTAATTGCGAGTCTACACTGAGTTGCTCAGTTTGGTATCTATTTAGGGTATGTGCTCCTAGAGGCAAACAGCTGAGAATCTTCCTGAGTGTTGTATAGCACTTGTAGGATTGATTTAAGTAAAATATGCTGTACTTCCTATACCAAAATAACACTCCCAGCCCATTCTCAATGTTTTTTTTCCAGCAATAGTGATGGCTTTGCTGAGCTCTAACTACATATCTTCTCATCCAATCCTCACTGTGATTAGTAGCCAAGAACCTAGTGAAATAAAAATGCCCTACGTGAGCGTCATTGCTGTCCGTTGGTCAGTCTCGTGTTCTAAGTGGCCATGTACAAGCAATGTCCACCTACACTAAAACCCAACACTCTATGAAAGGGCTATGCTGAGAGCGTATGAGCTGGGCCACTATAGTTCAATCAGCAGTGAGTTATTGAACTTTTAATATACGCCAGTCTTGTGCTAAGCACTGCCCTACCCCCACCCTTGGTGACTGGGGATATGAAATGGCTGGCAGTAAGTGCAAAGAATTGGAAGACCTGGTCCCTGGCTTCATGGAGCTCAGTCTAGTGAGGTGGTGAGGGGGAATGGCACACAAAACAGCCAGTAACATCACATGGCAAATGAGCAGTGTGGACCGCTCCCTCCTCTGCTCTAGGGCATCATCACTAAGTGGTCCATATTAACATTTTCAGGTGCAGAACCCACATGGCAGTACGTTCTCTGTCCTCACAGTTGTGGATTTGTTAGCAGGAAGAAAGAAGGACAGTCAGCTCTTTGAGGAGGCAAACACTCTGTTCACTGTTTCAGTGGTGGCTGGTATCTTACAGCCGGAGATGTCATCCCTGTTCTTCTCTTGGGCCTTTTGGTGCAAAAAGTACTCTAGGGAAGAAGAATTTCTGGCCCAATGGGATGAAAGTGCCAACAGAGAAGCCAGGGAGGAGCAGCGGCAGCCCCAGCAGGGAGACGGCAGGCTTTAGGGGAAGATGGGCATGGGGAAGAGCCAGGGCACAATCTGCTCCATGGAGAAATGGAGGAAGCAGGCCGTCTGTGTGCAGAGTGGCTGGGAGCCAGGCAGGCGCAGGGAATCTTCAAGGGGATAAATACTAAGAGATTTCCATCCCTTTTGGGATGAGTGCCAGGGAAAGAGGCCAAGATTCCAGGGAACACAGCCAGGATAGGGTTATTATAATCCCTAGGAGGATTCATTTGCCAGCTACTAAAGCAAAAGCAAGCAGCACCCTGAAATGGAGACTAGCTATTTCAGAGCAATTAGCCATTGGTGCCTGCTGCTGTCTTTGGAGAATCTCCAGAAGCCAGTGGGGTAAGGAGGAGGGCAGAAAGTTGCAGCCTGCCGCCAGGGAGATGGCTCTGTCCTCGGCACCTCTTCCACCTGACAGCTCACTATGAGTGCAGTACCGTACCTGACCGTCCACGGGGCTCCTGCTGCCATGGGGTCCACATCCCGCCCTCAGGACAACACTGGGCCTGCATAGCCTCCATCCTCAGGACACTCTGCCACCAACTCAAAGTGTAACATCCAGGAGTTGGATCAGGCCAGATGCTTTGCTCATATCAGACTTTCTCAGCCTGGGACCCCGGGAAACTTTAAGCAATTTGCCTTTGGGGTCAGTGATTTGCCGGAAATAATTTGTAAAAGACAGAAAGGCTAAAGAGGACCTTACTCCTCCCATGCTGTCATTAACGTGCTGTAAAAATGCACCTCCCCGACATAGTTCTTTCCAGAAGAATCAGCAAGATCTATGCATGCTGGGGGTAAAGGCAGGATGGGGTGCCACTTGCACCTAAAATCATTAAGTCACTGCTCAATAAAGGAATAGCCTCTGCTTTGTTTCTCTCTATACTGCCTGTTCTGTAAATTTTCCGGACTCTGGTCTTACTGACTTGTATGCCTTGGGATTTCTTTTTGGAGTCCCAGGGCTGGGAGCTCCTGGTAGCAGCTGTAGCCCATTTGCCTTGGTCTGTGCCCCTGAATAATCCTGGGGTACATCCTGCATCCACATCCCTGTCTTTCCCAAGGCCTTCCTATGGGCTGTGACCACTAACTGGAAATAAATCCACTGGAGTAGAAAGAGACTAGGTGCCATTGTAGTTGAACAAAATAGCAACAAACTTGAAACTTTATAAGGCAAGGGAGACAACATGTGTTTTCTTTAGTCTGCCCCACTGCTCTGAACTCAGGAAGAACTGATCAGGAGGGAGCTGCTCCATCTGGATGGATAGATGGCCACTAAGGAGGGCAGAGATGAGATAAATAGGTTTGGAAATTAAGTACCATAACAATATCAAGTACACAGGCAGGAGTCCTCAGCAACTCTTTTTTTTTTTTTCACTTTTATTTTTTAATGATTTTACTTATTTTGAAAGAGAGCGAAGGAAGGAGGGAGAGAGAGGGGGTAGGGGTAGAAAGAGGAGGAGAGAGTGAGAATCCCAAGCAGGCTCCGTGCTGTCAGCACAGAGCCTCGTACAGGGCTTGATCTCAAGAACCATGAGATCATGAGCTGAGCTGAAATCAAGAGTCGGATTTTTAACCAACTGAGCCAGCAGACAGCACCCCATCGCACTGCCCCTTAAAGCAATTCTTTAAGCAAGGATCTCTTTTGTGCACTGAAAACTAGCTTTTTAACTCTTTATTTGGCCCTCCCATGCCTCCCCACTGCCAGCCATCTCCCCAAAACGGGGGTATCGTTCCAACAGTGACCATAGCCAGGTCATGCTCCCGGCTAAGAAGCGACATATTTCACACTCTCTTTTTCCAGGTATTTTGTGATAGGTTCGCATCGTACTAGCCTGAAGTTAAGCTGGAATTGCCTTCTGAAGAATCATATCTCTGCGGACATCTGCTGGGACTACTTAGAGGTAACAGAGAAGAAAGGCCAGGATCCCAATAATATTCCTCAGGAAGCAGCCCCAGCAAGCTCTGTGCTGGACACTGAAGTGGGTAAGAGAGAAGAGGGCACCAGAATACCGTAACAGAATAATAAGAATACTGAGGAGGAGTTGGGCTGGCCAGTGCCCAAAGCGCTTCACCATAGGAGTCCTTGCTCCAGCTATTCAAAATGTGACCGATTTCCCTGCAATTCTCCCTTTTCTTGGGAGGACAGGCAGACAGCTGGTGATGTCTGGCATGCATAGCTCAGTGGATTCTGAGCGTTTCTGTGTACTGTAGTGATTGGATGAGGAGAGAAGTGGGGAAAGGAGAGGTGTGGCTTTGCTCCACGGGGCTCCTGAGGAGTCACTATGACATGGCAGGAAGCAGTAACTGTCCCCCCTTTTTCTGACTCTCATAGAAAGCAGTAACTGGTGACCCAATCTCCCAGTTTTTTCACTTTCTCAATCATGTTTTCCAAGGAAACACATTTTTAAAAGTTGGTATCTCTGAAGCACACACCTTCTGAAAGGCAACCCAGGAAAAGGCGGTTTGGGATTAAACTTGTGTTTTTAAGGCTTAATGGAGCTGAGGCAGTGATAGCGGTCCTCCTCTGAAACGCCTTTGCCTTGGGACCAGGTCTTTCCCCCACTGTGCCTAGACACATCTTACATGTAGCGGGCACTATTTCTTGTGCATTCAGCCTTGCCTCGCTCTCTGGACCCTAGCCTCCTGGGTCCAGAGGCCTTGTCCCCACAGCATAGCCCAGTGCAGGGCCCTGAGGGGGTCAACATGCTAGTAACATGGGAACAGGGGCAAGTAATTCCTTGGTTTTTCTCCTCCGCCATATGCTTCCCACCCCCCACCCCCCAGCAAATCGCTAATATTCATGTGTAAGTCAAAAATATGATAAAGGAATACCCATGGGATATATGGGAAGGAAGGAGAGCAATCTTAGTTCTTTATTTTAAAGATGGAAGAGCTCTTGTACCCACGTGATCCGTGTTTATGGTAGTATCAGCTGGTTGGCTGGAGGTGTGCTTACCTCTTCCCTGAGTCCTTGCCAATTCACCTGTGGTACCTTCTCTCCCAGCGTGATTACCAAAAGATGAATTTGGGCTCAGGAGCCTAAGATGGTGCATCACCTCCTCACGCTGCGGGGGAAGTACGGCTGCCAGAGTGCCCCTGTGAACCTTGGCCATGATGCAGGCTCATTAGGGAAAAGGGTCGCAGGGCCCAGCCCCCCGCCAGGGAGGCAGCTGGCTGCTTGCGGGCCCTGGGGAAGGACCCCCGAGCTGTGGCGGCGGGCTCAGGGGGCTCCCCGCCTGCACCGCAGCCACCCGCCGGCAGGGGGCCCCCGCTAATGAGAGGGAACCTGTTGGCGGGCGCCGCTGAGTCCCAGCACTCGCGGACCCGCGCCGACAGCGCGCAGGACCCGAGCCAGAGGGTAAAAAGGACTTTGAGAATTCAGAGAGGAGACTGGCGCGCGACAAAGAGGCTCGCAAGGCTGACAGGAAGTTGGTAGCGAGCACCGGCGCAATCTGCCCGCCTCAGTGGGGAGATGGGGGTCTGGCTTGCCGGGTGTGTGGCTGCACCATCTGAACGTCTTGATTTGCTGCTAATTGAGCAGCCTGACACCAGCGCGAGCACGTGACCTACCCGCAGCTGAGACCAGAGACTCCAGCTCCGCTGGCTCACTGGGGACCAGCGGGAACCGACTGCCGCAGGCTGCGGAGAAAGCCGGCGGTGCCAGGGAGCGCGGGCCGGGCAGGGCCTGCCAGCCAGCCCCCATCCAAGGGGCTTGGCGGTGGTCCCGCGGAAGGCCTCGCTCCCAGGCTCCACCTCGCCACACAAGCCCTCCAGCTGGCAGGATGGGCATCTTCTGAGTCATGATGGTGATAACGGCACCAGCCGCCATCGGTGGCTCAGCGCGTGCAGCCTCAAACGCTACCTTGCTCCATGCCCCGGACAACTTCACACGGTGCATGTTATCCCCATCTTAAGGATGATGAGACCCAGGGCTTAGGAGGGTTAGAAAAGCGGGCAACAGCTAACAAGTAGCAAGGCTGGGGTGTGACCTCAGTGGTACTTGGCTGCAGAGTTTATGCTTGACAGTCTCAGTATGATCCAGAAAAATATTTTCGTCCTTCTATGATTTGCTTACTTCACTTAGCATAATGTCTTCCAGGTTCATCCATGTCGCAAATGTGCAGAATTTTCTTCCTTTTAAAGGTTTGATAATATTCCACAGCATGTATATGACGCATTTTCTTTGTCCATTCATCAGTCGGTGGACATTTAGGCTGTTTCCTCATCTTGGCCATTGTGAATAATGCAGCAGTGAGCATGAAATGCAGACAGATCTTTGAGATCTTGATTCCAATTCTCTTGGATAAATACTCAGAGGTGAGATTGCAGGATCATTTGGTAGTTCTACATTCCACTTACATGAGGATTCTAAAATAGTCACGCTCATAGAAGCACAACATAGAATGGGGGGTGCCGGTGGCTGGGGAAAGGAGAAGAGAAGTTGCTAACCAGTGGGTACAAAATTTCAGTTGGGCAAGAGGATTAAATTCCAGTGATCTGTTGTACAACTCTGTGCCTATAAATCACAGTAGGAAATCAATTACGAGGATAGATTTCACGTTAGGTGTTCTTACTACAATAAAATAAATTGTTTTAAAAAAGCAAAGAAGGAGGGAAAAAACTCATGGTGACCCTATCAGTCATATCAGTCACCAATTTCTTCAAAACGTTTGATTCTAATTATAAGTACAGTGGATTTGTGTCCCTGGAGGAGGAATTATCTTGTACTCATCTGATGCCTTACAGTCTAAACAGTGCTTCTACATCTATAATCGTATTTGGTCCTCATGACCACCCCATGAGGCAAATATTGTCTCAGTTTTCAGATGTGGATACACTAGGGTCCAGGCAATGAGGAAGGTGCCCTGGCAGTGAAGTGACGCCCACCTTTGGATGCCAGTCCAAGTGCTCATCCCACTCACCGCTCGGAGTCAGGGGCAGAACCGATGCTGGGGTGTGGCACTGATCAAGCCCCTGGCCTTAGCACTGAATCCAATCTCTTTCCGCCCAGTCTTGATTTGGCAAATGTTATGAGTCTGTTTTGACCACTGTGCTCATTTGTGTGGTGTCATTCTTCACACCCATTTGTTCCATTAGTTGCTTAATCCAGGGATTAGGCCGGCGTGAAGAGGCTTTGATGCAGCTGCCAGAGTGTTTAAGAATCTCTCTTCCTCTCTCTGTGTATCTAAGTGCTTCTCCCTTCCGGTTTTACCTAACAAGGGAAGGCAGGGCACAAACAGGTGAGGCATGTGTGAGAGCATGTGTCCCTGCAGATGAGTAAGGAGGCAGAAATGAAGTGAAAGGTCTGGAGGCTTACATTTTTTTTTTGGCCGAAAGTAAAAAAAAATCAATCCATGACCTTAAAGAAGTTTATGAATTCCTAGCTTAGGAATCAATGCACATTGATTTTTGTGCCTCTGCATGGGCTGTACATGTACACTATCAAATGATGAAAGCTATATTTTGTTGGGCTTGGAATGGGGATAAGCAGGTGCCATTTTCCACCGGGTTGCCAAGAGTAAAAAAGGGAAAAGAAATGTTCATTCTGTGGCGGTCTCGGTTCAGAGCTTGGGGCCTCTGGCTGTGACTGCTGAGTTCGGACATTGGCTCTGATCACAGGGTCAACATCACGGATTCCCGAGTGCGACATCTCAGTCCATTTCCTCACACCCCTTTCCTCTGCAGTTCCAAGCCTTTTCCACTCACAACCTCCCTTTCCCGAGATGGTTTGCCAACTTAAATTCAAAGCGTGAGAGATTGCTAAGTAAAAGAAAAACGGAAAGCAGGACAGAGATAAGCATGGGGGGGCATAATGTAAATAAAGGTGGCTTAATTGCATCTGAGCAATATTTTCCATTTAAAGATTCATTTTTTTTATGTATTATGTCATTTGATCACCATAACACCCTTGGAGGTTGGTCAGAGTATATATCATCGCCCTCATTTTACAAATAAGGGAGCTGGTGCTAAGGAAGTTTGTGACTTATTTGCCACCGGAGAGCTGGCATCAAACACAACCAGAATTCACACCCGGGGCTTCTGCCCCCCAGTCTCCTTCACACTGGGATGGCTCCTTCGGTGTCCAGAGGACAGAGCAGCTCTGTCATGATGGAAGCTAATGTGTAAAGGAGAAGAATAATCTTTATGCGCAGGAAAGATGTATAGACACATGCTCAAAACATTTAAAGAAGGGAATGCAATTGAGTCAGTGTAGAAAGAGAAACAAATGTTTCGGGGACACTGAGGTGGAAGCATCTAGCAAGAGAAAGAGACAACCTAAAGGTGAGGCTTGGGCTCTGCTGGGCTTGGTAGGTGGAGTCCCTGGTGGGACAGCAGCTTTGGGACTGCCGGCACTGAGCAGGCAGCTCCGCTGCTGGGGGTGTTACCTTCCTGAATGAGCCCTAGGCCTCTTGAACTCAGTCATCCCCAGGTGGTCCCTTTGCCCTGTCTCCCCACATTTCTGCCCCTGCTATAATTTCTAGCTTCACTGGGGCCGTGTTGCCCTTTGCCTGGTTCGGGAGCCCAGAGCCTTTCTCTCTCTACCCTCCACTTGTCATTGGTTTCCAGCTCTTATTTATTTTACTTCTTACATTTTTCTTGAATCTTCTTCTTTTATTCCTTCTATCTTTTTTTTTTTTCAAGTTTGTTTATTTATTTTGAGAGAGAGAGAATCCCAAGCAGGCTCCACACTGTCAGTGCAGAGCCCGATGTAGGGCTCAAATCAACAAAAAGCATGAGAACATGACCTGAGCTGAAACCAAGAGTCGGATGCTTAACTGACTGAGCCTCACAGGCACCCCAGTAATATTCCTTCTACTTTCTCCTGGTTCAGGCTTTCATAACATCTCACATAAAGTCTTGATGTCCCTTCCTTTTTTAAACATTTTTAATGTTTTTTTATTTATTTCTGAGAGAGAGAGAGAGAGAGAGAGAGAGGGGGAGGGTCAGAGAGAGAGGGAGATACAGAAGCAGGCTCCAGGCTCTGAGCTAGCCGTCAGCACAGAGCCCAACGCGGGGCTCGAACCCACAAACCGTGTGATCATGACGTGAGCCGAAGTTGGACGCTTAACCGACTGAGCCACCCAGGCGCCCCTTGATGTCCCTTCCAAATCTATCTATGGCCATTAGCTATAGCTATAGCTATATGTCTGTATACGTGTATATATACTTATATATGTATATTTGATTTTTTTATTTAAGTCAATTCGGTGGAGTAAGCCACTTTGGATGTTAACTGTGATTTCTCACCTTTATCTCTTTCTCCCCCTAAACAGACAGGTCACAAGCTCTAGCCAGAACCATGGGTATATGAATGCAACCCATGTAGAGAGACGGTCTGTCTGCCCACTCATCTGGAATTGCTGAAGCACTCCCCAAACCTCGGGACAATCTATGGGAGGGAGGCACTTCAAAAAGATGAAGGTTAAAGTTTTCTAGCAGCCTGGTCACATAAAGAGCTTGAAAGAGAAATTAAGGTGAGTTATAAAAAGATGTACTTCTTACACACCTAAATTTGTGGACTGTGATTCACAGACACCAGCCCCATTTATTACCAATAAATCTCAAAGACTTTAAAATTTCATGTGAAAACAAAGCAATGCTTCATGCCTCTCCCTCCATCCCCCTTCCCCCAGCCCACAAGCTGCCAGAGTGATCCAGCTGAAATGTGCATCTGATCATTTCATTCCTGAATTTAACCCCCTCGGGGCTTCTGCCTGCCTTCGGGATCAAGTCTGCATGTCTTGGCAGGGTCCTCGGTGATCTCTGCCCTCCCCCACCTGTCCACATTCCTTCCTCTCTACCACCTGCCTCTTGTGTTATATTCCGGTCATGCTAAGTACTTATAAATCTCAGCACCTCCCATGTTGTTTCATGCCCTATCACCTTTACTCGTGCTGTTCCCTCAGGCAACGTTTCTTCTCCCCTAATTCCCTAGTCACCTGGATGATTTCCACTCAGCCTTAAAACTCTTCTCCTCAGATATCTTCTTGCAGAAAGCCTTCCCTGACTCCCCAGGTGAGCTCCTATGGCAGGTCCCCTCCCCACACCCAAGGCAGGCACCTTTGAATCCCCAGCTCCAGGTAGGGCTTGGCATGCAGTTGGCAAGGTCTCTGGGTTAGAAAGGGAACAGCAGGTGGGAGATCGGCCTTCAGGAAAGACATGCCTGGTCCCTCCACTTTCTGTCACAGGGAGGGCACAGAGAAGGTGGAGTCAAATTTGAGGTGCTTCATGGGATGACTTCCCCAAGGCTTTCAGCACTGAAAAATAAATACTGGGGTCTTAAAATGCTATGTGAAATGACAGATCAAGAAGTAATATTTTAGCCAAAGTGGCTTCTAGCACAAAATGTCAATACTTCAGGAATAAAGTTTTCTCTATTTCGGGGGTCTTCTAGGTCCTCTTCACTGAAGCCTAATTAGGCCGGGCTCCTAAACCTGAGGAGAGAGACAGAGAGGCAAGTGTCTCCCCAGTTCCTGCTCTGCCCACCCCTGTGTCCCCAAAGAGATAACAAGCTCCAGAAAGGGAAAAGGAAGGAATCCACAGACTTCTGTCTGTGATTAGAATTGTCCCTGCTCTACCAGCCTTGTCCCTAATGTCTTCCCTTAAACTCAGTTACATTGTCCCTTGGCTGATTTGGGCACCACGTGGACCTGGGGATGGGAGGTCCTACACTGGTAAATCTCGAGCCGATGATAATTAGGGACACTGATCAGTGTCCATCGCCACATTTGCTTGATTTTGAGGGCTGGGTTATGAATGGTTGGAAACAGGCTGTGCAGCAAATGGCACAGAGGAGAGCTACGATGGGATCTCAGCTGGGGCCAGTGCCCTTGAGGGAGGTGAAATCTGCTCTTTGTGCTCCCACTCTCCAGTCCTGCAGGCAGAACCACTAACTAATCAGCCCTAGGGAGCCCCCACAGCCAGAAGCCGGGCTTCCTTTGGCACTGGCATTGTTTCTGAGCGCCCTGTGCACAACACCGTTCTTTTTCCATTTGTATGTATGTGGATCTCTGCATCCGTGGATATTGTGTGCTGCACATACTTGCATGCAGGCATGCATTCATATAATGAGCCATGAAAAGAAGAGAGGACCGTTTCCTTTCTCCTCTCCACAGGTTTGCATTTTTTTGTTCTGGAAAGGAGCATCACTTGGAAACTGCCTGCTCAGAAAGGTGCAGAGCTCTCTGGTACCAACTGTGTATATAGAGAGGGATAAAGGACAGAGAGGGGCTCAAATGCAATCTGCAAATCCGACTCTTAATCAGAGCAGTCCATTTTACAAGCTGGTTTTATAGAAGTGGAAAAAAAAATCCCTTAAAGGTCCCTGGGAACATTTGCCGAGAACACACACCTGCTCTGTGGTCAGTAAACAGTCATCTCTGGGCTTGGGGGGAAAGAGGAAGGGAGCAATGAAGGAACGGAGAAGGAAATGACAAAAATGGTGGCTGGGGGAAGACAAAAAGCATGGTGAGGAGAAGGGGCAAGGCCAGCGCGAGGGCGAACAGAATTCACTCAAAATTGTAGTAAAGGGGAAAACAGACTGCCTGGAGCCTGAATGAGCCGACTCCTCACAAACCAGTCATTCTAATAAAGGTGCTGGAGACAGCAGGGAGGAACATCAGGGTTAATCCCTCTAGACAGTAGCCAGAGGCTTTCGCAGTGGGGTGGGTACCTCTGCTTGGGGCCATTCCTTTTAATCCACGCTCTTGGAGGGGGTGGTTTTAGGACAGTGGGACGGAGGAGCTAAAAAGAATATTTACCTAGCTAAATAAGAGTTTCTTAACCTCAATCACTACTGACATTTTGGACAGTTAATTCTTTCCTGTAGAAGCCTGTCCTGTGCATTTTAGGATATTTAGCGGCACCCTGGTATCTATGCACTAGATGCCAGTAGCACACCCCACCCAACACCAGTCGTGACAACCAAAAATGCCTCCAGGCATCACCAAGTGTCCTCTGGGGGCAAAAGGACCCCTGGTTAAGAGACTCTGAGCTAGACTCTGTGCTGGGCACGTTAGTCCTGTAACCTCAACACACACACCACAGACAGGCCTTTCTCCATCCATGGGACAGGGAAGAAACCTGGAATGGATCAAAGATCTGGCTGAGGCTAAGGCCTGAGGTCTCTTTGTTATGCAGTGCTCTCACTGGAATGGAGTCTACTGCATATTCTCTGGCTGAGGGACAGTCACCATACATGGCAAGGCTATGGAGAGGCCTGATAGTAATGCTCCTCTGTGATCCAGTTTGACCCCGGGTCTGGAAGACCTTATTTCTCTCTCTCCTCTTCATAACTTCAGCCACACCAGAGACTTCAGGATCCATCTTAGCTTAAGTTAAGTCTTAGTTGACCAGGGGCGGGGGGGCGGGACAAGGAGTGGAAGAGAAAGAAAATAGGAAGAATAATATGTTAAGCCAACTCATATCTCAGTATGAAAAAATTCACAAACCCAAATTTATTAGAAAAGAATTACCTTTCTCTACTGGCTCCTGTTTCCAGCAGAATAGGACTGAAATAGGAGGCTTTACGGGCAAAAGCAAAGGGATATCCCTTTTTCTTGAAATTAGAAATGTCAGGAAAGGGGCGCCTGGGTGGCTTAGTCGGTTGAGCGTCCGACTTTCGCTTAGGTCATGATCTCGTGTTCGTGGGTTCGAGCCCCGCTTCGGGCTCTGTGCTGACTGCCAGCTCAGAGCCTGGAGCCTGTTTCAGCCTGAGACTCCCACTCTCTCTGACCCTCCCCTGCTCACGCTCTCTCTTTCTCCTAGAAATAAATAAAAATATTTTTTAAAAAAACTAGAAAATCATCACTTTAAAAAGAAATGTCAGGAAAAAAAGTCCTGTGCACATTGGTTAGGTTTCCAGATAAGTTCACTATTTTAGTACTTGTAATAATATTGTTATTACATAAAATTAGCACTACTAGGGTATTCTCTGTGGTTCATTCTCAATATTCTCAATTGTTTAATTCTGGGAAGAATCCAAATACTTCTAAATGTTTATCATTGATATTTATTCCTGCTTTTTGATTTAGGACCATATCTATTTCTACGTAAAATTTTCTAAACATTTCTCTCAGTTTTACGCCTCCACTCAACCCATTGACTCAGTCTCTAGTCTCTAGTTACGTAAGATTGATATCTGTATATTATAAGTATGTCCATACCCCTCCCTTTTCAATCCTCTGCATTCTCTCTCTCAGACCTCAAGAATAAATTTAAATCCATTGGCATGAGTCACAAGGCTTTTCTTAACATGAGTTAGACCTGTTCTTTGCCATTCCCACACTGAACTTATAGTTCAATCACACAGAGCTAGTGGACAATGTCCAAATGTTCTTGGTTTCCTCATTACTGCATAAACCTCTGCACCTGCTATCCACTTTGCCTGGAATATTCTTCTCATTTTTCTCCATCTGGCTAATGCCATCTTGTCTTTGAAGACTCATCCCAGAGATCTTGTCTTTCTAGAAATCTTTCTTAACTCCTTCCCCCACGTTACACTCCATTTGCCTTCCATAGTATCGCATGCAGTCACAATGATATCTTAGGTGTTACCATATGAAAGTCACTTGCTTATTTTTCTGACTCCTTCACTAGCCCATAAGCATCTCAAAAGCACGGAATATATCTTAGTCATCGTTTTATCCTCAGTGCCTACCACGATGCCTGCCATAGAGGATTTGGAGGAAATACTCAATAAATGTTTGTTTAGACGGCTGGCTGGCTGTATCCATTAATCATTGTTGTTTCAGCCCAATCATTTACCTTCTTCTGACACACTAACTTAGATAATATTCGAACTTTAGAATCTATCAGAAACATTCTCAACCAGATCCTTAGGAATTTGTAAACAATTTGAGGGAGGGTAAGTTACTCCTTAAATATTCCTCTGTGCAGTAGTAAATGACTGAGCCCTCAATGTTCAATCTCTTCCCACAATTCAAATGCTCAAAAGCAAGAGGAAGGGAAGTTGGAACACAGCAGATGTCAGGATTAAAGCAAATCTGCTCTTGCTGGATCTGAGGTTCCCCTCTAACACATGCTAATTGTTCATTACCCATAGTGCATTTTACATGTTCAGAATGTTTAAGAATCATAGCTATTGGATCATTGCAATTGGATCTATGTGGTTTTCACCTTCCTTGTTTGTTACTTGTCTCTTCACCAACACCAAGATATTTCTTTGCATGCAGTAGGTGCTCTATAACTGGATGTACTACCCAAGTGATGTTGGGTGTGTGTTCTCCTGCATGAGGGCAGGAAAGAAAAAGAAACTTCTTAAGTTGTTTTATTCCAAGATGGGTCATGGTAATTTCAAGCTGTGCTGAGCTGAGCATTCTGCATGGAAACTCTTTATTTATTAATTTATTTAGCCGGCCCACCCACCTTTCTTCACAGCTGCAAACGCCTTTTGATAACAACTGTGGATTATGAAAGGTGTTAGAAATGTGTTAGAAACAGAAGGCTTGGAATTCTGTTCAACTGTTAATAACTTGTGAGTAGTGTCAGCGATGCCCCAGCATGAGCTGGTGCTGAGCTGGAGGAGCACCACAGGAGCCCCCCCCCCCTGCAACTTTGTCCCCTTGGGCTCTCCTTTCACTGAGGGTTATCGGGGGCACTGCCAGCCATCAAGGGGAAGCAGCTTGTGCAATAGGACCCCAGGAGAAACCATGTGCCTGATGTTATCTGAGGAAGGAAAGAAGTTTTCTTCTTTCTTGGCCACAGCAGATGTATTTGTCAGCCAAATGTGGTACCAGTTTGGCAGTCCAAATGGTCAGGGTGTGAAGAGAATTAATAAAAACTTTGTCATCGTAAGTGAATCGAATACACTCACTATTGGTAGTGAGTTGCGTCAATTTAAAAAAATGTAACTGGATTTAATATCTCAATTTGCACCTAACCCCAGTAAAAGAAGGGCAGAATGATGTTTGCAACGTTTAGTTGGGAAAGGTGGTGTGGGGTTGTCCCTAAAGAGGAAGGTGTGGATAGTATATATGCACTGCATTCCAGAGGTGGAAGGTGTACGTTCAGGGATGGAGCTGGAGCTTTCCTGGAAACAGGTAAGAGGAAAGCCCAGCTCTTCAGCATGCCCCACGCATGAGGGCTGGATTCTACAAGGCAGACTGCAGCAAACATACCCAAGCCTGTCCAAAGCAGAATGCCCAGGAGATGGATGGCAGATGACCAGGACCATGGCCAGTGCTGGCCAGCAGCGTCCACAGATGGCTGCAGCAATAGGAAGAATATATATATCAGGTCCACCATATGATTCTATGGAGGAAGGGAAGGAGGAGGCCTGAACTGCTAAGTCTGGAGGTTGGGAGCTTACAGCAAAGTAAGTCTGCTTTTTGAGAAGCAAAGTAAGGTGACATGTATTGGACTCTGGTAGCACACTGGCTATGTATTCTCAGAGAGTCTAGGAACTTTGCAAAAATGTGCAAATGAATATAACTAGATTGTTGATTATACTCCATGCTATTTCATCCACTATACATAGTACTGCCTACAAATAACACAGTGTCTGTGCTCGAAGAACTTGCATTCTGAGAAATTCTGATAGTCTTTTTATGGGAGTTTAGAATTGGTTGCTACTCCCTAGCACCTCTCACTAGGAAAGAAGAGAGCAGAGAAAATAGGCTAGGAGAAGATAGATTTCCAGGTCATTTTGGTTTTTACATGGAAGCCACATCCAAGCCTGACTTTCATTGGCTATAAGCACATAATCTTAGAATCCATACCCCACTGCCATGAGGAAGGTAGTGTGCTGTGGTTGAGAGCACTGACTCTAGAGTTAAAGGCAGACTAGGTTGTAATTTCTCCTCTGGAACTAGTGCTTGCATGACCTTATTGATGTCCCTTACCTCCCTAATCTTACCGTGTCTCCATCTGGAAAATGCTATTCGTAACAGTACTTACCTCACAATGCGGCTGAGGATTACAAACATAATGGGGCTTGTATCTTAACAGAAGAGATGGGCTATCTCAAAGAAATAAATATATATATTCCAGTGGCAAGTAATGAAAAACGCTGTGAAATAGATAGCTGCCCAGAAGTTGGTGGTTACTTTAGGTAAGATGGTCAGGAAAGGCCCACACCCAGGAATTGGCATTTGAGCAAAGACTGGGTGGGGCAGACTGAGGAGGTAGCTGATAGACATAGTGCACATACTATTATTCAGACCACGCTTAATGTTCCAAAACTGCTTGTTACCTTCTCATTCAGATATACAGAAACTGATGCAGGATATGAGCCTGGATGTTGGTAGCAGAGGCTTTAACTCACTTTCTTGTATCCGAGCGTCTGAGTCTACAAGACTCTGGCAATGACAAAAGGCATACAATTTTCTGCCTTGGAAGATGCTTTAACCATCAAGATACTACCCTTGAAAGATTGGTCAAGCAGATGTAAAGAAAGACATATAAGAGAAACAAGGTAATGCATGCAGCGTAGGTAAAGAGAATGCACACAGGAGTGTGTGTACATCTGTGTGTGAGAGGAAGAGAGAAACAGAGATGGATACAGAGAGACAGAAGGAGCCAGAGAGACAGAGAGAGACAGAGGAAGAAAATGAAGATAACCGAAATGTGAACAGGCGTAGAAATGAAGAGATGCTTTTGAAAACTTTTTTGTAAAGGATATATTTGAGTTAATGGGTTTCAGTGGATTCTCAGTGGGTTTCTGAGCCCTGAGTTTCTTGCAGTGCATTAGCCAGACTGTATAAGGAATTGGCTCTTAGAAAGACACGGTCGTTTGTTCTCTGTTCCGTATGCTCCCCCCGCGCTCACTGCTCTGATGTCAACTTTTGACATTTTCCATCGGGCAATTTATACACTGTCACCTGCCAGCCTTCCCATAGTACTTGTGTTTGTTTGATCTCATACAAACTCCCCTCTCCGATCTGTTGATGAAATAATAAATCTGGGGACCTTTGAAGATAGTGCACCATAGGAGAGCACAAAGTAGAATCTTTTCCTGATACTTAAGCATTCTGAATGCTGAGTCCCCAGCGCTGATGGGGTCTTCATTGTGCACTTCCTTGGAGACACATTTAGCCAAATCCATCAAGCAGGAGTTCCTAAAAGCCCATAATTTTTCAGGCAATATGGGACATACCACATTGATAATGGAAGATTCTTGTAAAGCAGCATGATCCCGAGCTAAGCTATCAATTTATTTGATTTAAATTGTTTGAATCACTTTTGAGTTCCTGATGTGAAAGCAAGAACCTCACATGATTTAACTTAAAGACATGGACCTGACCCTCAAAAAAACTTAAAGTCCCAAATAAGATGCTTATTTAGGATATTAATATTTCTAAAACACTTTTTGGACAGCCCATATCCCTGGGTGAAAACCTTCCGTTGGCTGCCGAATACATTTTAGGTTCTTTAATGTGGAATTCGGATTCCCCAGTTACTTTCTAGCCTGGCTCCCAGTTCTCTCTTATAAACCGCCCCCAGGGGCACCTGGGTGGCTCAGTTGATTAAGCGCCCAACTTCGGCTCAGGTCATGATCTCATGGTTCGTGGGTTCGAGCCCTGTGTCTGGCTCTGTGCTGACAGCCCGCTCAGAGCCTGGAGCCTGCTTCAGATTCTGTGTCTCCCTCTCTCTCTCTGACCCTCCCCTGCTCACACTGTCTCTCCCTCTCAGAAATAAATAAAACATTAAAAAAATTTAAAAAATAAAACCCATCTAATCTGACCCCCTGCCTGACTCATAGCTTCCGAACACCACTGGGCATTGCAAACACAGTTCCTGCATTCCTGCCCTGCCCATTTTTGAGAACTTATTTCCAATCTCACTTCTTCCATGCATTCCCTCATCACTCTTTTTTTTAATTGACTTTATTTTTTAAGAGCCTTTGTAAGTTCGCAGAAAATTGAGCAGAAAGTATAGAGATCTCCATATATACCCCCTGCCCACAAACACCCCCAGCTCCCCTACTTCAAACATCCCCTACCAGCGTAATACATTTGTTACAATTGTTGAACCTGTGTCACACATCGTTATCACCCCAACTCTGTTATTTATAGTTGGGCTAGCTCTTGGTGTTCATTTTATGGGATTTGACAAATACATAATTGACATATGTCCTCCATATAGTGTTATACAGAATCGTTTCACTGCCCTAAAACTCCTCTCTGCTCCACCTTTTCATCCCTCCCTCCCCCGACCCCTGTTAGCCTCTGATCTTCTTATTGTCTCCATAGTTTTGCCTTTTCCAGAATGTCACATAGTTGCAGCTATAAAGCCTGTATATATTTAACCTTCCTCCATGTCTTTTTTTGTGGCTTGATGGGTCATTTCCTTTCAGCTCTGAATAATATCTTGTTGTCTAAGAGTACCACACCTCACTGCTCCTTTTTGAACTCTGGTACTTGTTAGTGTTCAGGCCTGTTCTGTCTGATGCATGAGCCCCTAGCTATATAACACTTAAATAGTATGGATATTTAAACTAAAATAATTAAAAGTCAGTGAAATTTAAAATTCAGTTTTTGGTGACATCAGCCACCCTTAAACTGCTCAACAGCCACATGTGGCTGGATAAGACAGCCCAGATATGGAACCTTTCCAATCATCATAGACAGTTTTATTGTATAGTGCTAATCTCGACTATTGATTTGGTCACTCAGCATGCTAATTCATTGAGGTTCTATCATATTTAGATATCTTGCCAAATTAATATATATTAACTCATTTGATCCCATCAACAGCCCTGTGAGGGTGGTGCTGTTATTATTCCCTCTTTATGCAGGCAAAAACTGATGATCAGAAAGCTTAAGTGTTATGTAGACTCTTGATTCTGCCTTTGAATTTGCACATCTTATTCCAGGCTTTCATACTCGCATCTGGACCCCCTGTTCCGTCTCAGTGCTTGGCATATACTAGATAAGAAAGTATCTGTTGAATGTTGTTTAATGAGTGAATTCTTGCTCCTGACTGCCAACCACCTTGTTCTGTAACACTACCTCACATCTGCTCCAGGTCCTTCTTGGAAGAAGCCAAATCATAGTCCAGGAAAACATTTGAAAGACGCTTTTGTCCTGTCTACCTCTCTCAACTCCCTAGGGGAGGAAACTAGACCATGGCCTCTGCTCTCTGTATCCATCACAGGTACAGATGCATGCCATTGTCTCTTACCAAATAAAAATCTATCTATTAAGCACTGCCTACTTCACAGGCTCCGTGCTGATTGCCGTGGACTACAGAAGTGTGCAACAGCCCCCTCTCTTTCTAGAAAACAGGCTGGACAAAGGCTCACTGCACTGGCAGTGAGGGATCTTGGACTTCCAGTCTCTGCTCTGCCTGTAATGTCACCTCTGTGACCATGGACAAGTTACTCACATTTTGAAATCTCAGGTATTTTTGTCTATAAAATGAGCATGTTAGGATGGATGATATGAGGCCCTTTTGAATGAAGGCATTTTAAGATTGGAAGTGAAGTAAAAGCTGAGGCACAGACAAAGAGATACCACGGAGCAAATGAGAGGTAGTATGGTGACTTGTGCATTGGTGGTTGGGGACGCTTGGCTCTGGTCCAGACCCTACCACCAAGTATGTGCCTCTGGAGGACCAGTTGGGAGCAGTAGCCAAGCAGTTGTGGGATGGCAGAAACGAGGCAGACCAAGATGCTGTCTTTTCCAAAGACAAACCTTGCGGCTGATGAAGTGGCCTCCTCTGAGAATGCCTGGTAAATGCTAAAAGCAAGATCAATTTCAAACTTTTTCTCTATGTAGGAGAAGTCTTCTGACCTTGGTGGAGGTGCCCCTAGCTACAGAGCTTCATATTTACTGCTGGAATTTACATGCAGCTCTGCCCTCCCAGCCCCTATAGGGCAAAGGTCCCCTTCAAACGGACATTTGAGTTTGGTCTGATTTCAGTGCTCCCTGGGGAAAAGAAAGCAGTAAAAGAAAAGTGTTGGTAGGATGCTGGTGAGAGGAAGTGGCTGGCTTCAGGTGTGGGAGAGAATTGCTGCGTCGTGGCTGTTCAAGAGGACCTGGGCCCGCCCCACAGCCTACAGACCAGACCAAGGCAAGTTGGGAGCACAATGTCTAGAGGTCTTTTTACAAACTCTGTATGCGTTCTGCGCGCCCCCCTCCCCCGCCCCCCCCCCAATCCCCGGGAGCCTCCTGGTAGCTGCTCGGGAGCAGACTGCAGGGCGAGGCTAATGCAATCTGTGGCTGAGATGCAGGCCAGCTTGGCTGCACAGCCTGGGCCAGGCCTCCGCTCCACCAGCCACTCGCTGCTGCAGCTTCCATTCAGGTGGGGAGCCCAGTAAACTTCCTGCCCCTGGGGACATGGCAGCTTCTGACTCCTTATGCTCCCCTCTTGCCTGGACCCAGCCGTGAGCCCACTAACCCTTTCTATTGCCTTCCTTCTTTGGGTGCCTGCTTCTCTGGGGTTGTTTCTGTTCAGCCCTTACTTCCATTCCCTTTCCCAGCCACTACCCCACCCCAAGCCCTTATTTCTAACTACCTGGTGCCTAGATTGGAGACCATATCTCAAATAGTACTGTTTGAAGCACAAGAGGGTGGGGGTGTGTATTGCCTTCTGAATCATCTCCTTCCTTTTACCCTTGCCCTGCCTCCTTCTGTTCTCAGCGGCAGGGTGGCTGGAGTGACCCTTTTAAACATCGGTTGCATTATGTCATTCTTTAACTCAGAACTCTCTAATGGATGCCACTCATTCTGAGGGGGAGAGGCCGAGGTCCCTTCCAGGGGCAACAAAGATTTACATGACCTGACCCTTGGCCCACCACTCTCCCTCTTGCTAACTTGGCTCAGGCCACACTGGCCTTCTAGCTGCTCCCCAAACATGCTGAGCACATCCCAGCCAAAGGCTTTGCTCTGCTCTTCCTTCTCTCTGCAGGGCTCTTCCCTTGGACACCCACGTTTCTCACTCCTCTGCCTCTTTCAGTGAAGACCAGATGGGCTAGGTAGAGCTTGCAAGAAGATAAGATGAGAAAGACGTCCAAAGTGACCTTGTCAGAGAGGCTGTCACTGACCACCACTCCCCCTCCTTTCTGGCAGTCTCTAGCCTCTGCAGTGTCATGCTTTTACCCAGAATGCATATCAGCCACGGCTGAATCCAGGGGTTCAGTCACTTCAGAACTCTCTCTTCCCATCTCTTGACCTTTGTTCCTCTGGTTAGATTTTATTCCCGTCTCCAGTGTTGGTGAAATGGCCAGCAGCCCTTCAGGGGTTTAGCCTCCAGTTGACAAACTCAATGCATAAAACATGCTTCGTTTCCAGTGATTATGAAAAAAATGCAAGGGTGAATTTTCATTGGACCAACGTGAGGCATGGCTTGCTTTCTAACCATCCTGTGGCCAGGGAAAGGACCCTCTGTGCTGGGCCGGGGTTTGCATTCATCTCTAGAAGGGGAGTGGGAGTAGGATCAGCCCATCCAAACCACAAAGCTAGAGACTGATGAGACATGGTTCCCACAGGAAAATTCGAGCACAGTTACTGTAAAGAGAGGAAATAGATACTGAGCGGTTGAAAAAAGCCCACATTCACTGCAAACACTTCCCCACTTGCTTCCCAGCCTCTTCCCTCTGGGCCATCCTGTCTGCATCCTGCAATCATTCTGAGCTCATAAAATATACCCTAGGATATGCTAACCTCTTGTTTGTAAATCTTTGGTGCTTGGAGGTTAAAGCCTAAACTTCTTAGACAAGGATCCAATGCCACCACAAATTGGCTTCACCTCATCCTGTCTCTTTGCAAGCTCTCTACCCAGTCCAGTGGGTCTACTCACTGCCTGATCCTGACCCTCATGCATTCCTGTGTGTTGCTTTCACCTTCTTGGGAGATCAGGTATTAGCTATAATTTGACTATTTTCTTCAATACTTGGGCATAATTTTTTGAAGCCCCGTAGTATTTATCGTTCCTAGCATTTTCTATACACTGTCTTATAATTTTGGGTATAATTTTGGGAGGCTTCTCCCATTCCTCCAACCCTATTGTAAGTCAATTAAGGATAGAGACCATTTTGCATGCTCCTGCATAGCCTAATTGAGGCCTTGGCATATTGTGATAATCCGACAAATCAGGATTGAATGTTTAAATACCACTGTTCTAAATTTCAGCCTTGTTCCAAAGAGCTTGCTCCCTTCTCACCAAGCCTACCAGATGGATATTGAGAATTCGGGTTGTGTTTGACATTAAGGAAGGGTCAATGGGTTATCTGAAGGAATTAGAAACTTAAAGACTCTTCACCCATTCTATCTCCACCTTCTGTTTCTATCTGCCTGTCTGGATCTCCCCTGTCTCCTTCCTCAAAATTAGGATTTGCTCCCCAGGGATTCATATAATCCCTGAAATTGTTCCACAAGAAGTCTGTGACTGAACAAGCCCTGCTTTCTTGTCCTCCACCTTCTCCACTCCTTGCCAACCTGTGTCTCCTAGAGCTTTGCTCCTCTGTTTTCACACACTCTCTCAGACAGACACTACTGTGCTATAGTGAACCTTATCTTAGAGAGAGGAGATCTAGCTGTGTGACCTTGAGTAAATTAGTTTACCTCTCTGAGCCTCAGTTTTCAAATTTGTAAAATAGGGATACGATATGTACTGCATAGTTATTATGCATACCGAGTTAATAAGGCATGAAAATGCTCTTAAGTGTGTCAGATGCACAGCAAGCACTCGATAAATGTTAATTGATTACGATCTCTGTCTCTGTTAGATACTGCCTCTCTTCGTTACAGCTGACATGAGGTTGCCATCTAGTGGGCTTCCATTTGACAGCTGTGAGAGGCTATGCAGGGATGGGTACCCAGTCCAAGTCCCAAGGGTTCTCCCAAGGTTAGGAGCTTGGATGTCAGCTCTGGCTCTGAGGTGTAAACATTTGGCTTCCCTGCTTGTGCAGTTCCACAGATCGTTCCCAGGCATGGATCACACGCATCTCCAATGGCTTCCATTCTAAATGAGGAGGAGAAATTCTACTATGACCCCCATTTTGCTCATGGTCACTTTACCTACCAACTCCTGCTTCATGCTGCAGGTGGGTAGGCAGGGCAGTGGGCTACATTTGATTTAGAGGTTTTCTGTTTAATTAGGCTCAGGATACTCCTCTTCTAGCAACTTGCCAGAATATCAGATAGAACGAGTGTGTCGATGGAGACACAAGTAGAGCTCCTATAGAGCAGAGCACCTTTGAGTGGATAGGAATAAAGTAGAACTAGAGTAGTTCTTTGGGACTGAAATCCTCCCATCAAAGCAAGCCTTAAACCAGTCAGACGTGAGGCCACATAAGAGGAAGGAATTCACCAACACACAGAACTCACTCGTGCAGCACAGCATATCCATGTGTGTTGTGTAGATGCCCTTCCAATATTGACTATATGGGCAAACTCCTGGAAAAATGCAGCCTATGATATCCCACCCCCTAGAGCCCGGCCAGGCATGTTGGCATATCAAAGTACAAAAGGATTTCAGAAGCCCTGAAGGAAAAATTTCATGTGATTTACTTAGTTGAATTTTCCCTAAATTAGATTGGTAGGATGGTCCTTTTTTCTGCATAAGTCAAAGCACTTTTCAAGGAGTAGGGGCAGAGGAAATTAAGGGATAAGAGGAAGGAATGGTCAGAGTGGGGTGTTGAAATGATATTGCAAGGGCGCCTGGGTGGCTCAGTTGGTTAAGCAACCAACTTCAGCTCAGGTCATGATCTCACAGTTCATGGGTTCGAGCCCTGTGTCAGGCTCTGTGCTGACAGCTAGCCCAGAGCCTGGAGCCTGCTTCAGATTCTGTATCTCTCTCTCTCTCTCTCTCTCTCTCTGCCCCTCCCCTGCTCACGCTGTCTCTCTCTCTCTCAGAAATAAATAAAAACATCTAAAAAACAGAAATGATATTACAGAGAGGCTTGGAGAAGGAGTTAGAAGTGGAGGAAGGATTTGAATCAGGTTTGGAGGATGGGTCCAATGTGGCTACAGAGGAAAAATAAATCAAAGTGTTGTAAACATAGGAAGCAATCATGAAGAAAGGTGGCACGTGGTCTTGATTTGAAGCTGTAAGACAGGCATTCAAGTTCCATACCTAGACCTTAGCTTGCATAAGGAGAGTGGCACAGCCCTCTCCATGATGCTGTGAGGTTATATGTGTGCCAATGTAACAAGTGCTAAAGAAAGGTAAGTTTCCCACAGAAACGGATATCCCTTGTAACTTCCTCTTTGTCAGAAGGGAGTGTGTGACTTGCTATTTCCCATAATAGTGTGAACAGCAACAGGAGTCTGGTCTGTACGACACATTGGACATTTTTATTGCTCCAAACCCCTTCTCCCAACCCCTACCCCTCAATGAGATAAGAATAATATCTATCATACTTTGGGGGTGGGTAAACTGAGTAGTTAGGTGTTTTGTTTGAGGTCTTCCAGAACGTCAACTCTTAGAAGAGGAGCTAAGATAGGGCTTCACAACTCTGCTTATTCTCCTGCTGAATATGGTTCAAAATATGATTTGTTTCCCAAAGCCAGCCCAAGGGTCTTTAAAAATGTTTAATTGTGGTATATCATTACATCTTAACACTTTATTTATTTATTTATTTTTAAAGATTTTATTTATTTCTAGGAGAGAGAGAGAGAGAGACAGCGTGAGCAGGGGAGGGTCAGAGAGAGAGGGAGTCACAGACTGAAACAGGCTCCAGGCTCTGAGCTGGCAGTCAGCACAGAGCCCGACGCGGGGCTCGAACCCACGAACCGCGAGATCATGACCTAAGCGAAAGTCGGACGCTTAACCGACTAAGCCACCCAGGCGCCCCTACATCTTAACACTTTAAATGTACAATTCAGTAACGTTAAGTACATGCACAGTGTTATACTACCAAGCTCCAGAAATTGTTTCATCTTGCAACATTGAAACTCTGTACCCATTGAACAACTCCCCATCCCCCACTCCCTCTAGCCCCGGACAACCATGTTTCTACTGTCTGTCTCTATGAAACTGACTATCCTAGGTACTCAGATAAGTGGAATCATACAGCCTTTACATTTCTGTGATAGGCTTTCTTCACTTGTGTAATGTCCCCAAGGTACATCCGTGCTATAATATGTGCTAGTATTTCTTTCTTCCTTAAGACTGCATAATATTCCATTATATGTACCGATTATTAAATTCATTCATCCATTATTGGGCACCTGAGTTGCTTCCATTTTTTGCCTATTGTGAATAATGCTGCTTTGAATGTGGATATACAAAATGAGACTATGTTTTCAATTGTCTTCCTAAAGTGGAATGGCTGAATGGTAATATGGTAACCTTTTTTTTAACTTTTGGGGAAACTGCCATAATGGTTTCCATGGTGGCCACACCATTTTACATCCCCACTCACAGGGCATAATGTTCCAATTTCTCTACATCCTCACCAACACTCCATTTTATGGGTCCCTTCCTTCCTTCCTTCCTCGCTGCTTCTCTCCCTTCTTTCCTCTCTCCCTCCCTCTCTTCTTTCCTCCCTCCCACCCTTCCTTCCTTCCTTCCTTCCTTCCTTCCTTCCTTCCTTCCTTCCTTCCTTCCTTCCTTTCTTCCTTGATAGTAGAGATCCTAACAGGTATGAACTGTACTCATTTGGTTTTTAATTTGCATGTCCTTAGTGATTAGTGATGTCGAACATCTTTTCATGTGATTATTTACCATTTGTATATCTTCTTTGAAAAAATGTTTCTTTAAGCCCTTTGGCCATTTTTAATAGGGTTGTTTGTTTGCTAGTCACGTTAAATGATCAACAAGATAAGAAAATAAATATAAAGGAATGTAAAGGAAAGCTGGGCTAAGAGTTTAGCACCTACTCCATTGGCATAATAATCCCCTGGCTCAGAGTGGCTGTGACACTAATGGTGAGAAACCCAATCCCCAACCTTCACATGGGGGAACGAGGACTGGCTTTAGGGCCCTGCGTTATATCCAAACTAAGGTTAAAGAAGAAACTCTATGTGTGTAAAAACAAAAATAAAATTCTTGTTCTTTTCACTTTCTCTTTTGTAGCCTAATCTGAAGATTACTACCACAACAACCTCAGCGACTATTGTCACCATGACTGCTACTAACATGGATCAGTGTATATCACATCTGGCACCCCTGTGGCCAAAATCCATCAGTATTCAAGTCCCATATGTGAGAAATAGATAGTCATTTGAGTCATCTGATTGGCTAAACATCCTAAGTGTCTGAAAATGAGAAGAAAATGTGGGTGTTTCTTTCTTTCTTTCTTCCTTTGATTTTTCATCCATACCAGAGAATAATGAAGGATGTGGTTAGGAATTTTAAGTAGCAGCTTCAGTCAGGCTGGGTGGTTTATAGAGATTAACTTGCCCCCTTGGAGTGTTCAGCAACCAACCAGAAGGCTCTCCCAAGACAAGCAATTTTATAATTAAGTGATAATTGTTTTTTGGAGGTTTGTTTTTTTTTTTCCTGGGTAGCCTAGAGAAAGATAAACAGCTGCAGGAATCAATAAGCATCAAGGTCATAGGCTGAATTATTTACTGATTCTTTGCTATTTATCTCAAACTTTCCTCTCTATAAGGAAAAATTGTGTCTACTTCACAGAGGATTTAGAACACACCTGGTTTACTTTCACAGTTCTTTTTTTTTTTTAATTTTTAACTGTTTTATTTATTTTTGAGAGAGAAAGAAACAGAGTGTGAGCAGGGGAGGGGCAGAGAGAGAGAGAGAGACAGAATCGGAAGCAGGCTTCAGCACAGAGCCCGACGCAGGGCTCTAACCCATGAACCGAGAGATCATGACCTGAGCCGAAGTCAGACACTTAACCGACTGAGCCACCCAGGCACCCCTACTTTCACAGTTCTTATTACTGTCTTTACCTCTTTGAGACCAAGCAAAATTGCTGCCTCATTAGCAGAGTCTAGATGATGGGAGCATGAAAGGGTTTGATGACAGAGTTCCTTCACTGAGCCAAGTTAGGGTGGATAAAGCCTGGCTGAGACACCACATTGTAGGAAGTACAGGGCTTTGGGGTGGGGGTGGAGTTCAATGAAAGATGTGCACTGTATGTACCTACTCACATCATTGTCCATTTCTATGATGACCACAATATCTCCTTAACAGGTCTCTTAGCCCTCTGCCCCTATAGATTCTATATTCTGCAGTCAGCATGATCGTTCCTAAACCCAAATCTGTCAGTTTGCTGTGAGGATATCTTCAGGCCCATTCTTGGTCTCTAAGGCTCGTCTAAATCCATATGCATTCCTTATGAGTTCAGCAGCAGCATTCCCCTCTGCTCATCATACCTGGCCCTGTACCCTCCCACTTTCCTCTCTAAATTCCTACATGTTTCTTGGAGTTCCTGAAATACCCTGGTCTTCCCCCTCAGGTTCATCTCAGTTGTTGGTCTTGCTGGAATAATATTCTTGTTTCCCAAGGCAAGCCCCACTCATCTGAGTTCTATTAGCTCATACCTTTCAAGTCTAAATGATTGACACTTCCTGGTCTCCCAGAGCACATTTCCCCAACACCCATGAGCAGTCCTGAGTCATTTGAGATGAAGGACCATGATTGTATGAGTGTGTATTATATCACTAATAATAGTTCAATGTCTAGCCCATAATAGATAGTAAATGAAGGACTCTTGTAAGTTACCTTAGCCCGTGGGGAAAGAAAGAAGGCATGTGGGAAGAGTTGCCTAGCAAAAGATTGCTGTGAACTTCCAACTGAGCCTGTCTGAAAGTTATCTTGCTTGCCTTCAACTGAACCTCACATTAACAGGAAAATATTATGATGGTTTAGAGAGAGCACAATATATAAAAATTTATGTTAACAACTTGATATATTGGTTAGAAAACTGTTATTCCTCTAAGCTAACCTGCCTATTTCTATGTATTTTACTATTGAATCAATTTGTATACAATCTTCAAAGAATATGCTTGCTGTTTAAAGCAACAAGTATTCTATATTAAAATGAACACTTTTTTGGTGACTCACTAGCCCTTTCAGCCCATTAGCGTATTGGTAACAGGTACGAGAATATCCCTAGAAGGGGACAGGATAACCTAGACAGGTGTGCTTGACCTCTGCCAATTCTGAATTGAGTTAGAAGCACCAACCTACACCCAAAATCAAATTGATTTATTGTTATTTGATGTCCTTTTCAGGTATAGCTCCAGTTTTTCTTTTTTGGCATTTAAGGCTGGAGATAACTTTGAGTTTGCTAAAATATCTCTGTAAAACTATATGGTGCCAAAAAATTGGATGGAAAGCTATTTGATATTCCATGAACAAAATATCTGGATAAATAACTGAGACTTTTCTTTTAGAGTTTTGGATGCTTTGTAGACAAATCTAAAAGCACTTGCCTTCCTATTTTGAGGTCCTCTGCCCTCCTCCAAGGCCTTGGATGTTGACCTTGGCTCCAGGCCAGTGACCAGACATTCTGGACTGGCATTCTCAGAGGACATGAGCAGCTTTTAAGAGCTTCTTGATCTCTGTTAAAGGTGTAGATACCAATGATGCATTCATTTTCCCACCTCCCTTTCTCTCTTATCCACCCCGGCAACTATTAATGAACTCAAAATCAATCTGTCTGGTTGCTTGATGAGATTAGAGGACTTTCTCTAGTCTTGCAACTGCTCATAGGAAACCAGATGCAGCAATCAGTTTATTGTGAACTCTCTTCTCTCTCTCTCTCTACATCTCTGCTATTGATTAAGTAATGCCACCCTGGGGCTTGTTCCTGATAAAGCAGCTTCACAGAAAGCAAAGTGATGGGTCTCCACACAGTCCTGGTTATTATTCTCTATCCAGACACCAGAGCAGGGATGGCTTAACTTAAGTAAGGCAACTTGTTGGTGCTAAACAGTCCCACTTGGGGATCTCGGTTTTAATCTGAGATAGTGATTATCTTGAAGAGAGATTTTCCAGAGGTTAGAAAGGTCCCAGCTTACAAAGAAACTGGGAGGCTCAACAACATATACCACTGGTTGTTTGGAAGAATTCAAATAACTTTATAGCAAGAACTCGAGTTAGTTTTGCCGAGTGTTCCAAAACCCAATTCTTCCCAATATCTTAATTATTCTAATACTAACCAACATACAGAGACTGGAGGGCAGCAGTGTCTCCATTATGACCATAAAAGAAAAAAAAAATCTGAGAATGAAAAGAAGTTTCTAGAAATAGGTTCAACAGAACCTGGGAGACTTTAAAGCCTGTGGCCCAGAAAAATCTGGGTTTGGGTCCAAGTAAATGATTAGGTGATTAGGAAGGCATGTGGATTATGAGAGCAGGTTTACTAATTCCCTTTTCATGGATTAGACAACCAACAGAGGTGTAGAAGAATGAAGGGTTCATTCCATGCCACACAAATTAACACTTGAGTCTATGTATGTTCTTTGTTTCATTTTACTGCAAAACTACATTTAATACCTATGTCTAGAAGTTCTTCACTTTCTTAAAGACTAGTAATAAACTGCTGTGTTTTTAGGAAATAAGTTGATTCTATCATGGATAAAGTTAGCAAGCATTAAAATAGAGAGGTAAAGGCAGGATTCTCATTTCAGAGCCCTTGTCCTCAGTTAAAAAGTGATAGCAATGTTCTGATTGTTTTCTTTAAATAGGGATAACACAGGGATTGCATGAGAAATTTGACTTGCTATGCAAAGTTACCAGTTGTCTCGGACAAAGAAAATTAAAAAGGTACTATATTAGAATTTACTCTAAGCTGCTATTACAAAGAGGCCCACTCAATAGAGTGCTTAAACAAGAAAGAAAATCTCAGGCCCTTTATCAAAAGTAATTCTCTGCCAGTAGAAGGTGTACAAAAGCATGGAGCTCACTCATCATTTCTTTTAAAGCACAATCAGGAAGTGGCAGACCTTAGTCACATGACCACATAGCCCAGTGAGGCTGGGAAACCAACCTTCAGTTGGAAACCAATATTCCCAGATAAAAGACAGGAGCTATGTTATTAAAGGAAGAAGCCTAGTCAAATTATATCGGTGGACAATTTGCAGACTCTTCCACAGGTGCAAATATAGAAGAAATGCAAGACAACATGGAACTTGAATTAAGATATTAGTCTACTGCTTGGACTGAAATAGGATTTGGAATAAAAAAAGAGAAGGGGAAAATGAAACTTAAGGTTGGTAAAGGTAGTCATCCCAGACTTAGATAAAGAGGGTCAAACATAGGTGAGCATATTAGAAGTTGGAACTGGAACAGACAAAGAGTATGCAGTGTAGTTTCTAGTTCTTTAAATTTGAGTCCAAACTAGCTTAAATAGTGTTTAATCAGTTGGGACCCTTGAGAGTGGGAATCTATAAGGCATTTCACGTTAATTGGGCTTGATTGGAAAATTTGTAATTCCTTAGCCCTTGATTTTGAAATGCTCCTCTTTATTCCTGGTACTATCGCTTTTTTTGAAGTATACTTTGATACTAATATAGCCTCTCCAGATTTATTACTGTCAATAATAATCTATCATGTTATGTATATATTAATACACACACATATATAGATACATATACACATGTTATATATATATGTATATATACACACATCCATATATATATTTAAAACGTATTTGTGCATTTATATTTCAAGGTTTCTTGTAGTCAATACATACTTGTATCTTGCTTCTGTATTCAGTCTGACAAGTTTTGCCTTTTATTAGACCATTTACCCTTAATATAATTATTGATATGGTTGGATTCAAGTTTGCCATCTTGCTATGTGCTTTTTATTTGTAACATGTGCTCTTTGTTCTTATTTCATCATTTCTGCTGCCTTTTGGAGTAATTAACGATTCTCTATTTTTCCATTTTATATCAACTATTACCTTATTAGCTCTATCTTTTGTTTTCTTTCTTTTGTCATTGTTCTAAGGTTTATATATGCATTAAACTTATCATAGACTGCCTTGAAATAATATTATATCATTTCTTGTATAATGTAAGATACTGGCAAGAGAATATTTCCATTTTTCTGACTCTCCTTTGTGCTATTATAATCATATACTTTACTCCTACACATATTATAATATCCCATGATACATTGCTATTTGTTTTGCCTTAAACATTCATTTATCTTGTAAGGAAATTAAAAGATGAGGAAAAAGGGAAATACTGACATTTTAAAGTGCTCTTATTTCTTTGTGTAGATCCATGCTTCCATCTGTTATCATTTTCTCTCTGCCCAAATAACTTTTTTTCAACAATTCTTGTAGAACTGACTTACTGGTGATAAATTGTTTCAGCTTTTGTTTGTCTAAACTAAGGTTTTATTTTGTCTTCATTTTTAAAGACTATTTTCACTGAATATAAAATACTAAGTTGACAGGGTTTTTTTCTTTCAGTTATTTAATGATCTTGTTCCATTGATTGAAGGAATGCATATTTTTCTTCTCTCATTTTATCTTTATCTGTATGTAATGTGACTTTTTGTCTCCAACAGTCTTCATATTTTGTCTTTATCACTAGGTTTAAGCGATGTGATTAAGATGTACCTTAGTGAGGTTTTCTTTTGTTAACCCCTACATGGAATTCATTAACCATATTTTATTTGAGTTTATAGGTTTTATCAAATTTGGAAAAACCTCAACCATTATATTTTTCAAATATTGTTACATCTCAATCTCCTTTTCTTCTCTTTCTGCTATTCTTATTAGCATATGTTAGATATATTAGCATATATATGTTAGACTACTTGATATTGTCTCCAGTTACTGAGGCTCTCTTCATTTATATTCGATAATTTTTTCTTGTTGGCTTCATTTTAGATAGCTTCTGTTACTATTTTCACAATTACTAATATTTTCTTCTGTAGCATCTATTCTGTTGTTAATTTCATACAGTGAAAGTTTCATGTTAAATTAGAAAGCTTTTACTATAAACAGCTGAATAATAAATATTTCAGGCTTTGCAGGGCTTACAGTCTCATTTGCACAGCCTACTATTCAATAAAGATTCAGGGGATTTATAAAGATTTTTTTCTATATAGCTCCCTCCTTTAAGTAACTCTGTCCTTCTGCTCCCAGATGCCACCAATTTCTTGAACTCCATTCTCCACCTCCTTAAATCACCAAGACTGATGCAGATTGTTAGGGCTCCCCTTTCTGAAAGCATAGTTACCCCTAGGTAGAAATCTGGGGCAAGCATTGAGCTCACTTAATTTTTTTCACTTCCTTAAGTAATTGATATTTCCTCCAGTCTGTTGTCCAACATTAAAAACAGTTAGATTCATATATTTTTCTGTGTTTTCTAGTTATTATGGTCACATAAACCAAGTCGTTGTTACCCTATCAAAGCAGCTGTCTTCTTAGCTATTTAAAATTTAAAGATGGGTTGTCACAGAAGGATGCCTGTCATACATTTACAAGTAGACTTTACTTGATATTAAGGTGCTTTTCTATGACAAAACGTCTAATCAATAAATGAACAATAACTGAAAGAATGGTGGTAGGTTCAGTGATCTTTGACTTGCTTCATGGACTGATGCTACTTTAGGTTCAATGATACTTAACATTATGAGATTACACAGAAATAGTAGTTATAATCTGAAGGTTTTTTTTTTAAATGAAAGACTGTTAAAATTCATTAAAATGGGTTGGAGAAAACATCCTGTTGCATATCACTGCCCAGTTGTACTACATAGGAGGAATATTGAGGAATGAAATAATTTTTACTAAAGACTCAAAATAACTGTAGCAGGGTATGAATTCAATAGTCACTCACTTCTTCCCATATTCACACCAGTTTTAAAACACTTATGGTGCATATCCTGGAAGTTCTACAACTACCAGGGACAATGGATATATGTTTCTGGGTGAGGGTGCTGTATGTATATGCAGGGATTCTAATTAAAGTCTTAAGCATGACTACAGGGATTCCTCCATTGACAAAGATATGAGCAACCAATCAAGTTGTAGATGAAAGAAAAAATATCTGTCCAACTTTGTCTTTAGTTCCTCGAGGTTAGAAAGCAGAAAGGACTGAAAAATGTCAAGATGTGATGTTAATACTCATGGGCTTGATTGATAGTGAAGGAGAGGGCAACACATCAAAGACATTTTAGAAGGTCTTCTTTTGAACAAGCAATCAGTGTACTTCTTGGGCTGGCTCTAAAAGGAGTCACACACTGGGTAAACAGTCATATTAGGGTTTCTCAATGAGGCATACTTCAGAAGTTTTATAGATAAGCACTGTATTGACAAACAGTTTTATTAAAAGGTCAAGGCCAGAGTTATCAGACAGAAAAGCCAAAATAGGGACGCCTGGGTGGCTTAGTCGGTTAAGCGTCCGACTTTCACTTAGGTCATGATCTCGCAATTCGTGGGTTCGAGCCCCACGTCGGGCTCTGCGCTGACTGCCAGCTCAGAGCCTGGAGCCTATTTCAGAGTCTGTGTCTCCCTCTCTCTCTGACCCTCCCCTGCTCACGCTGTCTCTCTCTCTCCTAGAAATAAATAAAAAATATTAAAAAAAAAGAAAAGAAAAGAAAAGCCAAAATAATGGCAGGGTGTACAACCTAGAAATATGATTTCCAAGTTGATCTTGAGAAATATTGAGGGACCTATGTAATTAGTAGCTAATTTTAGATAGACTAGGGTGAAAAAGATTATTACTATTCCTTTTGGAAATATCTTGGACTATCTATAAATTAAGTAACACTTAGTATTAAATATAGAAGAATTGTTGTATGGACTTTATTTAAGTGTAATCCTAAAAAGGATAATTTGGGCTGGCACATATATACTCCTATGCTTTCCTGTTCAACCAGAGTTAGAGGCTATCTGTATTTCAAAAGATACTGCTACTAGAGGTCACGTTGGCACCCATTAGCCATAATTTCAATTAGTTTAGGGAAGGCCACAGTCACAGGGAGATAGCCCTGATTCAGAACAGGAATTAGAGGGATCCAACCATGATGGATTATCATTACCATTCCCAACAGATAGGAGTCTATCAACAATCAATAGAGTTCAACTTTATCTGTTCAATTTTAAAGAGTGCCTTTTTCTAGCTGTGCTTTCCAAGAAAACTTGTTTTTTATTTGTAATTTTTTTTCTTATCTTGGAATAAAAGTATGTGCTCCTGCTTTGAGTTAATTTGAGTTCAAATTTAGAACAAAATAGTCTGTGCTACTTTCCTTTGGCATTAAAATGCAGAATTGGACAATGTGTTGGCTGTAAACTTTCAGGTCTGGTAGTAGAACTGGTACTGATGTGGCTTTGCATTCATCCAAGAAATGTATTGAATGAACCAGTGATATTGTGAGCTGATGAAGACACAGAGGTGCTCAAAGAACACTTCATCCTTAACTTGGTGAATGGAACTCCCAATCTCATGATGGAGAACAAATATTAAAGAGAAACCATACACACATACATAATTATGTGCATACAGTTGTGATTATGTCTGTGGGGGAGAATAAATCTAAAGTGCTCAGAACTAATGTTAAGGATTTAATTTACAAGTTGAAGGCTGAGGAATGAAAGATGAGAAGTTAGGAGACAAGAGCCAAGGGTGGGGTGGATACAGAGATGGAGAAGTGGGAAGAAGCTTGGCAAGTTAGAGGAAGTAGAAAAGGCCAGTGTGGAGGGGCCAAAATGAGAGGGAAGGAATTGTATGAGGTGCTGATTACAGGTTTAATCAAGCTGGACCATAAGGACCATGCTGAAGACTTAGAACTTTATTTTTTTTTTTAATTTTTAATGTTTTATTTATTTCTGAGAGAGAGAGAGACAGCGTGAGCAGGGGAGGGTCAGAGAGACAGGGGGACACAGAATTCGAACCAGTTTTCATGCTCTGAGCTAGCTGTCAGCACAGAGCCTGACACGGGGCTCAAATTCACAAACCGTGAGATCATGACCTGAGCTGAAGTCGGACGCTTAACTGATTGAGCCACCCAGGCGCCCCAACTTTATTCTAAGATCAATGGGAAATCACTGAATTCTTTTAAAACATGATCATGACATGATCAGATTTGTCTATGTGAAGGAGAAGGGACTGGAAAGAGATAGGAATGGATATAGAAAGTTGTAGCAGAAGGGTGAAAGTGATCTAAAATGTCAATAATTTACTGATGGTCTCTGCCATTCTCTGGTCCTTCTGTATGCTCCAACCAAATTAAATACTCTTTTGTAACACTTGGGGACAGACACCCACTTATTAAGCAAGTGGACAAAGAGGAGAAGAGAAAAGTGGCACAAATTACCTGCTCCCCCACTGTCATTATGCCAAATGTCTGAAAAACTCTCCCTTAGGGGTGCGTGACTTATGATGCTCATAGAATTCATAATTCCTCTGGAACATTGTCCCACCTTTCCTGTCATGGAGAGATCCCAGAGGAGTAGATGTAAATATCAGATATCATTGTAATGAATCTGGATATTATACCAACCTCAGCAGCCCTGGTCTGTGGCCAGATCTTTTGTAATTCCTTTCCCACTTCTGCCTTTTTGAACAAAACTAGCTTTTCTCTAGATCCCATCCTGAGCTATCTCAGAGGCAGGGATACTTGTCCCTCAGAACTTACTTCCTTAATGGTGGATGGGGAATGCTAGAATCTTGTTGGCTCAACATGTCTCTCTTACTTAGAGAAACAAGTTTAAGAAATAACAACAACAACAAAAATCACCAAAACAAACAAACAAAACAAAACAAAAAAAACAAATAAAAACCCCCAATCTTATACCAGGGGCATATTAGCCAGTAATTCTTTTTGGTTTTCAATGTTTAGAATCACACATATTGAATCCCTGCACTTCAACACCGATACGGCCTTGTTTTTGCTTATTTTGTTTTTCTTATTTGCTTTAGTGGTAGGGATAAACAAGAAAGTCAGTGGAGGAAAATTCCTGTATAGAGGCTGAAACATGCTTTATAATTTTTATTCCCATCATCCAGTGTTAGATAACCACAAAAACACTCTTTTATAGCACTTAGGGTAAAAGATATTTTTAAAATATCCTCTTCAGGAGACCTTCTCTGCGCTAAGATCATTTGAGACCAAAATTATCTCTGCTATTCTCAAGCCTACTTTCTATTTCTTGTCTCAGAAGACTCCAGAAGAGTTTGAAGTAATGCTATTTAGGTGTGGTCTATGGATCAGTGCCAAGCCTCAAAGCATTTGTCACTAGTCTATGATTAGATGCATATACAAACTGACAATAAGCATTTAGATATGTTCATAAAAGTTTCTACAACTTTATGTCTGCTCTATTAAATCAAGTAAACAATTTGGGCTGGAACTTTATAATTTTTTTTCATTTTCCTGCTAACTCATTTCTGTTGTATTTTATAAAAACACTTAATCTATGATGGATTGGGGGTAAAACTCTGAACACCTAGCTCTCTGTATACTATTCTATTTTTTGTAAGTTCTTTTTTAAAAAAAAGAGTTTATTTATTTATTTTGAGAGAGAGTGTGTGAGGAGGGGAGGTACAGAGAGAGAAGAGAGAGAGAATCCCAAGTGGGCTCTGTGTTGTCAGCACAGAGCCTCATGTGGGGCTTGAACTCACTAACTGTGAGATCATGACTTGAGCTGAAATTGAGAGTCAGACATGTAACCAACTGAACCACCCAGAAGCCTTTATTTTTTGTATTGTATGAACCTATAATTATTTCATATAAAGAGAAAAATAACAAAACTATGAAAATAAATAGCTGGTCCTTCACCACAGGTAGAGAAGCATTGAATCACCTATATATGGGAAGAGTAACTTAAAAAATATCTCAAATTCATGGTCAGTATTAATGGCTCGTCTCATCAGGATGTAATTTGTTGCTATCTTTTAAATCCATTATCTATTACTAGAATAATGCTGTGTAAGAAAATCAAACACACACAGGACCAGTGGTATAAACCAATGAACATTCTAGCTCACTGGCTGCTCTTCTGAGCTAGACTCATCAAGTGTCTACAGTCAGCTGGATGTTCAGTTGGGAAATGGCTGGTCCTAGATGGCCTCAGGTGGCTGGTTCTGGTCCTCATGGTCTCAGTCTCCAGCAGACCAGCTTGGGCTTGTTCTTGTGACAGACACAGGTTCTAAGAAAGCACACAGGCCAATGCAGGGGCTCTCCAGGCCTAGGCTCAGAACATGCACACAGTCATTTTGACTGCATTCTTTCAAGTCACAAGGTCAGAACAGATTCTAGGAGTGGATAGATTCTATTTGATAAAAAAAAGGAAGAAGAAACAATTAGGGCCATTTTTCAATCAGCTTACCAGGTCCCGGCTAATTGTATGAGCTGCCACATTTTTGAGGATATCAGCATGATCTCAGATTTCAGATGTTAGTGCCTGATTTCCTGGGCCCTAAGGGCTACTGATAAAAAAAAAAAAATGCCCTTCTCCCACAAGTCACCAAAATAGACACAATTAATTGATTGCTATACTCTGCTGATTAACTTGGAAGTGACTTTAGAATCTTTCAGAATTGGGTTTACAAATTAAAATCTGTCACTCAGCATTGCAATTATGGGCAGTTGAGAGTAGCTCAGAGGCCATAGCCTCTCAGAAGGCAGAGGGCATGGTCCTTGGCTAGTAAAAGGTAACTCTATTCCCTCAGGTATTAATCTTGACCTCTTCTGGATAATTGTAGCCCAATCACAAGGCCTGTGAACCCTTACCTACCAACAGAAAGGCAAAAGAACAAGCAGGTCTTTATCAAGGAAGCCGTAGGTTCTTCCCCATAGGTCAGGTGGCATTAGGCTGCATGTGGGCTTCCTGGAACTTCCCTGGGTTAAAATAATAACATTTTTGTTAGTTTGGGAGGTTATCAAGGATAACAAATGTGATTGCAATACTAGAAATTCTCAGGAATGGCACAGATAAAACCAGAACACATTGGGTAACATACTGAACCTGAATTTAGGACATGGATAAAATATTTGGGATGTTCTCCTAGAGTACTAGAAGATCAAGAGTAAGGTCAGGGAACTTGGGAACTGGGGAGCTACACAGAAGGGTGAGGATTTCTCCCTTGTAGGAATTATCTACGTAGCTAGAGGACCATGGTAAGGGCCAACAGGTTCAGAGAGCATGGCTGAATCTGGCACTGGTGAATCACCGAGATTTGCTGGAAGTCTTAATAAAAGAAGAGGTCTCCCTAGCTTGGTATTAGCTGAAGTCTGTCTCTGGAACAATGATAAAGCTCCCAAAGAACAATTATGGAGCCCTGGGAACTTAAGTAAAGCAGAAACTATTCATCAGCTTTCCTTCATCAGGATCTCTGTACCAGACACTATGGATAAAGATCCCACATAATCACATTGAACCTTTACACCGGGCAGTGAGATTGTAACCCCATTTTATAGGGAGCTGAGTAACTTGCTTGAGGCTCCATAGGGAATCAGTTATAAATTCAATATTCAGCTCAGACATGTGACATTAAGTCCTATATCTTGACCACTATGCTCTATGACCTGTCAAGAATTTTAAACCTTTGGTGAACCTAGGGGTTGGCCTGGTTTCTTCCAGGGATAAGGATAAGTTTCAATGGTAGAGAAGCAGTGCTTCTCCGGGGAAGACTGAAAACAGTCACAGCCAGTCATGGGCACAGCATGGGTCTGAACTGCATGCTTCTGCAATCCCTTAAAGACACAACAGATGCCCAAGCATCGTCCCTGTCTGCTGTGGTGAGCCAAGTAGGACTCAGCCCACGGAGAGGCCGGCCCATTGCAACAGCAGTCAGACTGGAAGGGTATCAAGTTTCCAGACTTAGCTGCATGAAGGGGTGGGATTGGAACACATATAGTCTCCTTAGGACTTGAGAGAGGTGAAGAACTACCCACCTTGCCAATCTAGTAAGAGAGAGCCAGTGTGTAGCAGAGCAGGAAGCGGGGGAAGAGATGACTAGGAAGATGCAGACAGGTAATAGAAGTCTACCTGGGCAGTCAGCGTGGAGTGGTCAGAAAGGCATGGATGGAGACACAGTGGCGGGGATCAGGTCTTGGGGAACAAGTGAGTTCAGCCACAGTGAGGCAGAGAACTTCAGCACCACAGAGACCACAGTGCAGGGGAAGCTGGTGGCCCACTCCTCAGGCCCTCACATCCTCAGTTACCAGGCTGAAGACAGACCCTCAAAGGGGACAGCTGGGAACAATTGAACTGGAAGAACTCTCCAGCTGCTCCCAGTGGACCACGGTGTCAGTCTGACCCTCTCCCCCAACAGGCCTGAATGCACTTAGAATGATAAATCATCACTGTAGCAGGGGATGGTTTTTATAGTTGGCAAAGGGGAGAGATTTCTTCATCCTCGAGGGTCTCTCCTGCTTGTGTCTGTTCCTGTCGGGCCCTGCTCTACTCCAGATCCAAGAAATAGAGCCTTGGTGGACGCCATTTAAATTTCTTTCTTTTATGTTGTAGCATTTTGAATGAGTAAATTGTCACAATTTCTTACGGGGCCGGTCCAGAAGAATGTGAAATTGGCTGAAATTACAGGAGAGATTTGAGTTAGACAAGTCAGAGGACTTCCTGATCTGAACAGCCCTGGCAGGAGAGAATGAAGTTACTTCAATAGTTGTCATACTTGCTCTTTTTCTTGCCTTTTCCTCTCTCTCTTTGGAGCATTTTTTCCTCCTTCTGCATTTCATGTGTTGATTTTAGCCAGAGCTAACAGAGAGCTTCGTTACTGTGGGCCCACTCATGGCTGGAAAGAGCTGGAATGGGTGCTGTAATCCTATGCCACTGGGAGAGCAGTGGCATGACAACCTTATGTTAAATTTATGTGTTCTCATTTTTGTTGAGTATGACTATATTTCTGTACATTTTATTTCACCCTTTAAACATTTATGTGCCTGTGTTATGATTAATTAAGTGTAGTAAAATGAAGTGTTTGCAAAGTATTAAAAAACCCTCACTTCTCTGGAATCTTTGTACCTCACGTTCTTTTTACTCTTGCCAATCCTTATTTCTCTTTGCTCTTTCTTCTGTTTGTCGCCTTTCTTTATTTCTCCCTTTAGGTCCTCTGGGCCAGTCCTTCAATCCGCATTCCATTAAAGGATTTGCTGATGCAGAATGCTTTCAAGACAACAGGGGTTTATTCTCACTAGAGAATCCTCGGCTCTTCTCTCTTCCCTCCCCTTCTCCTGCCCCCTTTTTTCTATGTCCTTTTCTCTCTCTGATTCTTTCTTCCCCATTCCTCCTCTTTTTTCCCCTGTCAATTTCATCTCTTTCCATTTATCAGTGTCAGTCAATCCCTCCCATAGTAATGGTTTTATCAAGAAAATGGCAGTCACTAGTAGAGTTGTTTTCACTGTTGGTGCTAAGTAGGGGTCTCTGGGCCCATGTGCCCCATCAGACAAGGAGATGAATTATGGATATGAGAAGAACATTCTGGGCCCATTGTCTCTTACCTGCAGTGTTCATGAAGTGGTTAAAAGTAAACCTAACCTCCAAGTTGATTTGTCTAAATCTCCGGATACTCAATTCTCAATCAGTCCGAAGAAAGGCTTTGCAGAGTGCTACTTTGGAGATGCCTCAGTGCGTGTTTTAATTGACTTATTAAGGGCTCTCAGAGAAGACTTAAAGGTCACTACTGAACAAATAATAATTTGTCTAAACCAGCGGTTCTCAAACTTCAAAGCACACAAGCCTCACTTGGTGGGCTTGTTACAATGCAGATTCTTGGACCTCATCTCCAGAGATTTTGATTCAGTGTGTCCGGGACAGGGTCCAAAAAGCTGCATTTTAGAGAAGGTCTTTGGGTGATTCTGAAGCAGATCACTCATGGACTACACTCAGAGAAATACTGCTTACATTGTTGCTATTCTTGAGATGAGGGTGAGGAAAAAAAACCTGTGAGTACTCCCTAATATTTATACAAGAATTTGAGTACTCTCTGTATGTAAAGTTCACTACCAGGCACTGAGTGGGAGGCAAGGAAAGAGAAGCCCAGGTCTGCATCAGCAGTTCTTCACCTGTCTTTAATTACTCCTCCAAGTTTTGAACCTGGGGTAATTTATCCACGTCACAATATGCTTGGGTACTCACTTTTACAATTGCTTCCCTAGGTCTCCTATACAGACTGTTTGACTACTGCATAAACACACAAATGAGTCATGAAAATAAGGTGATAAATATATTAGTAGCAGTAATAGTAATAGTTGAATGGAAGTCTAGGGTTATAGCCAACCAAGAATGTCCTATAGCCCATATGGAAACGATGCTAAGTACATTTCATAGCACGGTCGTCTTCTACAGTTCTTTGAAAGTAGGAAAGACATCGTACCTCACTCTTGCCTTTGATCAGAATGGTGTTTATACGCCTGCCGCATTGCCTCTGACCATAGCCAGGATCTCAGGACTGCATTCCAGAGGGTTGGGTGTGAACCCAAAGCTCCCCATGGAAGAGTTGCCTTCTTCTGCTTTAAAACTCTACAGCAGTCACTCTGATTGTACAAATTCTACTTCATGCCTTCCTCTCTTAATTATGATCTGCTAGTTAGGGATTAGTGGAATCATCCTGGCTGCACGTCTCAGGGCAAGACATCTTCCTTCTCTTTGCTCCCCTGCAAACCATGAACAGCCAGCCTAGAGCAGAGCTAAGGCTGGCAAGATGCTTTGAAAGACCCACATGATCCTGGGAGACAGGATGCTGCAGTCTTCAGTTCTCCAGATCTCTGTAGTATGCAGCTGCCGTAGGGAGCATTAAGACCGGGATGAGAGTGTGTGTGTAAGAAATCTGCATGTAAGCATGTGGAGTCGATTTCTACTTGAAAAAAGTGATTTCTGAAGGGGGTTCTTCAAATCAGCTTCTTAAAATTTATAAAAGGAGTATTGAAAAATTCTTTATGTAATAATCAACTTGGGAATTTTACATATTTTAAATTGGTGTGCCATCAATATTCTATTCGGGCTAAGCCAATTTATCTTAATTTTTTGTGGAGATTCACAAATCGCCCCCACCCCTGCCCCCATGAAAGCTATGAATGTAATTCCCAAGAAAACTTAACATAAACTGAATGCAATATTTTAAACTTCAAAGGATTGTGGACCCTGAAAAGTCCATCCATGCATACTGGGTTAAGAAATCCTGGTTGAGATGGATAAGAAATGCCTTTGCATTTCTTGAATATATCCTGGGGATGAGACCCAGAAAAGGTAGCTCTCAAAAAGGCTGAAAAGCCGATGTGGATCACAGAGTTGATTTGGGGCACCCTAATCCAAAAAGTTCTGCAGAAACTGGCAATTGTTTCACATCACATTTTAATGGCTTTCCTTCTGGTCTGACTGGGATTGAAAATACGCATGAGAAAAAAAGAATAGTTATTAAGAATAAATGCACGTATAATATCCAATTTTTGTGTCTATTCAAATATATATTATATACCTGCATTTTTGAGTGCCTTATAGTTATATTGCAAGATATTATGGTATAGGAAGGAACTAACATTTTTCCATAAGTTATAGGTTGAGTCTTTTCATTGATATTTTTTCATAATGATGCTATGATTTTTATGTTTATTTTTTACCCATTTTACAATGAAGAAATAAAAGCTCAGAGAGATTAAATTACTTACCCATAATCACGCAGCTAGTGATATAGGACTAGCTTTGATTTCAGATCATTCTGTCAGCAAAGCCTGTGTTCTCTACCCTGTGGCCTGCGCTCCCATGGTTGCCTCAACCACACTTCTGCTTGGTGCTGTCCAGCAATCCTGGAGCTGAACACAAAATGCAGCCACAGATAGACCTCACCTGATCCTCATGACGGCCTGAATTGCCGAACCAATCTAAATCATTATCTCATTGTGTAAATGGAGGAACGACAGCTTAGAGAAATCAAATGAGATTATCCGGTTAGTGCCAGAGAGTGCTAGAATCCAGGCTGTCACACACCTACTCTTGTGCGTGTTCTACTACTTCCACTATTTCATGTACCTCTTGTGGATGTTTCTTCATCGGCACCTACTACCACTTTAAAACACATCCTGCTTCACCTGTGTGAGAGGCCTTCTTCAACAGAACCAGAATTGAGCAAGTGCCTCCTCTGCCCTCTCCAGAGCTTGCAGCTCCAGATCTCCCTGGTGTCTCCTAGGACTGGCTTGGGCAAGGCCTCCCTGATTTTAGGTGATGTCCAAGGAGGTAACAGTCTCCTCATCGTTTATCACACAACACAAACTCTTTGGGAAAAAAATAAATTAAATACAGACCTCCCCCCTCACCAAAAAAAAAAAGCAATCCTTTCCTCCAAGTTAATTAATTTGAGCACTATTTTCAGGAAAAACGTTTTTTTTAATTCCTATCACTGAAGGCAATTTTCTTGCCACAATCACTCAGTGTTCCTGACAGAAAGGAGCATAATCACTCCTTGACAGAAGGTGACTGGCAGAAAGAAGGCTGAGGAGAAAGCAGATTTCTACAGCCACTGAAGGGGCTGCAAATGCCTGAGGACCGCCCACCTCTGTAACCCCAGGGAAGCTCCAGTGCCTGATAAACATGATTCTTTCCACAGAAATCCTGACTGCTCTGGGCTGCATGGTATTGGGCTCTGTGTCCCCATGTGTGCATGTTTACGCATGTGTTTCTGTGTGCACGTTTAGTGTGCATGCATACATATATGTATTTCACATGCATGGTATACATATGCTTGTGTGTGTGTGTGCCTGTTGTGTGTGTGTGCTTGTGCTGGCAGCTGGAAGGAATAGCAAAATCTGTTCTATAGGGGCCCTGCACACATGGACACTGACCTCTTCCAGGCTGGTTTACCTGGACCATGTATAAGGGCTTGTGAAGTGAGACATTCATCAAGCACGGAGGGCCTCTTATCTTAGCTATCTCCATCCCTACACGTGTGCCTCAGCATCTTCTCAAGTCCAGTTGCAGCTGGGTTTTCTCAGGGGGATGGGATTGACCATTATTTTTTTTTCTTAAATAGTTTGTTTTCAAGTTGGTTTCCATATAACACCCAGTGCTCATCCCAACAAGTGCCCTCCTCCATGCCCATCTCCCCCTTTCCCCTCTCCCCCACCCCCATTTGCCTTCAGTTTGTTCTCAGTATTCAAGAGTCTCTCATGGTTTGCCTCCTTCCCTCTCCTCAACTATTTTTCCCTATCTCCTCCCCCATAGTCCTCTGTTAAGTTTCTCCTGATCCACTTATAAGTGAAAACATATGGTATCTGTCCTTCTTTGCCTGACTTATTTCTCTCAGCATAACACCCTCAAGTTCCATCCACGTTGCTACAAATGACCAGATTTCATTTTTTCTCATTGCCATGTAGCATTCCATTGTAGAGATAAACCATATCTTCATGAGCCATTCATCAGTTGATGGACATTTAGGCTCTTTCCATGATTTGGCTATTGTTGAAAGTGCTGCTATGAACATTGGGGTACATGTGCCCCTATCCATCAGCACTTCTGTATCCCCTGGGTAAATTCCTAGCAGTGCTATTGCTGGGTCATAGGGGAGTTCTGTTGTGAAGTTTTTGAGGAACCTCCACACTGTTTTCCAGAGGGGCTGCACCAGTTTGCATTCCCACCAACAGTGTAGGAGGATGCCCATTTATCCACATCCTCACCAGCATCTATAGTCTCTTGATTTGTTCATTTTAGCCACTCTGACCGGCATGAGGTGGTATCTCAGGATGGTTTTGATTTGCATTTCCCTGATGCTGAGGGAGACTGAGTATTATTTCATGTGTCTGTTGGCCATCTGGATATCCTCTTTGGAGAAGTGTCTGTTCATGTTTTCTGCCCATTTCTTCACTGGATTATTTGTTTTTCAGGCGTGGAGTTTGGTGAGTTCCTTATAGATTTTGGATACTAGCCCTTTATCTGATACGTCATTTGCAACTATCTTTTCCCATTCTGTTGATCGCCTATTAGTTTTATTGATTGTTTCCTTTGCCGTGCAGGAGCTTTTTATCTTTATAAGGTCCCAGTAGTTCATTTTTGCTCTTGATTCCCTTGCCTTTTGGGAGGCATCACAATCCCAGGCTTTAACCTCTACTACAAAACTGTAATCATCAAGACAGTATGGTATTTGACACAAAAACAGACACATAGACCAATGGAACAGAATAGCAAACTCAAAATTGGACTCACAAACGTATGGCCAACTAATCTTTGACAAAGCGGGAAAGAGTATCCAATAGAAAAATGACAGCCTCTTTAACAGGGAGAACTGGACATCAATGTGCAAAAGAATGAAACTAGATCACTTTCTTACACCATACACAAAAGTAAACTCAAAATGGATAAAGGACCTGAATGTGAGACAGGAAACCATCAAAACCCTAGAGGAGAAAGCAGGAAACAACCTCCTTAATCTCAACTGCAGCAATTTCTTACTTGACACATCCCCAAAGGCATTGACCATTATTGATGGGAAAACTGTGGTGGAGCTTTATCCACTTTTGAAAATAGGGGTAAAAGATGGGAACAGTGCCCCAGTTCCCTTAGCCATTAAGTGTGATAATAGTTTCCATTTATCAAGCAATCAGGCACTAGGCTAAGGTATGGCTTTGCACACATTATTTCTTATAATCCTTTTAATACTATTAAAAATTGTTGTTTTAATCAGTGGTTTACAGATGAGGAAACTGAGGCCCAGAGGCACCATGACTCACTCAGTGTACACAACGCAGCCAGTACTCGAGCCTCAATCTGCTTGATGGTCCAAGTCCTGCTCTGAACACACCACTGTCGTACAGCCTGTTATCAGTGTCTTGGGAACACCTCAGTCCAGGGTCCCAGGACCACCTTGATTGGGAAGATTGTAAGAGCCAGGGGCTTCTCCTTTCTTCCAGAACCTGAGATTTTCCATGCACATTTCCAGTTGCAGGACAGAATCCACTCCCTCTCTGGTGGGTGAGGGCAATGCTGAGGAGAGCCAGTCTTGAGAGTGGCAAAGCAAAGGTCCCTAAACCTGCTTATGTTCACCAGGGGATGCAGTGAAGAGCAGTGGGCTTCAGAGCTGGACAGGTCAGTGACCATCCCCTCTTTGAGACTGTGATGATTCCTGAGTAAATTGTGGATAAAATATTCGCTTCTCAAGATTTTGTGAGCATTACATGAGAGAGTATGTCTAAACGGCTTAACACAGTGCCAGGTTTAAATAATTGCTCAGGAAAGTAACTATTATTATTAATTATTTTCTCCTCCAAGAGGCAGGGAGAAAACTGCCATTTTATGCTGTACTTCTGTATGCATAAACATGAGGAGTTTGAGCGAGGCATGTCTGGATCCTATCTGGGTCTGGTGTTTGTCAGTCTTGTGACACCAGCCATGATGTTCAGCCTCTTTGCCACTCACCTTCATCATTTGCAAGATGGGGAAGTTCATAAGGCAGTGAATAAGGAAAGGAAGACAGGGGCAAGGGTCCAGCTAAGGTATACTACATAGTTATGGCATGGAAGAGGTGCTCAAAAATGGTAGATATTGTAGTTGATCATCACTATCATCATCATCATCATCATCATCGTCGTCGTCATCATCATCATCACCACAACCACCATCGCTGTATTGCCAATCCATCAAATCATGCAGGAATTGTCCCAACTCCTGTGGAAACTCAGGCTGCAAAGAGTATTTTCCTTGCCTGCAGATTAGTATATCAGTACAATTCATAGTTCATTAGAGGAGGCTCTATGCTGCTAAATGAGTCCCCCAGGAGTTGAGGGCATTTCTAAAAAGTGTTTTAAGTTAATCTGTGGAGTATAAAGCAAGGACAGAGAACAGTCTTTTCCTCGGGCCTCCTTTGTGCTCACTTTGCACCAAGCACACCCTGCATCTGAGAGAACATCTCTGTTCTTTGTTTTCTAAATCATATGGACTGGAAGCATGGCTCTGGGTATGGGCATGTCGCCCGAGAAAGCATTCTGCTAATGAGAATATACAATGTGTTCACTTTGCACTGAGCATTAGGACTTTGTCTCTCTCCTCCATCTTTTGTCCATCAGACCAGACCAAATAGAAGTGTTTTTATGTCTTTAGTCTTTCTGCTCCTGTCTCCCAGACTTATTTATTTTGATTTTATGTCCCTCTCTAGTTCTGACATAGTTCTCTTAAATCAGTTCATCTATAAATATTGGTCTAATTTGGTAGCTCTCAACCTGAACAATTGCTTGGGGAACTTTAAAAAAATACTGGCCCAGAGAGGCTGAGGGGTGAGGGAAAGAGGAGATGTTGGTCAAATGGTATAAACTTTCAGTTAGAAGATGAATACCTTCTGGAGATCGAATGCACAACATAGTGACTATAGTTAATAATAATGTGTTGTATACTTGAAGTTTGCTAAAAGAATAGATCTCAGTGTTCTTACCACCTATCTACACAGAAGGTAACTGAGTGAGGAGATGGTTATGTGAAGTAACTTGATTATAATAATTATTTCACAATGTATACATACATCACAACATCATCTTTGTACACCTTAAATGTTTACTTATGTATTTTTGAGGAGACAGAGAGAGAGGTGGGGGCGGGGGCAGTGAGCAGAAGAGGAGCAGCAATTGAGAATTCCAAGCAGGCTCTGCACTGTCAACAAAGAGCCTGATGCGGGGCTCAGACTCACAAACTGTGAGATCATGATATGATCCAAAATCAAGAGTTGGATATTCAACTAACTGACCACTCAGGTGCCCCTGTACACCTTAAAAGTATTTTTTTATTGTCCAAAAATGAACAAAAAAAGACCTAGTTGGAAAGCTATACATAAGGAATAGGGAAGGAAAGAACATGTGAGTGTTTGCTGCTTGGGGTAGAGTACTCCTGCCGGGATGGCTGTCAAGGGGATGTAGAAGACAATGAGAGTACAGAGCACATTAGGGACACGGAATGGGAGGCAGGAAGAGATTTTAACAAATTGAAGATAAATAGGCGTCATTTAAAAAAATTTTTAAGTGTATTTATTTTTGAGAAAGAGCACACACACACACACACACACACTCACACACACGTGAGTGAATGGGGGAGGGGCAGAGAGACGAGAGAGAGGATCCGAAGCAGGCTCCACGCTGTCAGCACAGAGCCTGATCCCGGGATGGATCTTGGGAACTGTGAGATCATGACCTGAGCTGAAATCAAGAGTTGGATGCTTAACTGACTGAGACACCCGTATGTCCCACTAAGGGCTATCCCTAAATAGCCTGTGACCACCAATAGCCTGTGAATCAAATCCAGCCTTCTGTCTGTTTTATTTCCACAGCTAAGGCTGTTTATACAGTTTTAAATGGCTGTGAAAAATCAGAAAAAAAATAATACTTGCAACATATGAAAATTATATAAAATTCAAATCTTTGTGTCTATTAATAAAGTTTTATTGTGTCATAAAAACAAAATAAATACCAGCACCTGAGTCCCATGTCAGATCCGCTAAAAAACGGGATCTGGGTTGGGCGTGGGAGGAGGGGTCTCGAGTACTGGTAGCTCTTTAAAAGCTTCCCAGGTAACTGTGTGGCCCAAGTTTAGAATTAGTAATTCACTGCTCACTCTAGGTGGGGAAGAATCCCAACCATGCAAGGTTGATGAGGAAACTCAACATGCGATCGTGTCTGTGGAAATTCTTTGTAAACTAGACAGCAACATGCATACATATGCTTCTTGTCGCCTTTGGCTTTTCGATACAGATCTCAAAGTTGGAGTCCAGATGTGGATGCTGTTGGTGACCAGTGAGCAGGCTGTCTCCATGCAGTCTGAACCGCCTCACTTGCAGGCTTGTGCACTCTTTTCTCTCCAGCTCTCTCTAGGCAACCGGTGCTGACCTGCACCTGCCTCAGGGTGTCTCCCGAGCTTGACTGACTTCAGAGGTGGCTTCGTGCCACAGATATGTGTGGCAGGACAGAACCCTCAAACGCATGTCACTTGTAAACCATTCTGACTCGACAATGGATAGATGATGAGACGGTCCCTGACAGGGACTAAGGTGACCTTCTGAGTTCTAATTTGTCCACCTAGAGCACTGCTTCCTGGAAGCAGGCCCTCGGCCAGGTCTGCTAGGCAATTAGCGCCTGCACAGAGAATCAGCTCCTTGCAGCTGTGTTCATCAAGTCAGACAGCGCCTGTGTCAAATCCATTGTCGCACAGTGTTACCCTGTCCCTGATTCCATATGTGAAATCAATTACCACACATTAGGGCATGTTTAACACTTTAACGGAGCATTCTTCTGTAGTATTGTTTGCATGGGGGTGCAGGAAGAATCATTATCAAGTGATTGGAAATGGATTTTATATCAGCACAAAGAGGCATGAGGCAGGAGCTAGTTAAGTGAATTCAGAGTGTCCAAGGGAACTCCATGCAGTCCTTAGGCCAGCTTCCCAAGTGACTGGAGGGTTCTCGGGGAAACACACTGGGTGAGGATATGCCAGGCAGGTATGATAATATTTGTTCAAACCTGGTATATGAGAATAATTTCCTCTGAGTCTTTTAGGTGTATGCCTTGACTCCAGAGTCTTGGCTTTTGCCCATGGTAACCCACACACAGTTTATTCCCTCTTGAGGAGGTACAGAAACACGCTCGAAAGCATGGGCTTGAAGTCAGACCACCTTGATGTGAACCCCGATCTATCCACTTCATTGCTATGAGGCTTTGGACAAGGCATCTGACCTCTCTAAGCCTCAGTTTCTTTATTGTAAAATGGCAGTAATAACAGCACCTATCTAATAGAACTGTCCGGAAGATTAGAAGAGGCAAATGTGTGTAAAACATTCAATCCTGTGCCTGGTACTATTTTACAAACCTTAATGTCATAGTCCATTTGAGCTACTATAAGAGAATACCACAGATTGGCTGACTTATCAACAATAGAAATTATTTCTCACAGTTCCAGAAGCTGGGATGTCCAAGGGTAAGGTGCCCACCAATTCAGTGTCTGGGAAGGACCAGCTTCTTGGTTCACAGATGTTGTGTCTTCATTGTGGAAAGGAATGAAGGAGCCCTTTGCGGTCTCTTTCATCAGAGTGATAACCACACCCATGACCCAAGGCCTTTGTGATCTAATCACCGCCCAAAGGCCCCACTTCCAAACACCATCTCAGTGATGATTAGGTTTCAACATGGAAATTTGGGGGTGACACATTCAGTCTATAATAACACTAAATAAATGTTTTTTAAAAAATTTTAATATATCTTTATTTTATTTTGAGAGACAGTGAGCGGGGGAGGGGCAGAGAGAGAGGGAGACACAGAATCCGAAGCAGGCTCCAGGCTCCCAGCTTTCAGCACAGAGCCCGACGCGGGGACCCAACCCACGGACTGTGAGATCATGACCCGAGCAGAAGTCGGACACCCAACCAACTGAGCCACCCAGGTGCCCCAATAAATGTTTTAAAGTACAAGGTTTCTCCCCTTCCTTTACCACAAAACCCCTGTCCTTTGATCATGCTAAGCACCTTCCCAGCAGCACCATATTCTGAAGTCCCTTTTTCCTCCTCCTCTGCGCATGTCAATGAAGGGACTGGCCTTGCTCAACTCTGAGATCCTTCCCACCTCCAAACTCCTGAGTGTGGCCGGTGAATTCAAATAAACACTTACACATACACACCCACCCTCCCTTGCATGCACAAAGACAAAGAAAACGGATGAAGGTTAATTTTTTTGGCCCCTTCTCATAATGACTCATCCATAACGATTTCTACTGGTTGTATTTTCTTCTGTGACAGAAACAATTTACTGCATTCCTGCAAAGCCCATTTTCTCAGCATGATCTAGTTGTGTGGTGGTTTGGGAAGTAATTTACCGATATTTTGCTTCAAAATAGCTTACAAAGACAAAGGGGTTCTGTTGACACCAAGGTGCATTCTTTATGGGCTGGAAAAATAGGATAAAACAATTTAAAAAGTAAAAACATGGTATTATCATCACTTTGAACTTCAGCTGTAAATCACACACCCCTAGTTGAGACTGGCCTCTCCTCCCCTTCATTTGTGCATCTTGCTCTGCCTGCTCTGCAGTGGACTGTTTGCATGGGCAAATTCATGTTATGTCATGTTGGAAGCAAGTTTTTGTTTGATCGTAAGCCCCATCCTCAGGATGCTAATGTGTGTTTTTCTTCCATTTCTTCTCTTTAATATCTATGAGAAGCATGCAGCAATCGCAAGACCCGTAACTAAGGAGTATTGCCCTCATCTCTCTGGATGCGTCCTTGGTCCCAGCTCTTTCCCTCGCTTTTTTTTTTTTTCCCTCCCCCTTTGGACATTCCTCAGCCTGAGAGTGTCAATTCTAGTTCCCCTAATCCTTCTCTGTTCGAACTGCAGACTAGAGGACTATCAAACTGATCTTTTGTCAGTCTCCTGACTTTGGGCAGGAAGAGTGAGGCTGTCCTCCTCATCCTTGAGCTCTCCAGGGAGGGAGAATCCTCAGTCTCGCTCAATAATCCGCTCCAGCCTGAGCTCTCCAAATTAGACAGGATTTAGGCCTCGTATCGGTCTTAGAGTTGGCATACATTTGTTATTAGTTTTGCCCAAGGTTTTATACTCCTTTTTAAATTAATAATGATTTTAGGATTTTATAATGGGCAAGGTTTATGATCGTCAGTCTAATCCTATAAGCCTAAATCCTAAACCAACATGAATTATGCTCAGGACAGCCTAAGCAGCTGCACACACAGATCTTTGATTTTCTGAGCAGTTGACATGAGTAAGGGGAGAGAAAGAGCCATTGTTAGCTCCACACTGTGTTCTCACCAACAAGAGGAGCCTGTGGAAATTTATGTCTGAAGAGGAGGACTTCAAGCACCTAATATAGATTACATTTTGTTAGAAATGTATTTAAGTTGCAGTTATAAAATTAGAATGTGATCCTCTCTAGTTTTTCAAGCAAATGTTGAGTTACTATACTACATTTCTGGGCATTTTACAATTTACTCTCTTACTATTTGCTCATTCACAGGGCACCTGGTGGCTTGATCAGTTGGGTGTCCAACTCTTGGTTTTGGCTCAGGTCATGATCTCGCAGTCTGTGGGTTGGAGTTCCGTATCAGGCTCTGCACTGTCAGTGCAGAGCCTGCTTGAGATTCTCTCCCCAGCCTCTCCCAAAATAAATAAACCTAAAAAACATTTAAAAGTAAATATTTTCTCATTCACAAACATATGTTGAAGACCTACTGTGCACTAGAGATTATGCTAGAGGCTTCAACAAAATATTTAAAAGTGACCTCTCTCCTTTGGAGGAGTTTCCAATTTAGTGGAGGATGTAAATGTTCTCAAAAATGTGAGTAACAAGATCCTTTTCTTTCTATATTTGCTATTTTTGCTCCTTTAGCTGGCTAGTTGCAGCTGAAAGTGATGGGGCTTCCCAAGAAGCGCTGCTGACTTAATATGAATAACGCTCCCATCCACATTCAAATCTGCCTCCTGACTTCTTGACTGTTCCTTCCTTCTTTCTGTTCCTGCCAACATAAAAAGATCTATGTTTATTTATAAACAAAAATACCCATGACCCATGAATCATAAAACTATCCTGGAAGAGGTCAACTTTCAAAAAAATAATCTAGAATCCTGCCTGTTTCTTTTTTGTCTGTCCTGATTTCTGCTGAGTCCTGGGCATGTGCTAATTTGTACTGCATTATGGTAGCGACAATTGGATTTCAAGGACAGAAAGTTAATTCTCTGCTTCTCAAGTCTCCAGAGCTATGCAATCAGGTAAAAAGTCCAGTGGGTCTTCAGATAGGATATATAAGCTCCAAAGTATCCCACTTCTGCTCCACGTTCATGGCCAGCACCGGTGCCCTTGAGTAAGGTGGGAGGGACAGCACCAAGAAGACTCCAACTGTGATCACATAGTTATCACTGAGCCTCTTCTGGGCCACTCGGCCACATAAAGGGCATTGTCTTCCTTGTCCTTCCCTTGTGGAGGCTGCTGAGCACAGCTAAGTGGTCTTGGAAACCCTGTGGAGGAGGCTGACAGTCCTCTTGATCTGCCAGGAAGCCCAGGAGAGACATGTCTGGTTAATAATAGAATCAGCTACTTGACAAGGCTCTTTTAATTTATTAGAGGGACGCTTCAGATGGCAGGTGGTTGGACCTAGGAAGGAAAAAAGTGGGCAAACAGTGTTTCTTTTTGCTTGTGGCACCAGCTTTTGAAACAACTCCTACTTCCAATCTCTTGGACATGTTCGGGGCTCAGTTGATCACTTCCGATAGAAGACGACTTTGTCATAGTGCCCCTTCCCTGCCTCGGAGACCAATGCATTTTATTTAATTGACATCACCCCATGGTACCTAGATATCTAGAATTTGTCCTAATGGCCTTCTTTATACCCCAGGAAGGACTCTCGAGGCCAACGCCAAAGGGCAGCTTTGGCCATTGAACAGGCGACGCCATTCATTTGGGATGAACTGAGTGTCAGCAAATTGAGTTTCAAGGACAGCCCAGGAAATTTGTCAATTTGAGGCAGTCTGGTGTATGTCCAAAGGATCCTTAGTAGCTGGATTTTGGAGGCTTGTTTACATTGGTTTATGTAACAGCCACAGTCCCCCAGGTAGATTAAGTAATTTCTTCATTTAGAACATCCAAAATTGTATGACATTTGAGAGATTTCCTCAACCTTGGCAAGGGCAAACACTCACTTTATTGCTTTTCCTGATTCTTTACTTAAAGACAACAGACTGCGTTCTCCCTCACGGCAACTGCTGGAGCAGAGGTGAGTGAAAATTACCACAGATGTTTTATGATGCTCAAGCCCTTGCAATTGTGCTCCCCAAACTGGCTAATACCTTCTCTCCTCTGTTTTCTCATACGGTCTCCTGTAATTTTTCCTCCCATTTTCTTTCCAAGTCAAGATCTTTGCCCTTTATGTGAAGCATAATAATACTTATGCATTTATGCAACACTTTCTGTTTTTAAGACCTCAAATGATCATTAATTAGCTAAATCACATAAGATAATGCTGGCACAGCTGGCCCGCTGTTAGCCCATTGCACAGATGGGAAAACCGAGGCCCCTGTGGACTGATTCACAACCCAAAGCCAGATAATCCTTCTCTCACTTCAGAGCCACAGGCCTCAAGAGAAGACTCCCTCCACAATTGGTTCCCAGAGGTAAAGTCAAGAGAGGAAGAAAAGACCAGAAGTTGTTTCCCCTATGTATTTTCTCTATTAAAATCCCACCTGGTCCTAGTTTTAACTATCTCCTCAGTAATCTGTCTGAGCTATAGAGAATTCCAGGGCTGTTCAACAGGGAGTACCAGCACTACACTTTGGGGCTACTCATGACTTAATAAGTTCATTTGTGCCCGTTTCCTCCACATCATCGATGGAAATTGGAAATACCTCAGGACTCAAGACCAGTTCCCATCAAGCACCTCTTCTGCAGCTTCTTTGGAGTGTACCCACCTTCTAGCACAGTCACTGAGGCTATGTCATATTAGCTTATTTATGAGCATACCACAGAGGGCAGGATCAACAATCTGGCTGTAGTAAAACTATAATTATTTATTAATTCACCGTTTCTACATGGTCCATCTTGCTCTTAAGATAAAGTAGGCTGGATTTTTCAGACAACATACATTTGTTGTCATCGAACACCCAATGATCTTTCTCTCAATTAACTCTCTCTTCATTGGTCTTGAAGTTATTTCTCATAGACAAGTTAGGTGTTGTTACCAATATCTAGTTTTCTGAACCCTAACCTTTCTGCCTTTTTGAAAACATACATGTGTTGCTCTCTTTTTAGTCTGGAAATTTAACCAGTCATTTATGAGTTCTCAAGAGTGGGATTTGTTGAAACTACAATTCTATCAGTCAGTGTTTAATGACAGTGTCCACAAAGTTATAAGACATTAAAGGGCAGAGGTAGTATTTTATTTTTTTACTTTTTTATTCCCCATGGTGTTGAGCACTGTGCCCGGGCAGATCAACAGGTGGTTAGAACCTATGCGAAATGCACCCAGCTCTTTGAGAAATGCTCCAGAATATATTATCTTGCCCAACCTTCTAGGAATTTTCAATTTAGTTGGGCAAGCAAGTTTTATATCCATGAAACTTTTAGAAAATAGTAAATGACAATATGATCAAAGACCTGAACAGACCATAAAGTCCATGTGTATAATGCTCCAGCAAATAAGATAATTAAGAATGGGATCTTATAGCTGACATGCCTGACACTGTGCTCTGAGTATAGCTGGAGTCAGTGGGAGGGCAGAGTTCCATTTGAATTCTGGAGTCAGACAGAGTTGGATTCAAACTCAGGCCTTCTGACATTGACTATCTGTGTGATTTGTACAAATTACTTGACCTCTGTAAACCTTGGTTAACTCATCTGTAGTATAGGAATACTTCTGGGGCACCTGGGTGGCTCAGTCGGTTAAGCGTCCGGCTTCGGCTCAGGTCATGATCTCCCGGTTCATGAGTTCAACCCCCGTGTCAGGCTCTGTGCTGACAGCTAGCTCAGAGCCTGGAGTCTGCTTCAGAGTCTGTGTCTCCCTCTCTCTCTGACCCTCCCCTGCTCACGCTGTCTCTCTCTCTCTCTCTCAGAAGAAAAAGAAAAAACAAACAAAAAAAGGAATAACTACTTCTAACAATGAAGAATAAAGAGAACTGTGTCTCTTTTGTTCACTACCACACCCTCATTGGCTAGAAAAGTACCTACCCCGTAGTAAAAGATCAATAAACACTTGCTGAAACAATCAACCTCACCAGCTTTTCATTAGTTGAGGTAATACATTTGTGTTATAAATTTAACACCGTATTCAGCATAATAAGTGCCAAATAAGGATTTTTAAAAAATGTTTTATTTCTGAAAGAGAGAGACAGTGTGAACAGGGGAGGGTCAGAGAGAGAGGGAGACACAGAATCCGAACCAGGCTCCAGGCTCTGAGCTGGCAGCACAGGGTCCGACATGGGGCTCGAACCCACGAACCGTGAGATCATGACCTGAGCCAAAATCGGACGCTTATCCGACTCAGCCACCCAGGCGCTCTAGGATTCTTTTTTTTTTTTTTTTTTTTTTTTTTTTTTTTTTTTTTTTTTTTTTTTTTTTTTTTTTTTTTTTTTTTTGGTTTCCAGACTTCTTCTCATCTTGATGGTTGGAGGTGATTTTCTTATTAATGACCAATGCTAGAGTGAATCTTACTAGATCCTGGATAACTCGCTTACAGTTCCTGGGAAAGAATATCCTTAGACCTTCTGAGGAACTAGAATAACTCCCTGGCAGATGTGAAGCACTCTTCCATTCTACCTGAATTATTTGAAGTTTAGAACAGGATTAATCTATATAAGAGACACTGCTTTTGTAAAGAGAGCACAGATTTTGGATCCAGGCTCTGCCACTTACTAGCTGTACAATTTTGGAGAGACTCACCTCTGATTTTTCTATCTCTTCTTAAGTAAATTGTGTTTAAAGATACCTACCAAAATAGGGTTGTGGTCAGTGTTACAAAAAATGATGTGCACAAAGCCCTTTGTATCTTGCCTGGCATATATGTTGCTTTTATTTTTCAGTTTCTTGTTTCCAGAAACTATGTGCAACCATTCATAAGTTCTCCAGGAGAGATCCATTGGTCCAGAAATTGCTTTTCACACATGAAGAGAGTGATGTTCCAAGAACTGATTTCTTACAACCAAGTCTGAGTGTGGCCTGTACTTTCAGACACTGCAGGGTAGTAGGTGCTGCAAAGAATACCAAAGACTATGAAAGTCCCAGTCTAACTAATACTGTAGACTCACACTAATACACGAGACCACAGCAAGCAGCACAGGGCAGCATTTAGTGGGTTAAATTAGGTAGTGCAACATCTCAGTGCTGTGGTAATTGAGAAGAGAGGAAGGTCAATGAGAGCTGAGTGAGTTAGAAAGAGCTCCACTGAAGATGCCCTGGAAGCTTCACTGGCCCCTGAATAATGAGGTTGAGAAGGAGACAGGGAGAGAGTTTTGCTGTCAGCATCTTATAGGAAAAAAAAAAGATGTTCCTGGATGAGACCTACCAGAAGCTGTATAGGTAGGGTAAAGATGAAGCTATACATACTACCTGGCAGTCGGGAGACCCCCCACCAGCACAGGTGAAGGCCATGTAAGAGCAGATGAAGACTGAACAGTGACCTCTGTAGTGGTCAACACCCATGGGAGACTGGGGACTCAGTGCTCATACTTCCATTACAGAGGGCAAGGCTGCCCATAGCACAGCAAATGCTGTCCTGGCCAGCAGCAGGTATTATGGCAGGTGCCCAAGAAGGCAAGAGGTGCATGGTCAAGGCCCCTGAATTTTACAACTCCAGAGGCATCATTCATATAAATATCCTGGGAAAAGCACTATCTGAAGTCAACAGTGGGTAGAAGCCCCAAGTGTAGTCCATCCTTTTATGCTGGTACCTTCTCCAGTCAGCATACACCTTGAGTGCGGATGCTACTCCCAATGAGATAGTCCCACATATTTCACTTGATCAGCATGGGATGAGTGTTCAAAAAAAAAATATCTTTACAAGGGCATTATCCGTAGTACAGTAAGGACATCACCTGAGCATTATACATAGTACAGTGATTTTGTTACTACCACAACCTCTTGTGTCACGTGTGACAATTCAGCAAAGTGCATCGTGCATTGATTGTAATGTGGGATTCCTATCCTTTCAAAGTGGCTTTTTTATAGTCACACGTCCCCCAGAGGCTAAGTAGGTTGAGATTGTTTGAAAAGAGAGAGTGGGCGTAAAATGTCTTCAATTGTCTTCACAAACATAATCACTTTTTAATTCCTTCACTTTCTTTCTTCCCTTCCTTCCCCTTCCTCTTTTCTCTTCTCCTTCCCTTTCTTTCCCCTTTGCTTCTTTCTTCAGTTAGAAAAGGCAAAAGATATAACATGGCCCTAAGGAGCTCTGGGTTTGAGCACTACTTTCCACTATAGAAAAAACAAAATGCAGCTAAAATGTTCACATCTGAAATTTGCCTCACCTGCCTGTCACACCCTCGTCTCTCACTTTCTCTGTTTTATTTCTGGTCCTACCTTTGATTCCTCACTCAGTTTTCCATGGAGTTTGTATATGCAGTTGAAATAAATATTTCAAATGTTTTGTAACTGTGAGATACAGTATGTGCTATATTTTATGTCCTTAATCCGGCACATTTGCACAAATATACACTCACACACACATAAAACAAACAAAACCATCACTGAATAATATTTACCCTTAACATGAATGATGTGCTTTGACATTTTCTATTTTAGTTCTGTTAGCTTCTGTTCTGTAACATCCATTCAGTTTCATTCAAAAACAATCCACTGGGTCAAAAGCCACTGGATTCATTTCCTAAATAATTAATGGATCATAACTGATGTTTTGAAAAACTTTTTGATGACTGCTGACTTCTGAATTAGTTCCATTTCTGTGTGGTCTTTTGTTTCTACCCAATTCCATAATATTCCTTTCATATTCCTTTAAAAGTTTATTTATTTCTGAGAGAGAGAGACAGAGAGAGAGAGACAGACAGGCAGAGTGAGTACGCACATATGTGAAGAAAGGAGAGGCAGAGAGAGAGGGAGAGAGGATCTCAAGCAGAATCCGCACTGTCAACATGGGACCCAGCACCGGGCTCAATCTGATCTCATGAATCCTGAGATCATGATCTGAGCCGAAATCAAGAGTCTGATGCTCAATCAACTGAGCCACCCAAGTGCCTCCAGAATATTCCTAATTGGATTATGTCCTTGAAATTCTAGCCAAAAATGATGAGACCAATAATATGTATTAAAGAACATGTAAACAAGTTTGAAATGATTTTGTGGAAGCAGCCACATGAAATTAGTTTAAAACTCCGAATCTCACATTTTATTCAATATATAAAAACTTTTAGTTTTTTCTCTACTATTATAAGCCCTACCTGCATTTGGATGAAGGTCCCTGTAGATGCGTGCCTTTTTTTGCTTCTTATGAAACAGGTGTGCACACTGAACAATCAGGTGAACACTGCCAGTAAGCAATCCTAATGAGGGCACTGAGGTGGGCTGGTTCCATATCAGATTGGTTCATAAGTTACCAATCATCTATTTAAGTCACAAATGCAGTCTGAGGAAATTAGAATATGCAGCCTAAGATTTTCATCACGATTCTGAACTTGGTTTAACATCAAATGAACCCAGCCAGCAAGACAGTAGCCTCTCCCCTCCCCACACCAGCCTGAAGACAACTTCTGATGGAGACCGGCAGTGGGACTGGCTACAGAAATCTGGTCTGGATCACTGGTGGAAGAACCAACCAAGCGGCACTCGGAGACCTTGGAAGGGAGGAGGTTTATTTCACACCAGTGGGCTCAGATATCATTCTCCAGAGGTCTGAGCCCTGAACAAAGGTGGTCCTTTGCTTATAATGTTTAAAGAAGCCCATCCATACCGGCAAAGGTGTTTAAAGCTGATTGGATGTATAGGGGTAGGGTGACTTGGGGTCATGGCTATGCAGAGGTAGGGAAAGGAAGTAGGTGTGGGGAGCGCCAGGCATGGGCAGTTTGGGCAGTTGGCCATTATGACCTGCATGACCTCAAGGAGTTTTCCTTCATTTTCTCCATCATGTCCCCCCTGTCGATGATCGGAAGGTATACCTTGGAGATCATCACTTATATCGAGGGGACGATAGCCCCCGAGGGCAAGGATTCAGGCTGAGGTACGAGGGGAGACAGTGTTCTCGATGAAACGGATTAGCCCTTTTAGGATGCGAGGGCCGAGGGTTATCAGGAGGAGTGTAGACAGCAAGGGACCTGCTAGGGGGAGTAACCAGGAAGTCCAAGATTGGGGATCAAAGCCCCAGGAGGCAAGGCTTTGGCACAATGCTGAATACGGTCATGGAGTTCGCGGACTTTGGAGGTGACGATCCCTGACTGGTTGATATAGTAGCAACATTCTTGTAAGAAGATGCAGGTTCCCCGTTTTTGGCAGAGAAGAGGTCAAGTGCCTGTCGCTCTGGAGGGCATTTCCTGTCAGGGAACTTATTTGGCTCTGTAGGGACACCCAGGAGTCAGCCAGTTGTTAGTCCCACAGAAGAGTCTATACCTCTTATGCCAGTCCCTACTCCCGTGGCTATTTTTGCCCCTAGGAGTACAGATAACAACACTGCTTGCTTAGTCTGACTCTTAAGGCTGAAGGTTAATTCAAGCATTAACCTTTTAGTGCGAACATTATCCCCAAAATGGCATTAGCAACCTTATTGGCAGGCAACCCAACAGACCAAAAGAGGTTACACTACATTTAAGCTTTTAAACCCCTCAGAATCTTCCATTGAAGGTGCCCTGCTCTTACAAATGGGCCCAGATTAGAGGCAATCAAGACAACGGAACACCCTATCCATACAGGAAGGTGAGTGTAAACAGGAACGTTTAGCTGTTTCCCCAACTTTCTGGGGCAACGTTTGCCAACCCAGTGGCAAAGAGTAAGGACAGTTTATCTCATCGGACCCGGGATTCCTCAAGCTTCTGCTATGCGTAGACCAGCCAGCTTCCGGGGTGTGGCTGGAGCATGGCTGGAGATCTCAGGGGCCAGTGTCTTTTTGACAGTCAGTTTAATCTGGCTGACTGGGTCAGTTTAATCTGGCTGACTGGATCTGGATCACCTCGCCAGGCTGAGGGTTCTTCTGAGTTGGCCTACTTAACTCCGGAGTGATGGGCCCATGGGGTGAGGCCTGAAACTTTAAGAGCTGAATCCTTTGTTGGGTTGTATGTCTGTGAAGTCCACCTCCAAGGCTTTGAAAGGGGTGACCTCCATCCTTGAATAAACCGGATCTCCTGGGTTTATATGGGGTGGGTTTCTAGCAAATGTCAGATCAGGTTTAGGGAGGATATGGTTTTCCATATTTAAAGATCCTCCTGTTTTTCCTGTTGTTTAAATAATCATATGCCCATGGGGTCTTATTATCATCCCTACAGAATAACAAGCGCAGAAGATTGTATACACATGAAATACTGTGACAATTTCTCTGAAGATTACCTCAAGTTGTCTAATTTTAGGCAAACAAGCATTTAAAGTCAATCAGAACTAGAATTTAACATCCCTAACAGTGCGTTGTTGAAACAGGTTTTCTTTCTCAAAACCCCCATTTCCAGAGATAGTTAAATCGAGACCAATGCAATTGTAAAACAAGTCCACTCTTAACAACCCTGGCCTAATTATTTACATAAGCTCAGCAAGAGTAGGGATTGTTCATGAGGGTCTTACAAAGTTTACTTTGCTGGGACCTTTTATAAGGGATCTCCAGGTTGAACTTTTAGTGGCCTCTCCAGGCCAGAAGCCGAGCCAAGTACTTGCCGTCAGATAGGCCTGCAATACCTGTAGGATTGGGCAAATTCCTCTTCACGAGGTCCCCAAGATATCCTGAGGTTCCTGCACCTGCCAGGAAGTGACTTTCTTTACTCACCTGGGGAGGCTGCTGGGAACGCTGTAAGCAAGGTATCAGGCCAACACTTCCAAAAGGCTTTATGGCTCCATGATTTTATAAAGTCAACCTTAGTTCCTTAAAGCTATCTGGTCATATCTGAGTCTATGCCTGACTCTCAAATATGACATTCCAGTCAAAGCCTTGGTAAGCAACCAGTATTTCCAATGGTGTCCTGTTACAAGATGAACAGATTTTTATCGAACTTATGCAAACAATTGTAATTGCCATAAAAGAAAGAATACTCCCTGAGAGTTTTTGAAATTTCAGGGGTTTACGTAGAGAGAAAAGATAAATGCCTCAGTTTTTATAAACTTTATAAAATTTATAAAGTTTTTATAAACTTTATAAAATTCTTTTATAAGAATACTTTAGGACATTTCTGTATATCATAGATATTTTAAGAAAATGTTTTCTTAATCGGGATAAGCAAACATTAGAGAGAACCAGCAATATTTTCAATAAGAGTCACAGAACTACAATCTTCCTCAGTTTATTTAGTCCCATGTTTCTAATTCTTATTCAGTTTAAATGCAACTTTTGGCTCTGGAAAGTCTTACCCATTTTATTATTAATCTCCAAGGTGTCAATTACCTGTATTTGTTTTACAAGTCCTTTTCATAAATCTCCTTGAAGAAGAAACAAGTTTTGTGAGAGAATAAGAACAATTGTGAATGACAAAATCTCAGAAATGGACATTGTTAACTATCTGATGGAAGTTCATTATGATACAATTGACAAAGAAATTCAGTTATTTCCATGACACATAACATTTCAAGTAATCAGATATAATAACTCTATACCAAAACATTAAAACTTTAGGATTTGCATATATATTTGAGCAGTTACAGCACTTACCCGTGCAATACAACCTAAGGTTTACCATTGTACACAGTGCTTTTCCAAGTAACTTAACATCCCAAATAAAAGGGCCTAAGTGGTCAAAAGATCTTTTATACCATGGAAATCCTGGGAAGTTTGTTAATACCTTAGGAAATTATAAAGTGCATCCTAAATAGGATTAAAGATCATTACAAATCTTAAAACTTTTTCTATTCAACCCAAGTGGCATTAAAAGATCCTAAGGGGAATGTATAACATTATATAGTCATTAGAAAAACCTAGCTCCTTTAACATTGAGAAGTTTTAACTAAGCAATCAAAGACCTGATAAAGATGAAACCTAAGCTTTGGTTTTCTTGGCAGACAAAAGAGAAAACCTGTGTTTACACTGCCTTATCAAGAGCAGATTAACAATCCAAGAAAGCTTTGTCTTTTGAACAGAGAGAAAAGCAGAGTTTTGACCTTATACCAGTGTACTTTTAAAATTTTATTTATCTTAACCTTAGTCCGTCATGAGCACACATAAAATTCCTTTCCAAAGAACATTCTGCAACTCTTCTTTGCTTTAAACTTTGTTCCAAAGCCATTTCTCTCTAAATAACCGGTTTCATTTAGGACAAAATTACTCTCTTTTACCCTCAACAAAAATGCATTTCCATTCCTTATATCATTTTTACATATATCCCATTAAGCGATAAACAGGCTATTGACCCCTGCTCATAAAAAACTAACTTTTGCCTTTACTATGCTAAAATCATCATCCTGTTTATATCAGAATGCCACTTCTAGGCTGTTCCCCATATATTTATGCACATCAATGCTCTGGAAAGTTTTTGATGATCAAAGAAATTTATCATCTGAATGCCACTCTGTGCCATCCTCCAAACACTTAATACTAAAATAAAGTTTGAGTCTCAGACAGTGCAGAAATGTCTGGCTGGTGACCAGAAAGAGTCTCGGGGCTCCCTCATCCCTCCCTCGCAGACACCGCCCATCCTTCAGGGACACCTGGGCCTGTTGGAGCGGGACTCCTGCACAGTTCCAAGTATCTTTGGTTTTTTTCTGACAAGTCAAAAGCATCTAGTAATCAGTGCTTTAGTTTCTTATCTCGTTAGATAGCCAATGAATTCAATCTTAATTTATCATGTAAGGAAAACTTTTAATGTTTTAGGCTACCAAGGCTTTGAAAGCTATCCCAAGAATTACCCATGGGAACTATGAGACAGACAAAACTAACCATCACTTTAAGTTAACCTTTTGTTAACAAATTGGAATAGAGATAACAGGAGCTTATTTGACCTTCAGCAAATACAAGTTTGTTCGTTTGTTTTTTAATGTTGATAAACATTGTTTCTCTCAAACGAACAAACTTAATTAAATAAAACACTGAATACATTTTACTTGAGTTTACGTGAGACACTTTGTTCCCCATAGTCAATTTTGCCATGGAAAGTCGGTGGGGAAATCTGACTTCGGTGGTCTTTGTTCCTCAACATCTAGGGGAGGAGGAGGAGCTGACGTTGCCTCAGGCCCTGAGGAATCAGTTATGCAGGCCCCTCCCACCTCACCTCCTCCCCCGAGGTGGTGCAGAAAAAGGAGTGGGGGAAGGGAGGGCAAAAGAGGAGAGGTGCCAGCATAAGGCAAAGAAAGAGACTTCCCAGTTAAAAAAATTCTTTAATGTTTTATTTATTTCTGAGAGAGAGAGAAAGACAGTGTGAGCAGGGAAGGGTCAGAGAGAGAGGGAGACACAGAATCTGAAGCAGGCTCCAGACTCTGAGCTGTCAACACAGAGCCTGATGCGAGGCTCAAACCCAGGAACCGTGAGATCATGACCTGAGCCGAAGTTGTAAGCTTAACTGACTGAGCCACCCAGGCACCCCGAGAATTCTCAGTTTTAAGTTTTTGTCAGCTTAGCTGTTAACTTGGGAAATGAATGAGAGAAGCCCTCTCACATCTACTAGGCAGAGGAACAGAGAGAGTCAGCATCCCCTTTAGCATGATTTTATCTCAGCCTGACAAGTAAGGTCCCCTTCTCAAGGTCCCAGTATCGCCTGGGTTTGGCCGGCCCTTTCTGATTCAGGCACTCTTTCTTCCAGTGTCCCTGTTTGTTGCAGGTAAATTGCACTCGAAGGAGGAGGGAGGGGTTCGGCAATCTCCTGGCAGAAATTGATACAGAAACTGATCAGAGTAATCTGGGAATCTGGCTACAACAGGCCAGACGCGGCGGATGGTTGGGACACCTAAGGTTCACTCTGAGGGCCATCCTACCCAAAACTGGGCCATTCTAATTCACATAATTCTATAGTCTCCAGAAAAGCCCTTCTCAAAGTTCTCAATCATAGTTTCAAGAACTGTGGGTTTGCTCTGTCCCAACCCCATAATGTTCCCGTGAGGCGGTATCACAAAGACAGACAAAGGGGTAGGGGTGCCCCTCTAAAGAGGAGACCAGTCAGATGCCCGTCTGGCCATGTCCCAAAGGACTTAGGTGACGCTTAGCCGTAGCGGTCTCAGCTTTGTGACTTAGGATTGGAAACTATTCCAATGCCGCCATAGACTGTATGCAGTTCACCACAGACTCGCCGAAGGGCCCACTCAGACTCTGTAGGCTTTTGGGGACCTTAAGGGTGCCCACCCTGGAGCCACAGAATTGAACCGGCAGGCAACCCAGACTGAGGCACATATTCACACTCACGTACACACAGGTTATTACATTCCCTCCCACAGAATTCCTACACATGAGACCATTGAAGTCTCTGGGGACTGATCGGCTCCCCCTTCCACCACTACGGGTGGATAGGACAGGACAGACTTAGGGCCCAGGTCTTACTGGTTTCCAGAGTCGGTTCCAAGTCCTCATTTGCCAAGTCTCCTCGAGTCTGGTGGGAACGGTGGAGTGGGACCCGCCTGATGTGACCGAGCTGGAGACTGCCTAAATTCAGGCAGGGTGAGCCTTCTCCTTTTCAATTCCTCATTTCGTCACTGCCTCACCATTTTCCCAAACTGGTGGCAACAATGGGCCCGCACGGTTAGGTTTCCCGGTCAGGGAACCAAATGTTGGGGAAATCTGGTCTGGATCACTGGTGAAAGAACCAAGCAGCACTCGGAGATCTTGGAAGGGAGGAGATTTATTTTACACCGGTGGGCTCAGAGGAGATCATTCTCCAGAGGTCTGAGCCCTGAACAAAGGTGGTCCTTTGCTTATAAAGTTAAAAGAAGCCCACCCATATCGGCAGAGGTGTTTAAAGTTGATTGGATGTATAGGGGTAGGGTGACTTGGGGTCACGGCCCGCCATGCAGAGGTAGGGAAAGGAAGTGGGTGTGGGGAGCGCCAGGCCTGGGCAGTTTGGGCAGTTCGCCATTATGACCTGTGTGACCTCAAAGAGTTTTCCTTCATTTTCTCCATTACATGCCCACATCAAGAGAATAAATGTGAGGTCCCAAGTGGAGACTGTCATGGACCCTTGTGAGGCAGGCGGCCTCTTAGGCAGGATTCAAACTGGTGCTGACCCACTTTTCCTTTTCTGGTATGGGCCATCTCTGGCCACAGGCTGATCTGATTTACCCCTTTCCCGTGAGTCAGGCACAAGTCTGCTCTCCTTCACACTGACCACCAAAAACCTGGCCAGCAATCCTGGTTAGAAGGAGGCATATTCCTTCTCCGAGGGGCTTGGGTGTGGAAGCATGGTGCAGCCCCTTCTAAAGAAAAACTCATCAAATCTTCCCTGGATTCTTTTATGTCTTGAAAGCATGTGAAGTGCTCAGACTGTGCAATGATTTTCATTCATTTCCTTTGGTAATCTACATTGCTCTGACCACTCTGAAATTTGCTGCCTACCGTATTGTGGTACCTCTGCAAAAACTAAAACTTTTATATACTGTCACTATACGAAAAATATTTAAATTGACACGAGGTTATAAGGAAAAAGGAACAGTATATTTTATATGGTAACTGTATCATTATAAGTCAGGTCAAATCAATCAACTTCAAATTAAATAGTCAGTTGCATTATACTCTATTATGCCTTCCTTTACAATTGATCTCTTTTTAAAAATTCATTTACTCTCTGAGCAATCCTTTCATATTTAGGATTCACTACGAAAATAATAGCAAAAAAAATCTGCAACCCACTCTTGTCTGTTTTCACAAATGGAATCTTAAAGCAGGTCTTCCGAAAAACCAAAATCCAAACAAAAAAAGACTTGGTCGGTTACCATATCAATTACATCATCCGTTTTGCTCAGTTACCACACAGGACTTGGAGGGTCAAGAAAATCCAAGGTAAAACTCCTCACCCCCATAACGTCCCACATCACCGCCCCACCCCCACTCCACACCACCAAACTATGAAGAGGAGGAAGACCAAAGACAGTCAAGTTAAACCATGAATACCAGGAACGGAGTCAGGAAAATAAGATATAAACCATTGTTCAGCGATTGAAGCTGGAGAGAATAGGGCTGTGGGGGAGGGGAGTCCATAGAAATCTGAAGGCGACTCAAGACCTTCAGTGCTCAAGGCTACGACTGGTGTTGTGAAGTTCCCAGTCCAGTCCAGCCTGGCCTTTGGCTAACTCTGCATATCACAGTCTTCCCGTTTCCTGCTTGTTCCTTTTCCTGGGGTCTTACAGCCAGTAATGGGAAGATAATTGTCATTGGCTTTGATCCAGCCTTCCAGGTGGCAATATTTTCCTATTTTTACTTCTTTTGGTGGCGATTAAAATATTTTTTGACTATTAAACAGCTACTACCTGAATAATGAGAGTTTAGTTTGGAGGATGGGGTCTGCCAGGTGGGGATTATATGAAAACTCTTCCTGGATTGTGAAGAAACACATATAATAAATGTAACCTGAGGGGAAAAGATTGCTATTTAAAAAAATAAATGACTTCATCCACTTGTGCATTATAAGGGAGTGCAGGTTTTATCTCAGGGAAGATGGCTCTTTTGTTTAGGAAAGCCAATTAATAGGCCTTTGGGTTAGGCTCCAAAACCTAGTCTGCAGTAAAGGATGGAGACAAAAGAGAATTAAATCTCTCTGCATAATAAAGCAGAAGCTTGACCCACGTGATCCAGGAGCTGTGCCACATTTAAAGCCGCACGGTCCAAACTGGAGTTTACGTCTCTTGAGTCTCTCTTTGCCAGAGTCTAAGAATAGAGCCCTTAGTTCTTGATCTCCCAGTGACACATGGGAGAACCCTAGGCTCCCTTCTTCTAAAAGCCTTTTCTTTCATACAAACCATCCCATCCCTTCCGTCTTTCCACCCTCCTTCCTGCTTTCCTACTTCCCTCCTTCCTGCAGAATTTACTACCCAAGGGTCAGGCCTCTTCCTTCCCCTTCCTCCCCCTCTCTTCCCCTCCCATCCCTTCTTCTTCAGTCCCTCTCTGTCCCCTCCCTTCGTGTCCCCTCCCTCTTTCCCTCCTCCTCCCCTTCTTTGGACACTGGAATACACTTTATTTGCTTCCAGATTTTCTTTAAACTCCCGATCTATTGTCTTCATTTCGGAACTTTTGCTTAGTTGTATCGAGAAAATTCCTTCCCCCTCTCCTCCCTCCAGACTCTCTCCTTCCTTTTTCTTCCTTCCTCCTCCCCGTTTCCCTCCTCTTTTTTCAACTGGTGAGGGACACATAAAAACTGACTCTAATTATGGAGGATGAGTACAAGTAGTGCTGGCTATATACCTGTATCAAGCAGAAGGCGAGTCATAAGTTTTGAAGTGAAATGAGACATAGTAAAGAGCCTGTGCCATCAACCTCAACAGCCCTTGAGGTAACCCCAAAGCCTCCTTCAAGAGCACCACACAGTCTCCATTTAACTCCTTATCCTTCTCCAATTAATCTTACTTTCTTCACGAATGAGCTTTCATGTAAAAAGAAAAAGGCATTTCATTTTATTGTTCCACTGTTTGGTTTAATTACTGGTATGGCACAGTTATTGTTTTCCACAAAGTTTCCTTGCAACTATAGAATACTGAAACCACATTACGGATTAGATAATCATTGATGGGCTGGGCTGGAGCTCTATTTATACCATGGTTTCTATGGGAAAGTTTATTCCAGGTCCCAAGCAACTAACTTAAAGATGAACTTTTTGATTATGACTTGGAACAAAGCATATACATTGGAAACTGCATGAATATGTAGGATAGGTTTGTGAGGGCTACATTAGGCCATGGTTCAGTCAGCACACAGGGTCCTCTCCAGGTTCTTTCTCACCTGTTCTCAGCAAACACAGGGCTGTTGGCCAGGCTCTGGGCAATTTACTCACTAAGTCACACAATCACTCACAGAAAGGCAGATGGATCCCTACTTTACGTAAACAATTCCCACTCATGTATATGGTCCTAGGGCTCTGCTTCTGTATGTGGAAGGTGATTTCCAGGGAAACATTGTTTATTCATATGGAACATAATCCATGTGAGTGCTCAAAAGTCAATTGCTTTTCCGGCAGACCTTGGGGGGCAGTGTTTATGGTAGAAAACACTCAAGTGCTCCTTCAGTGGCTTCTGCGGGTCACCTTGAGCTAGTTCAACTTAGCTTTTTGTTTTTTAACTCTTCACAAGAGTTATTTTGGGGGGGAAATGCAATAAGCATGATACACACCACACACCCACACAAACACCCCCCCACACACACACACATACAACCTTTCATCTTCTAATCCCTTGTGATTTATTGGTTGTGCTTAGAATGGCCAATGGAGGATATTTTCTGAACCTAACAGGAATTTGCTTCATGGATTGGGGATTTTAATCTTCCAAACATTTACCTCCAGTAGTGATGATCATCTGGGGAAAAAGAAGTTGCCAGGGCAGTGCTGCCCTAGCCCCCAGGCTCGGAGAATGAGTCCCCTGTGGAGAGCCATTTACACTTAGGAAGAAATGTGATCACCTCATGCTTACTATGGTGTTTGGGGCGATTTGAATTGCAATGTGCTGTATCCAATCCACGGAGTAAGGAAAACCAAGAGAGTATCATTAAAGCTTGAAGTGTTGAAATAAGTGGCCTAGGTCTGGCTTCTATGGGGATAAAAGATTCATCTGTTAGCACCAGAATAAAAGCCCTGCAAAAAATTGGGTGGTCAGGCATCTGCTCTGTGCAGACATCCTATGTAGACACACATGCACACATATGTATGTGGTTTTTTCTTCTGGTCACTATCTTTTCTCTGTTATATGCATGATTTGTTGGAAGGCACTTCTCTATTAGGAGAGGAGCCTGCTTATTTCCTTGGAGGAGCAGGGATTGCAAATTCCTCTAAATTCTCTCCCAACTCCCCCTAAAAGATAAGGAGCTGATTTGCCTGGGGCTATTATTGCAAAAGGGTTGTGTCCACACAGCATTAGCAGCTCCTGATATACCGGCACCTTTGAAGCTGCTGGCAGTACCGCCCTTAATAACACTCTTCTTTACAAAGTGCTTGTTGTTAAATATTTATGAGGCCTTGCAAGATGGGTCCCCATCACTGCCTGGGAATGTATAAATGCTCTCCAGCATCGTAAACGGTTGCGCTGCAGAAGGGGCTGTGCAGCGTCTTTCCAGTCGCTTCTCTGATGCTGCTGAAACTGCACAGCTCTGAACCGGTGAAATCACCACTTCAGTGGAGGGATGCTGCAGAGATGTTAGCTACAGAGCCAAAACATAAAGGGAAAAGGAAGAGGGAAAGGGGGAGGGGAGAAGGAGGAATAGGGAGGGGGAAAGAAAAAGGGGGAGGGGAGGAATGTGGAAAAGAAGGAGGAGCTGGGGCTTAGAAGAAGGGAGGAGGGATATGACTGTTCCCAAGTAAGAACCAGGGCAGGCTCCCACCGTCACAATCTTTTAAATATTAATAGGTTCCAAAAATATGTTCATAAAAAATGAACAAAACTAAAATAAAAGGAAAAAGCAATAGAGTGGGGGAAACGGTTGCCGCAAAAATGACAATGTAAAGATGAGTTTGTCTTCCTCAGCCCCACACAGCTCAGGTAGCAGGTGTTCAGCAGGCAGAGCACAACCACGGATTTCCTGAACCCACGCACACAGGTACCCCTGTACCTGAATGTGCGTACACATCACCTGCAGATCTTTGCGATCTGAAGCTTCCTGTTCAGCAGGGCTGGGGCAGGGCCTGAGATTCTGCATTTCTCACAAACTCCCATGTGAAGACGTTATTGTTGCTGCTGCTGGTCCACCTTGAGAAGCAAGTGTCTAGCCGCTGTCCAATAGAACGTTCTGTGATGATGGGCTCCTTCTATGTCTGTGAAACCCAATACAATGTCCACTAGCCACATGTAGATACTAGTCCTTGAAATGCCGCTAGTGTTGGGGGAGCAGATATTTTAATTGTATTCCATTTTAATTAACTTGAATGTAAATAGTCACATGTGACTGGGGGCTGCCTGTTAGGGAACTAAGGAAGAAGTTTCCATCGGTAGGCTTCAAAACCAGTGCTTCTCAGTGGAAGGTGAGATCTAGAATTCATCTGCTGCGCAAATCTGAGATCCGCTGTGAGCTCCGAATGCCCAGCAAGCTACAGCTATACTCCTGGGCTGCTGCCTCCCTCCCTGGCTTGTCCTTCTGCACTCCCACTGAATGGCCCCTGCTTTGAGATGGCATCTTCTCCCCTGGGTTCTGATATCCTACCTCTCTACCACACACTCCTGCTCTTGAGGCCTAGATCCTGTGTTACATGACCTCAGATGCTGCTGGGGAGCCTGCCTCAGGTCAGATGTCCTTGTTACTATCACAACAGAATCACCTCAGGGACTCTTGTGTGCAGGCACCTCACCCACAGTGCCATGTCAGCCCCATGGGCCCAAGTGAACGCTCCCTAAGGTTGTTGATGAGGCGTTCAAGCTAGTGGTGGGCGGCAACAGAAAGCAGAGAGGAAAAGCTCAGCCTCCAAGTTCAGAGAAACATAGATTCAAACCCCAACTTGCTTCTTCCTACTTGTGTGGTTTTGGGCAATTTTAACTTTTCCAGCCTCAATTCTGTCACCTAAAAAAAATGGAGCTATAATAGTATCTACCTTTCAATAATGTTATATAGAGCAGAGATAATGTTTACAAAGTGTGTTCAATACGTGGTATCTGCTGGGGTGCTAGTAGTAATTGCAGCAGTAATAATAACAACAACAGTTACGAAGTCCTGTGCTTTATTTTGTCAGCTAGGTCTGTTGGCTCCATCTCCACTCAATACTGGTCTATTCTCTTCTCTTCATGAGCCCACAGTCAATTCCCCCAAATTTTAGCAAGCAAAAGTATGTGGGGACAATATATAAATTCCTAAGAGGGATTGCCAGACTCACTTTACTAAGTAGAACACACGCGAAAGAAAATACAAATGGTAAAAGAAAAATCTTAGAATTCTTTTTAGCCCTGCTAATCATTATACAAATGAGAAGAAAATCACTGCTCAAACTATTATAAGAGTCCGTTGGAGCAGTATAATTTTGTACTGGTGACATTGCAAATTGGTGTAATAATTCTGGAAAGCAATCTGGTAAAAGCCATTCATTCAGTGGACATGTATTGAGTGCCTACCAAATTCCAGATATTTTGTTAGGCTCTGGGGATACAGAAATGAATAAGGACAGAGCTCTGTCCACAAAAGTCTATAAAATGGTGAGCATTGGGTAAGATGTGCCCTCCCAAAGATCTATCCTAATTCGTGACTCAGTACCCACAAGTAAACCATTTTAAGAAATATTTTCTTACAATAATATGCTTTGCTATGCCATCTGTGATAGTGGAAGCCTAGCTACCATCCCAATAAACAACAATTAAGAAATGCTTAAAATTACAATTTACCGAGAGTAAAATTTAATATTGACACTGAAATGATAAATACGAGAACTACAGAGACCTTTAAAATCATGTCAAGTGAAAAGAACGCAAAATAGTATGCACAAAATAACTTAAGCGTGAAAAATTATGTATGACCAAATTATGAATCAGGTATCAGTAAATTTCATAAATGGGTTTTATGTTTTGAATGGAGCATTATATTGTGATAGTCATTTGGGCTGTTGGTGCATGCTGCCTCCCACAAATCCTGCACCCCAACCTCCCTACTTCCTGGATCACAGTTCCATGGCATGACTGCAAGTCTTTGACCTCTGGGAAGTTAAGCAGGACCATGAGATTTGCTTTGACCAATGAAATATAAGTGGAAGTGCCACCCAGCACTTCTTGGTGGGAGACTTAAGAGCTGGTTCTCTGAGGATGGACAATTCATCACATTCCCTTCCCCTGCCAATGCAACTAGCAGCACTTCAAGTCTAGATGCTGCATCAGCCAGGATCCTGGAGTGAAGAGATATGCAAAAGAGACTCAGACAACTTGAAATGTATATTTACCATATGTGAAAAAAATAAATCTGTGTTCTTTTTACCCTTGAAGGTTTCTTTTACCAATATTCTGATCAATAGCTATGTGTATATTATTTACTAATTTTGAAATTTTACAGATCATTTACTAATTCTAAATGATATTAATATGGCTGTGCAGAGCTATTTCACCAATCACAAGATGATATGAGTTTTTTAAAAAAATTTATTTCTGAGAGAGAGACAGACAGCGTGAGCAGGGGAGGGTCAGAGAGAGGGGGAGATACAGAATCTGAAACAGCCTCCAGGCTCTGAGCTAGCTGTCAGCACAGAGCTGGATGTGGGGCTCGAACCCACGAACTGTGAGATCATGACCTGAGCTGAAGTCGGACTCTCAACTGACTGCACCACCCAGGAGCCCCAGGAGCTTTATGACCTTGAAACTCACCAACCGGGAGACCTTCATACACTTCCATAAGGACACCAAACGTGTCGGTTTGAACACCAGCTGGTATTTTCTAATTCAGTAGTTCTAAAACTTTACAGTCTTGGTATCCCCTTTATATACTTCAAGATAACTAAGTCCCTCAAAGAAAGATTATTATGTGTGAGTTATCATATTTCTATCACTATTTCTTTTTATAAATTTTTTCATGTTTATTTATTTATTTTGAGAGAGAGAGAGAGCACAAGCAGGGGAAGGGCAGAGAGAGAGAGAGAGGGAGAGAGAGAGAGAGAGAGAGCACAAGCAGGGGAAGGGCAGAGAGAGAGAGAGAGAAAGGGAGAGAGAGAGAGAGAGAGAGAGAGAGAGAGAATGAGAATCCCAAGGAGGCTCTGTGCTGTTAGTGCAGAGCCTAAATTGGGGCTCAATATGGTGAACCATGAGATCATGACCTGAGCTGAAATCAAGAGCCACCCAGGCGCTTCTACCAATATTTCTAATATTGATAGTGATACTAATAATATAAAGAAAAACTGAAAAAAGGAATATTTATCAATGTAAGATAATAATAAACTGTTTATAAAATGTTTTTATAAAACATAACCATGGTTTCGAAAATAAAAACAATTTAGTAGGAAAAGGGTCATTATTTTACATGTTGCACATCTCCTTAATGCCTGACAATATATTTAAGCTGGATTCTCTTACCTGCTTTTGCATTGAATCCGTTGGAACAGGTTGGTTTTGGTTGAAGTATATGAAGAACATTGGGCCTTACACAGATATGTAGTAGGAAAAATGAGAAGTATTCTAATACGGTTTTCAAGTAATTATGGGTATTCTTTGTTACTACACCAAAACTTGACAGGTTGCAGTAGTTTCTTAAAAGTTACAAGCAATGGGAATCTGAAACCACGTCAGTGAACTCTCTTAGTCTGTTATATAAAAATTCATTGATCTAAATTGCACTCTCAATGGATCTTTTGCCCATATATGATTTCATAACATCAGGCACTGGCCATTTGGAAAATACTGGTTTGTTGAGTTACTCAGATAGTCCAAAAATTGACACATTTCATAATCCAACATCACCCCCCCTTCATTAATATAACTACTGATCACATAAGAAAAATCCCATTTGAGTATCAGGATGCTGTCAAGCCTACGGTGGCAGACACACATTTTTTTAAATTCTTATTTTTGCTCAGATGCTCACATTTTGTCATTGGCAACAACTACTCTAAGTTGTTTTCCCTTAAGTGGTAGGCTCTTTTGCTCATTTTTGAGAAAATGTCTGCCAAATGCCCAAGTCTGAAGAACCACGGTTTGTCTGAAATTTGTTTTTTTCAAGAAAGCAAAAATTGTGTTCCAGGAAAATAAAGTGGCTAACAACTTTGTATGGTGATAGAAGTGGCTAACTACCCTTATCGTAGTGACCATTTCTTAATGTTTGTAAATGTTAATTCACTATATTTTACACCTGAAACTAATACAATAATGGATGTTAATTATTCTTCAATTAGAAAAAGAAAAAGTGGCTAGTTGAGTTCACAACTTAATCACACATGATCATTTCCTTGAATGAACAATCATACTCAGTTTTGCCAGCAAATGTGTTTGATGTGTCCATCAGTCTGTCACACAGAACATTAAAAATGTTTGTATTTAAGTGCTGAGGTTTAATAAAATTAATCATTTTTACTGTTTCATTAGAGGGTATTCTTAGTTGAACTGGCTTTTTATCTTCCTTACCGGGAGCCTGTGACAGTGAAAAATACAATGGCTAAGAAAGTTTGGTGCCTGTGCTTTTGATTCCTGCTAAGTGGTCATCGTTGTTACCCATCATGGCTTTTGTTATCACCAGGGCTAATGTCAACAGAGTGAAAAAGCCAAATAGCATTCTTAGTGTAAGTATGAAAATAATTTTGACCCCCAAGGGGCTCCTATGAAGGTGCTGAGGACTCCTGGGGATCTGAGATTACAGTTTGTACACCGCTATTCTTGTCTATTGCACACATGGTTTTTCTGCAATTGACCAGTGTTAGACTTCCCCACCCAGCCCTTGAGGATTATGTGACCTTTCGGAAGGTACTTTTATCTACTGTGTGTCAGTTTCCTCTTCTACAAACTAAGAGCACTCATTCATTTATTCATTCATTCAACAGATACTTATTAACTCTTAAATGCACTGTCTGTGAGATGCCCTGGGGATATAGTCAAGAAACGGCAGACAACGTATTTGAGCTCACTTTACAGTCTAAAGGTGAACAAAACATGCCTGGGCATGTGGGCATTTATTTAGACAAAAATAATGTATAAACATTTAACAAGTAAATAAGTGAAACCAGTACAGACTGTTGTATATTCTAGAAATGAAATTAACCTAAGTGGTCTGATGAAAGTGAATTGTCGGGAGGAGTGGTACAGTGGACCCAGGATGGGCAAAGGAGCATCTGTTCCCAGAAAGTGACCTTTGAACTGAGACCTAAAGATGAGAAGTTTCCACGCATGAAGTCTAATTTTCTGTGATCTTGAGAGTGTTCAGTGGGGCATCTCAGCAATATCTCGGGGATGTAAAAGCAATGATAAAAGAAGAGGAAGAGGATAAATAATACTAATATTTCTTTTATATAAAAAGAAAATATATAAATATAAAGAGAGAGAGAGAGAGACAGAGAGAGAAGGAAGGGGAGGGGCAGAGAGAAAGGTGGACAGAGAATCCCAAGCAGGCTCCACACTGAGAAGCCACCACGGGGCTCGAACTCAGGAACCACAACATCATGACCTGAGCCTAAGTTGGATGCTTCACAGACTGAGCTGCCTAGGAACCCTTAATACTAATATTAGTTAACATTTGTTAAGCACATAATACCTACGCAGTGTTTAAAGACCTTACTTGTATAAACTCATTTAATCCTCAAAGGAACTAGATGAAATAGAATTCTATTATTTCCACTTTGAGGAAGATAAAATCAAGGTCCAAAAGCCATACAGGAAGGAATAATAGAGGCAGGATTCAAACCCAGGTAGTCTGGTTTCAGAGGTTCTAGCACTCCCAGAAGTATTTAGAAAGTACGATTTCATAAAACATGGATATGGGTGTCTAGTATCACTATCATTGATATACACGTATTATTGATAAACATGCACCTTCAAATCCATGCATCTAAATAATACAAACTGAGTTCGCAAATTATAGGACATATTTTCTATAAATCTAGCAAATATTAGAAGGTTGATCAGAGGAATAAAGCTTGAGCTATAAAGAAGGCATAAGGCAAAGACAGGTATGGGAGATAAACTGTGGACTTTTGGGGAAGGTTAAATGTCTGAGCGGATAAAGAGCTGGCTCTCTACAGCTGCTCTTCCTTGAGGGGCTATTCTAAGCACAAAGCATGGTGAACTCTAGGAAAGCTGCCTACCTGGCGGGCAAACCTCAGGACTGTTCTGTTTGATCAATTTGCGCTAGCCGCCTCTGAGCTCTGAGAGATGCTTCCACCCACCCTGTCCTGAAATCCTTCCTTATGTCCTAAAAGAGCCTTCCTTCTTCCCTCATGCACACACTAATCTTGGCCTGAGGAGAGTGGGTGCATGAAGTCTGGCTGTCTTTCTTGTGAGGGCAACACTGTTAAGAGCTGATAGTTAAATGCTCTGCTTGACTGTTTTTTTAACTGAGCACCAGCATGGTCTGTGAAGGTCAAGTTTTTGTTAGGGGTGGTTTCTTATCGTGCCTGTAGACTAAGGGAACCAAGAGACACAGGTGTCCTTGGCCTTGAATTTCCCTTTCAAGAAAGTTCTCTTTTTCTCTAGCAGCATGCTTAACATTTGCTTCACTTTCTCAGGATGGATTTAGATGCTATATTTGTGTGTGTGTGTGTGTGTGTGTGTGTGTGTGTGCGCGCTTGCTTGTTTTGTTTTGTTTTTTTAACCAACAGACAAGGTTCTGGAGAAAACAGAAGACAGTCTGAACAAGAGAGCCTAGGAAATAAATACTTTTCACATTTTCAGAGGTGACAGATGCTGAAATGGACACGTCAGTTTGAAAAGGAAGGTTAAATTAGAGTCTGTGGAGATTTTTGGGTGGTAGTCCTGGCTCGTCTTGACAAGCCACCTTACATTTCCTGTCAGCAGAGCCAATGAGGATTCTAAAATTCTGATCTGCTATAGATTCATGTCTCCTTTCTAGAGAGTATGTTGGACGGACAAAACCTAAATCTGGATATTTTCATCTTGTTCTGCTTGGAACACCATTACAGCAGTCATGAAGGGATGGGATTCAGTCATTCAATCAACTAGCGTCTCCAGAGCGCTGTCTGCATGCAGGCATCATATTGGGCATTAGATAGACACAGTGAACGAGGTAGATGCTGTTCTTGCCCCCAAGGGGCTGGCCACCTAGCAGCTGCTATGAGTGACATGTTATATTATGGAATTTAGTCCTGCTGACATACAAATACAATGAAGCCCATGATGTTAGACTAGATATGAAAAGGTCCTTATGGTAAAAGAGTTAAAGGCATGCCATTTTCATGGTAGTAGTAGTGGTACAGCTCAGAGTATGTAATAGTGGCAATATCTAATGCCTACATGTTTATGAGGGGTTTTTGTGCTGAATGAAAATGAGTGTGGATTTCTCATGAAAAAGGAATAGATAAAATGTTTATATATAAACTCTTTCTTCTTTCCCCTCTAACAGAACACCAAGTATCCATATACCTATGACCTTTCATGCCAAGATTTAGACAACAGTTTCCCACAAGCACTGTTCTTGGGGGAACATAGGCAGATACTGAAATGCAGAAGTCCATTGCATTATTAAATACATAATTTAATGGACAGCGGAAACAATAGTCTTAAAAATGAAAACTTTTGATTTGCCAGTGGTGGACTTTTTGAGAAAAGGAAAGTATTGAGGCATAAAATGTAATCTATAGCAACAACGGAATAGAAAATGCGTGATAATGTAAAAGCTAGATTCCACACAACCTCAAGAAGTGATCAAAACGCTTTCTGGCTGCAATGTTTTCCAGAGTGAAAGTGGATATCAAGACAATGTCAAAGTTATGGACCTCACTGCACAGGAGCCTCACCTCTACACCATCTCAGAAACTAACAACAGGTGGATGGTATGATGGATAGTGGCCGAATATCCCAAGTCCAATACAAGGACAACAGAGAAGACATATACAGCCCGACCCCCCACCCCAACCAGGTGTAACTCACTATATACAGTAGCAGTAGGGCACTACAAATGAATGAAGTGCCTAGACAAAGGGTCTAGGGACAGCGTTGTAGAATCTCAGCACCCCTGGAAGGTCATGGCATCTGGGTGGGGTGGGGCTGAGCCCTCAAGGAGGCACTAAAGAATGAGAAAGCAGGCATAGTTGAAATAGCCTGTGATTGGGATAAAGATGATGTGGACTGTTTACTCCGGGCTCTCACAGGACAGTCGAATGAGGTAACAACTTCCCTGACAGTCCTGGATGAAAGAGCATGCCACCCTCCCACCTCTCCCCAGTTTGGTCATAGCCCTGGTGTACAGAGTGGGACATGGAATGTGAGTATTTACGTAGAAGATATTGAATCTAAGTCAGAGGAGCTAGATCAGCTTAAATGGTCCAGGTTAAGTATCCCACAATAGTAGAAATAAGGAAAATTCGATAATGGGGAAATATGCCCAATCTACCATGGCATGTGAATTTGTCACATGGCATGCTTGGGACAGTAGACATAATGCCTCGTTTCCTCCATGGTTAGCATGTTGTTAGAGCTGTATCCAAGTTTGGGTTTAGATGAGAGCTCTAAGGGGACATATTGACAATTGGAACTATAATCATTTAATGTATAGGTAAGCTGCATTAGGAAATTGACAATCACAGTGAATGGTGGGCAGGATTTCTAAAATGGTAACAGACTAAAGAGACTACATATAATTCTATGTTCCGTATAATATATGTCTCAATATATCTATACATCTATATCTATATCTCTCTATATATCACATATATATTCAGTCACTGGTGCGATTTCTGTTTGTAGTGGGGAAACAAATCACACCAGTGACAAGGCTAAATATATGCATTTAGTGGGTAACTTGAAATTTGTAGTGAGTGCAAAGTTGCTTTGGATCATCTCTGCCAAGTTGATGCCTAGCATGAGTATGCTGTTCATGTGCCTAGATCAATATAAATATGGATACTCCTGTATGAATTAGGCAGGAAAAGTGGGACAATTTGACAGCCCCTTGCTGAGACACAGCGGCTCCCATCCCCTGGAAGGGCCTGAATAGCCAAGCGCAGCCCTGATAGACTACAAGAAAGAAAATAGCAGCCAGGCAAATGCGGATGCGTTGGAGATGTTCACTTGACAGACTGAAGCCTGTTTGTCATCTGGGCTGTCACCTATCAGAGTTTTAAATAGGAGCCTTCTATAGGATGTTACGTAACCTGCTAGCTCACAACAACCCCAGTGGAACAGAACGGAGGGCAGCAGGGAGAAGGGGCTGTGAGATGGAAGACAAGGCTCTGCTATTCTTCTCATTAATGGATTCCGCGCCTCCTGCATTGCCATGCTTGAACACACAGCAAGAGAACGGAGATGCTTGCTCTGTAAAGGCTGTGTCAATCAAGAGAGGAAAACTAATCATGGCGAAACTGGAAGAGAGGAAGTAGGTTGTGTGTGGCGGTCAGCACTGAGATAGTGCTCTGGGAAGTGCAGGAAGTTCACGCCAGTTTTGCCCCTGATCCACCTGATCTGTACCAACCCCTCCCCCCACACCACTTGGCAACTGACGGCTGATGGTTGAACTCAATTTTCTCCTTCTGGGAAGGGATGTATGTTCAGTTTCCACAAGACTGTAATATGAGATGAAATGTTCACGTGTCTGAAATCGTGTAATGGTATGAGCTTTATAGATGTCCTCCGGGCATCGTGTTGCCGGTTTGATTCATATACTTTTTCAAGTAGGAAACAGTTGTTTATGGACCCTTCCAGCAGGCAGAGGTTAAGTTAAGCAAAAGCCAAGCATAGAATAATCAATACAGGAATCCCATGCTCTATGCAGTGGACATAGTCCCAGGAATTTACATGTAAAGTTTGGTGATGAGTTTTATTTTAGGGGCTCTCAGGAAGCTGGCTATTTTAAAGGATTTTGATGTAAGAGTGAAGGATTCTATTGTGATAAGCTGAATCACTCTCTACTCCCTAATTTATCTGTTCTGTGGGCTTGGGATTTTGCATATTAAGTTTTCCTTACCTTGTGTACATTACCCACATACCATTGAGTTATTACAGGGCATGAAGCAGAAAGCAAGACTTTGGATATAAGTTTGCACATAATCATTATTATCTAGCTGAAAAAGAACCTTGTTAACAGGTTACTGGGCTGTTATAAAGTGTGTGGAATTTTTATGCATTTGTGGTGGTTATCCTGGTGTTCTGTAGGAGTGACAACACATCAGACATGACAGGTTATATAATCTATAGCTGCAAATTCATAGAAATAATTGTTGAGACTGCGGTAACAGAGTTGCAGTCCGGTGGCAGCTATAAAAAATGGAAAAGCAGGTATGGCTGGCAATACCCAGTTATGGTGTACGAGTTACAGAATGGCAGCAGCAATTCCCCTGGCTTTATCTTCTCCCACCCTGACTCTGGGGTTGCCCATGCAACTTGTGTTTGTCAATGAGACAATAGCAAATGTAACAGAAGGAAGGGGTTGAAAATGGATTGTGTTCTGTGGCTTTCCCTCTTTTGCTGCTTTGGTGAATCTTGTGACCACTTCCATGTGAAGGAGTCCAGGCTAGCCTTTTGGATAAGAAGAGAATGGGAACAAGTCCTCTTTATTACCCTCCCAGACATTATCCATTAGCAAGTAAGGAAAGCCATCCTAGGGTGTATAACCCTAGCTGAGCCAACCGAAAACCATTCTGGACAAGAACTGCCTAGGCAACCCAGCAGAGCTTGTAAAAATTAATATCTTTTGTTGTTTGAGGCCACAGTTTTGGGGTGATTTGTTATGCAGCAAAAACTGATACACTAGTTAAGAGCAGTTAAGTTACAAACATGTTTCTATAAGGTAGAGGGGCATCATCTGTATGCCTTAGGCACCCATACCATGTAACCCATCAACATATTGATTATATAATGGGAGATTTGGAAACCAAAGAACTGAAGAAAGCTCACATGAGATGATGACTGAATTAAACAGAGGCGTATTAAATGGTTAACCTAGCTACATATATCAGGAATTGAAGTATTTATAACACAGGTATGATGCTATCTCACAAAGGGAATAGCTTCTTGCAGCTATAGATGGGCAACAGGGAGTCTCAGAGTTGGGCCTCTTCTTCATAGGCTTCCCCTCAGGCTCCACATTGGTCCCTGTAGGCTGGGCATCATCTCATGTGATAACAATGCCTCTTGAGCATGTTGGCTACCAGTGCACCACAATATTGCTCTGTATTTGCTTGGGTTCAATTTATTTTGTTCTAAGCATTCTCTTTTAAAAGCTGCAGCTGCTAGTGTTATGCTATTAATAACTTTTTCAGCTATTTCTATATTTGTGTGTGTGCACATCTGCACATGACATGGCACTGTGGATACGAGACATCTGCTTCTGTCTTGTTAGGAAAAGTAATACTACTTCAATCTGCTGTTCTTTATATTTGATGTATATCACTGATGTGTGTTGGTTGTGGCCTTCCTGAGCTTCCTTAACAACTGAGCTCTACTCATCTACATAACTTTTTTTTTTGGGGGGGGTGCATTTTGCATGCACTTTTTCAAAGTAGGATCTCCCTGTCTTAGTGAGTTCACAGTGCTATAACAAAATATCACAGATTGGGTGGCTTAAATATAGTTCTGAAGGCTGGGAAGTCCAAGATCAAGGTGCTGGTAAATCTGGTGTCCAGTGAGAGTTGCTCTTCTTAGTTCGCAGATGAGTGATCTTTTCGTTGTAGCTTCACATGGTGGAAAGAAAAAGCTCTAGTCTCTTTCGCTTCTTACAGTGGTACCAATCCCATCATGAGGGCTCTATCTTAATGACCTCATCCAAACACATCATTATCTCTCAAAGGTCTCACATACCTAACACCATCATGTCAGGGGTTAAAGTTTCAATATATGCGTGCTGGGGAGACACAAATATGTAGTCCATAATATTCCCTTCAGTCATTTGTCTCTTAAATTTGGGTTTTGGTTCTTAGAACCTTAAAAGGCTCTGCTCTGCCTACATGGTTCTGTGATCACCCACTTCCCTGTCCATATGTTATTCTGATTGTGCTGGTCAATTTAGTTACAGTGACAATACCAACTAATGTTCAACTTGACCCCTTTAGGAACAACATTAGCCATATTGTAAAGGCCACCTTCTCTGCTGCCTTCTTTTCTCTCTCTCTCAAATGTAATGATTCTTCCCCTCATTGCTCATCGTCTGGTCAATTAATTTTCCATGCTTCTCTTAGCCCATTGAACTGGCCATGTTTCTTATTTTCTGTGTTTCAAAGGAAAAAGGCAATGATAGCTCCAATAACCCTTGTATGATGATTAATTTTATGTATCAATATAAAATGGGCATGGTGAAGTGGTACCAGGACCTTTGATCAAGCATTATTCTGTGTGTGTCTGTGAGGGTGTTTTTGGATCTTATTAACATTCAGATCTGTAGACCAAGTAAAGCAGATTGTCCTACCTAATGTGGGCGGGTCTGATTCAATCAGTTAGGGCCTAAATAGAACAAGAAGACTAAGCCTTTTGCAAGTAGGAAGGAATTCCTCCTGCATGACTATTGAGCAGGGACATTGGCTGCTTCCTGCCTTCCAATGGGAGCTTACCCCATCAACTCTCCTGGGTCTCCAGTTTGCTGACTGCATATCTTGGAACTTCTCAGACTCCATACTCCCATGAGCCGACTCCTTATAAGAAATAAATCTCTTCCAGGGCACCTGGGTGGCTCAGTCAGTTAAGCGTCCGACTCCTACTTTCAGCTCAGGTCATAATCTCATGGTGGTTCATGGGATCAAGCCCCTCATCACTGGACTCTGTACTGACACTGGAGCCTACTTGGGATTCTCTCCTTCTCTCTATTTCTCCCCCTCCCCTGCTTGCATGTGCATGCTCTCTCCCTCTCTCTCTCAAAATAAATAAAAAACTTTTATAAGAAATAAGTCTCCTCTGTACACACACACACACACACACATTCTTATTGGCTCTGTTTCTTTGGAGAGCTCTGACTAATAAACCTATCTTTGGAAGCTGTTTGTCTCAGGAGAAAACATCAGACCCTTTTATCATTTTTCCTTAAATATATTATATATATTTTTTCTACTCTTATTGTTATAATGAAAGCACGGATAACATACATTATCTGAGTCATACATTCAAGTCACTTCTGGTCTAAAATCCATTGTCCATTAACATTCTAAAGTTCTTTAATCCCTTTCTGAACCAAAATAAGTGATTTTACTGAAATTTGTCTTGGGAAGACATTAACCTGGACACGTGTACTTCTCTCAAGAGTTGTTGGTGGAATTGTGAAGACATGTGCACAGACATACACAAGTGCTGTGAGAGAAAAGATTAAAGGTGGATAAAGTAGAGATGTGCATCGGGTATGGTGAGAAGACTACTACTGAAGAGGAACTTCATTTGACCCTTTATTCTGGGTTGGGTTCTAGAGGGAAATACATTTTTTAAAAAATAGCTCTTGTTTTCCTTATAATTTTATTTTTGAGAGACAGAGAGAGAGACAGAGAGAGAGAGAGAATGCAAGTAGGGGAGAGACAGGGAGAGAGAAGGAGACACAGAATTTGAAGCAAGCTCCAGGCTCCACGCTGTCAGCACAGACCCCAATGCGGGGCTCGAACTCATGAACTGCGAGATCATGACCTGAGCTGAAGTTGGATGCTCAACGACTGCACCCCCCAGGCGCCCTGAGGGAAATATTTAATTCAGGGTAATCTGTAGTGAAAACTTAGTGATGCCACCTGAGTGATTTAAAAGTAGAAAAACAATTTAATCTGAGTTTGGAGGTGGTCTTGGGCCATAAGTAGGATAAGCTGTACTTCTCAGGCACCAAGGGAATGAAGAGAAACAGGTCTGTGAACTTCAGGGCTGAGGCTAGAGAGATATAGTAGGAGATCTGAGCAGCTGCTCAAGGCAGACATTGAAGGAAAACTATGCCAAACCAACTTGAATATTATGAGGCTGTGTCCCTGTGATTCCACTCCAAAATTTGTATACAATTCTACTCCAAGATTCTCTGCCAGTCTAGTACAGTAGTTTGCCTCTTTATGTACTGAAGCTGTTGTGCCAGAAAGGACAGACTGGGAAGTCATACTCCAGAGTCAAGCAGGGGAAGGCCATGCCCAGAGCCTGAGGGAGGAGTGTGGGCTTCGAGGAAAGCCTGGTCCCCTAAGATCTCGTGAACACATTTCTAGAGCTGTGTCTTAATGGCTGTGGATCATTCTATATCTGACTATATATGTACATATATAGTCAGATATGTCTATATCTGACTATATATGTACATATATAGTCAGATATGTCTATATCTGACTATATATGTATATATATAGTCAGATATGTCTATATCTGACATTCTATATCTTGACAATAGGTACATATCTTTAAAAAAATAAAAAGATATTAACGGGCAAGAGTTGTCCTCTATGGACGTGGTATTTTCTGGTCTCAGGGCACGCGGGGAGGAGAGCAAAGTTTTCTTAGGAACTGGACTCCTTATGCTGGACTTTTCATTTTTCCGCTCACAGCTACCAATGTCTTAACCGTTTCATGTGAGGACTTGATGTGGAAACACTGGGAATCCCACTACTCCCAGGTGCCAGATTGGGAGCTGCCTGCAGCCAGGAGCTTGGTTTCAAGCCCTTCCACGGTCTCTATCTCCAGCGGCATCTCCCTATGGCTGAGCAAGCGCGTTGGGGGCTGTGCTGGTGAAACAAGAAGAGAAAGCTCTGTGGGAAGCCGAGAGGTTTGCTACTGTGCTCCTAGTGGTGCTTCAAGAACAGTGGGCAGAAAGGAACATCTGAACAAGGAGGCAGCAGGGTAATCTAGGGCAGCCGGAGTGCCCCTGGGCTGGTCTTACTGGCTGGCATGCCAGGCATACCTCTGCACCTGCTACTGGGTTTGCCTTGCTCTGGTTAGTGAGCTGGTTGAGAGAGTTTCTCTTTTTGCAGGCTGTTGCGTACGTGTATAATAAAAGAAAATTATTCTGAAAGTAGTCTGGAAAAAGGACAAGTTGAGGGGGATCCAAATTTCCCAGAGCTCTTCTGTAAGCAGGGAGCACCTTGGCGTCTCTTATGTGTTCCAACAGGCAACATTTGGTTACTACAGGCATATTTGCCTCCAGCTCACAGCATCGTGGTATAGTTGGGGATAAAGGCACTTCTGAGATCATATAAACCAATGTTTGTTTCCTGATATAAGTTTTCTTGAATAATCATATCTCACAACATGTTAAGAAATGTTACATCAAGAAAAAAAAGTGTGTGGGGGTGGGTGGGTAATGTTTAAAATTGAAAATGATTGGGATAAAAGATTTAAATAGGCAGTTTACTGCAAGATAATTTACAGCCTTTAATATGCTAGTGTATAAGTGAAGTGTTTCTTTTTTTTTTTAGTTTTTTTTTTTTTAATGTTTATTTTGGAAAGAAAGAGAGAGAGTGTGAGAGAGAAGGAGAGAGAGGGAGAGAGTGGGGGAGGGGCAAAGAGAGGAAGACACGGGATCTGAAACAGGCTCCAGGCTCTGTGCTGTCAGCACAGAGTTCGATGTGGGGTTCAAACCCACAAACTGTGAGATCATGACCTGAGTCAAAGTCGGATGCTTAACAGACTGAGTCACCCAGGCTCCCTTCTCCCCCATCCCCCCCCTTTTTTTTAAATTTGTGAAGTGCTTCTAAAGCATGTTTGGCCAAAATCTTCCATAAAAAAGAAACAAGCATACACAAATGTACACACACACAATCATAAACAACTTAAATAGGAGTTTCATGGAACAATATTTACCTTTTCTATATGTGATGATCTCTGATGTCTTCTATTCTAGTTTATTTTAAGAACTATTTATTGCAACCCACTTAATTTCATGACCTATTTTTTAGTTCATAACCTGCAATTTGAAAAACTGGTATAGTGCAAATCTTTACAAGGGGGCATATTATTTGATATTTCCCCAGTTTATTTGACCATAGAACTATTTCTGGTGGAGAGAGTATCATGAGGAACTGGTGTTCCATGAAACATGCTTTTGGCAATGCTGAGCTAGTCCAATCCCTTCATTTTAGAACTCAGGGCATGAGGAACCATAAACAAGGCATGACGTGCCCAAAGTCACACACACAAAAATTAGTGGCAGAGAAAGAGGCCCAGATCCAGATGATTTGACTCCTAGATAAGTTTGCTCTTTATGTACCGTAATACCATTCTACTTGATGTTGTTTTGAAAATCAAATGCTGTAATTCAAGCAATAGATAGTCTATGTAGATGAGGAGTAAAGCTACTGCATTAAGAGATAAGCCAGTTAACAACTACCTAACAACCAGTTATGTTGAACCTGCCAGATCAAACATCATGGAGAAGGAAGCATGAGGGTATTTAAGAAACCATTTTTTTCTTTGGAGATGTACTTCTTAGAATGGGAGAGAAACACATGTAATATAATCCAGACCATGGTAGATGCTTAAATAAAGCCATGATCAGAAGACATGGGTAAATGGGAGGAAGAGACTCAAATGAACACAGGCTGGAGATCTGAGAAGGGTTTTGGAGAGCTGAATTTTAATACAATCTTGAGGATTTCACAGGACTTTCATAGACATAAAAGGGAATGCATAAGTTTAGAGGTAACTAAGGGCACTTCAGGGGAAGAGACAGCATGGGCAAATGCAGGGGAAGTAAGCATGTGTAGGGTATTTGGGGAAGTCCACAGTTAGAGAAAATGCCATGAAGGGAAGCAAAGCTAGAAAAGTGAAGTGGTATTGTTTATGTAGGACCTGGTATGCCAGGCTATATCATTAGTATTATTTTGGAGGCAACATAGGACCAATGGAGTATTTAGAGGACTCTTCCCATTTAGATTCTTCTAGCATTCTGAAACCTGCAAAGGAATACATAGAAGACAGAGGATTCACTTATGAAGTTACTTCAACAGTTTAAGCATCTGGTAAGGATCTAAAGCAACTCAGAGACAATAGGATTGAAAGAGAGGGAGTTTGTTGCAAGAGATATATTTAGGTTGGAATCATGGGATGCTGAAAAGTAATTAAGTGAAGAAAAGGAGACCAGGAAGCTGAAGAGGTCTCAGCACTTGGATGATTAAGAGGATGATAATATTAACAGGTGTACAGAGCACTGGAAATGAAGTTTTGAGGGAAAGATGATGATATATTTGAAGGAGATGGGATTGATTAATTTCAAGCCAAGAGATACTTCTCATAACTTTTAAACAAAGCAAGACAAAACAAAAATCAAAAAAGCCAGTATTCACAAGGATCCTTTCTGAGGTCACGATTAAGGCCCTGGTTAAACTTGTCATATCACAGATTCAGAGCTAGTAAGAAAGTAACTCTTTCTATGACTAAATTTGCATAGTTACAAGTTTTCTGACTTCTTTCTCAGAAATCTTTTGTTTGTGGAAGAGATTTATTTTCTCTATTAGCCAACATTAGAAACTTCACCTAGGACTCGAAGACATTCTAATATTTCTGTAATAGTTTACAGTAGCAGAAGAGAACTTTAACATTGTTTGCGAATGGATGAGTAATAATAGTCATAAAGAAATGTGAATGGCAATGAAAATAAAACATATAGGATTTGGAAAAGAAATCAGCCAGACTAAGGTGGAAAACTCATGACAGGTAGTCAAAAGTCAGTTTCCAAAAAGAGAAAGGTACGCAGATGGAGTGATCTTAATGTTACGAAGAAAAATGTGGCCATGGTAAGGTTGAAAATAGAAAACTATTACATTTCTGAGGAAATCACATGATGCAAATAAGTCTTTAATAAGGGTTGTCTAGCATAAAAATTCTTGGTGAATTAAAATTGGGGAAATATTCAAGTCAGGACGATCTCGAAGGTTAATGCAATAAAATAAGCAAGTTGAAGATTGTTGTAGCTAGCGTGAGGAAACTAAAATTGTTCTTGTCAAGATTGTCAATAATGCCCATTTTCTAAAGATATGATATTCGTTTATTGTCTTCAGTTTGTTTAACCTGAATAATAAATGTAATAAATATAGACACTGCCAATTATTCTTTTCTTTTTGAAGCAACCAGTTGCGAAGTAACCGCTTGAGCTAAAGCTGACCCTATTCTTTTCTTTTTGAAAGTCATGTTTTAAGGAAGTTTGAAAGTCAAGTATAATATCTATCAAGAAAAGTGCACAAATAAAAAGTTTACACATAAATTAGCTTTTATAAAGTCAAAACGTCCATTAAACTACCATCCGGGGTGGGGGGAGGGGAAGATAGGATATTACCAACACCACAGGACTCCCTTCATGTCTCTTCCTATTTACCTACTTGATCACCAGAAGTAACTTTTGTTCTGACTTCTACTACCATCAGTTTGTTTTGGGTAGCCTACAGAAATGGATTCATATGTTGTGTATACTTTTTTATTTCATTTTTCAGGCTCAATTGTTTGTCTCCAGGATTCATCTGTGTTTGCATACAACAAGAGCTTGTTTACTGTCATTGTTGTTTAGGATTCCATTCCATAGATATATCATAATTTAAATATCACAGTGTTAATAGATGTTTGAGTTATTTGTAGTTGGTATCTACTAATAATAGTGCTGCTATGAAAACTATCATGTACATTTTTTGTTGCATATATGTACACATTTCTATTGGGCACTTACCTAGGAGTGGAATTTGTGGGTCTTGAACTTACCTTCAAGAAATATTGCAAAAGAATTTTCCAAAATTGTTATACCAATTTACACTCCCATAAATAATGTATAGCAGTTCCAGATGTTCTCTCTCTTCCACAACACTTGATATTAGTGGGCTCTTCAAAGTAAGTGATGTGGTAGGATTTCAGTATTTTACAATTCATATTTCTTGATGTCCATCCCTTTGTCAGTTAGATATATTGCAAATATTTCCTTCCACTCTAAGACTTGAGTTCTTACTTTCTTAGTTGTGGTAACAAGTTTTTAGTTATAATGAAGTCTGCTTTATCAATCTTTTTCTCTTGGTTAGTATTGTTTATGTTCTTTTCAAGAAATTTCCCTAAATCAAGGTAAATAGTGTTCTTTTTAACTTCTAACAGTTTTGTTTTTCTTTTACATCAGGAACTAAAATAAACTTCAAATTTGCTTTTCCTTACGATGTGAGAAAGATATATAGATATATAGTGGATTTCTTTCTGAGTTCTTTATCCTATTCCTGCACAACACTACACTTTCTCAGTTATTGTAGTTGTATAACTTTATAATGACTCATGATATCTAGCAATTGAAATCTTCCAACTTTTCCAGTATTCTTCCAGATAGACTTGTTTATTTTTAATCCTTTGTATTTTCATCATTTTAGTATTAATTGATCATTTTCCACCAAAAGATATTGATGGGATATTGATTCAGATTGCCTGGAATCTAGAGAAGAAGTGGCATTTTCACAATTTTTGATTAGTGAATTACCAGTGTTTAAACATGATATAGTTCGGGGCGCCTGGGTGGCTTAGTTGGTTAAGCGTCCGACTTTCGCTTCTCGCGGTTCGTGGGTTCGAGCCCCGCGTCGGTCTCTGTGCTGACTGCCAGCTCAGAGCCTGGAGCCTGCTTCAGAGTCTGTGACTCCCTCTCTCTCTGACCCTCCCCTGCTCACGCTGTCTTTCTCTCTCTCTCTCCTAGAAAAAAAAACAAAACAAAACATTAAACATGACATAGTTCTTCATTTATTTCGGATTTCTTAAATTTTTCTCAGTAATAATTTGTAGTTTTCTGTAGATACCTGTTGTATCTGTTCTTCAAATTTATTCCTCTTTGTTTGATGTTAAATAAAATTGTAACCAATGCTGGTTTTGTAATATTCATAATCACTTTGTTAGTAGTATATAAAAATATATTTTATATAATTATAAAATTATAATTATATTCATTGATCTTGTTAAATCTACTTATTAATTTTAATAGTTATTTTCCATAGTTTATTTCAAATTTTCGAGGCTCATCATCATGCCATTGACAGTTGAACAAAGTGAATTATAATAGTTTTTCTTTCTTTCTAATCATGATAACCCCCTTTATTTTTTTTATGTTATTGTATAGGCTATTATCTCCAGTATAATGTTAGATAAAGGTAGTGATAATGGTTATTGTTCTTAGTCTCAAAGAAAAGTCTTAAAAATTACATTAAATGTTATTGCTATAGTTTTGTTGTTGCTGTTGATAATTGTTATAAGAGTGAGGAATGTCTTATTTATTTCTATTTTGATACATTTCTTTCATTTTATATCATAAATGACTGTTGAATGTCATCTAATGGAATGATATTTTTTTTCATTTAGTATACCTATGTGCTGAATTATATTAGTTTGTTTTGAATTTTTCAAACTATGATTTTGAGAAAGATGGTTTGCACTTTTTATTTTTTATGCAATGTTTTCGTCACATTCCATAAAAAGTTATACTGGCCTCATAAAGCTAGTTAGATCCAATCTGCTGTGAAGTCCATCTGTGGGATTTATAATTTCAGGGTGTTTTTTTCCTCATTCAAGAATTTCTATTTGTTATGTTGATATATGTTGCATTCTCTGGTGAAATTCTCCATTCTGTCATCCATTTTCTTGAACATATTAGTTGTAGCCATTTAAAGTTCATTTCTGAAAACCCAAGTGTGTATCACTTATGACTGTTTCCTAGCATCTTTTTTCCTTTTGGTTTTGTCTTGTAACATGCCTAGTATTTTTTTTTAAATTCTAAACAATGAATATGAAAAATTAGAGAGACTTTGGATGATTTTATCTGTCTGCAAAGTAGTTCACTTACTCTCTGGACGCCAACTGGAACGGAAATAGATCACATCAATTCAATTGGAGAATGAGCTAAAACAAAAAGGCAGGTTTCAAACTGCAAAGTTACTTTCTGACTCTTTCCCACTCATAGGACCCAGCCTGTCAAAAGTGCTGACTGAGATCTGGAATGTTATAGGTGCCCAAAAATATTTATTAAGTCGATTATAAAGTGAATGGATGTTGAGTGGGGGTGATGGACAATTCAGGAAAAAAATATTTCCAAGTAATAAATTATATTCAAGAAAAAGGAAGGATGGATCATAAATGGCAAAAAAAATGTCTAGACTTCATATAGTGGGTAGTGCTGATAACAGAATCAATCATTAGGAGCAGGCTTGAGATATTTGGAATGAAGATACATGGGGGATTTGGGCAGATTATGAGTTCTAAGTTCGATAACATTGGGTGATAAAGACAATCTCAGTATAGACTTATGACATGGGATATGGGTTGAGAGGTCTGGACTGAAGGAGAGGAAAGACATCAGAGCTACCTTTCAGTCCACAGGCCTCAGAATGTGCAAATTTCGTAAGTGTAAATAGACTTGACGGCTATTTAGAATGGCATTTATGGATATAAGAAATTTGGACCAAATGAGAACAAGAACTAGAACTCAAAAGTTCTGCCTTCTGAAAAGTCCAGACATGACTGTGTTCTCTCCCGAGATTTTGAATAAACAGACAGAAGATATTTATTCATTTTCCTGGGAGGAAACAAGGGGATATCTTTTCTGCTCATCTTCCTGGATCCCTCATAATCTCAGGGCCACTAAGTTTATTAATAGTAGACACATTCCTTTGTAAAAGAAACAGCTTTTATTGATTCTTTAATACTCCCTGGAAAGATTCTTGGCTGTTTTTTAAGTCTTTCCTTGGTTAATCCACATTACTGATCAGTTACATTGTTCTTGTATTTGTCCTCCTGAATATCTGCATCTTGATAAAATAGACAACTCAGTACCAGAGTAGGCAGTTTGGCTGCAAAACTCACCTACAGAGACTAGCAACCATTCTGTTTAGAAAGTTACTGAACCACATAAATCTCCCAAGAGATCTATGATTTCTTATTCTGGGTGTGTATATATTCCTTGGGAGAAAAATTCTAGACAATCATAGTGATAGCTCAGGACTGCATTTCTTTCTTTCTCTTTTTCTGGGCAACGGTAGAGCAGAGCTCCAAGTATTGTGGTTATACCTGAGTCCCCCAGCATGAATTATGGCACTGTGTTTCAGGAGTCCTTTAGTATCTTAAGAGTCTGTAATAGATATTTCTAGTTCTCATGAAAATATTGAACAAACATCAAAGAAAGATATTTTACAATCTGAAGCTAATGCAGAAGGTCATTAGCATTGTTATTAGAGACAGTCCAGATGATTTAGCCAAGACCTTTGACAAGGGTATACACCTATCTGTGAATAACAGGTAGCTGTTTAATACACATGCTATTAATTAGATCAAGAATAAGGATGGGAAGGAGTGTATACTCCAAAGTATATCCAAATGGTGAGAGCACAAATAAAGAGATTACAGTGACTCCATCAACTACCCAGTTCAGGCGGGGGGTACAGTTGCAGGAGACTGGCCTCAGGTCCCTTGATGGCTCTAGCTTCAAATTCAAGTCTCATCTTTTCTTAGAACTCTACATAATGTAAACTCTAGGTGTAGTTCGTAACATTTCTTCTAGTGTAATGCATTCTTACCACTATTTTGGGCATTTGAAGCTGGTGAAAATCTATTATTTTACTGTCATTTTACTGTCATCACTGGCTGTTTTTTTCTAATAATACTGGGATTGTATAACTACTACAAGAATAACTTTAGTCTCAGGTTGAATCCTGCTTTGGTAAAGTTAGCAAGAAATTCTAGGTGATTACCATGCAATATTTTTGTTGTTGTTGAAAAGTAAAATAATACTTATTTAGAATAATATAAAGCAAGTCATTTATCTTCATTGACAACTTCAGGAACAGGTCAAATAATACCAAAATGTTTGATAAGTGACCATGAAAAGAATATACACACAGACACACAAGAGCCATGTGTATTGTCTTCCTTGCTGAACTTGTAACCCATTTATCTGTCTCTCAAGTCTATTCACAGCTAGGCTTTATTTATATAAAGCCATTTGCATATTTCTGGAACAGTGTAGCAAGTTTCAACTGTCCCCTGTTTTACACATCTCACTCACAGTTGGGATGTTGAGTTCGTGTCCTCATCTCTTGTTCATCTTATTTGTAAGGTTTTTCCATTCTTATAACACAGGCTCATTCTTGAGGCTGTCTTCTCATTTCTTGGTATTGGATGATTATAAGCATCAAGAGTAATGTTTACTTAATGCTTTTTGAATTCTTATTTTTATGAGTCAGGTCTATTTCCCAATTCTTTAAGTGCATTATCTAGTTTAATACTCATAGGAATTTAGTTCCCAGTTTTTGGATAAAGATATTGAAACTTATTGAGATAAGATAGCTGGCTGTTCCCAAAGTGAGTGAATGGCACAGCTGGGGTTGAGGCACATCTAATGTTTCCTCTAAATGTCCTGAGACTATAGTAAACCCTCAAACTTTGATGTGCCTGCAAATCGCCAGTGAATTTTGTCACAATGCAGAGTATGATTCTGGGGTCTGGGATGGGACTAGCATTCTGCATTTTGAATAAGCTCCCCCGCAGAAATGCTGTAGCTGGTCCAGGATCAACTTTGAGTGGCTAAAGCCAGGATGCAATTATTTCTTCCAAGAGGAGGGGGTGTAGGGGGCATGGAGGGTAGGAAAACTTGTTTCACATCATCTAAAATCTGAAACTGTCTTCTCAACTTTATCCTATTGCATTTTCTGAATCCCAAAGGGGAAATAAATTCAGTCTCTTTTTTTTCCCCCCGCTGCCTCCATTTCAACCAACGGTCCTTGTGAACAGCCACAGGGAAGGCTTTCTCTATTGCAGAGGGTCTAGTGCAGGGCATTGCCCCTCTGTTTTTCAGCAAACACCCCTGGATGATGAGCTGATATTGGGCAAGAGCAGAACTTTTGATCTTCGTAGAAAGTCACTCTATTGTTTGCTTCAAAAATGCCCCGAGGCTGCCAGTTCCCCCAGTTGAGGCTTTAAACATATGATGGCCATTTATCTATTTTCAGTCCTTTCAAATTCCTTCTCATTTTTGTGATTTGGGACAGGGGAGAGGGCAGCACCTGAATGGCCGCTACTCACCATTCATTATCCAATAGATCTCTATTAAGCCAAAGAATTTTTTTTTCCAATTGTTTCTTTCCTTCTAGGGATAAAGACCTCCTTTCACCCATTATGCCTCTGATCATTTTGCTGCCCTTTTCTGAAACTTCACTTTGTTGGCTCTGCTTTCTTTGAGGCAAAGATGATCAAAGCAGCTCTAAGCATGCCAGCAATTTTTACAATAAATAGCATTTTCTGGGTTATTTTTCATTCCCATTTTAATGCAGCTCACTCACCTTGCTTGTTCTTTAAACTGTCCCGGTGCATTTTCTATGGCTTTATATCAAACAGAAAAGTCACTTCAGATTACATCAGAGTAGCTGCCCCTATCCCAAATTCACCTTAACTTAATGCTGAGGTTGGAGACATTCAGTAAATTATATTCTCCACAATGGTTTTCTTTACCTTTTCTTTTTTGTTGTTATTTTTGTGTTTCTGGAGTTTCTTGGGAGCACAGCGGTCTACCCTGGCCAGAGGTAAATCTGAGAACTGAGAATTTGAGAGTTTGTCAATCCTGCATCAAACCATAGCCATTCCTATTAACAGTATAGCGTTCTCACATTCCATGTTCTCACTTTCTGGGTCTGACCAGTGGATAATCCATCACTGACAAGTTGTATGTGTCTCAGCTTTTCTAACCCCAATTTACTACTACTACCATGCCTACTTGCCGTGTATGGGACAAATTTCTATTAATGTCTGAAATTTACCAAGCAATTACTATGTGCCAGGCCCATTTAAGAACATCACACATGTTAACTCATTTGGTCCTCTGTACAATTCAGTAGGTAGATGCAATTATTATTGCATTTTACAGATGGGGAAATCAAGGCACAGAGAAGCCCAATAACTTGACCATGGTCACAAAGTTAGTAAGTGGAGAAGGTAGGATTGAACTCAGGCATTCTGGCTCTGGAGCTTGAACTTTTTAACACCAGTTTCCTTCTTAATATATAATAGGCAGTGCATTAACCGCTTTATGTATATTTTCTAAATTTCAGTATAGTATGCCTCTTTGAAGAACTCCAGGTTTCCAGCACTCATTCAAAACAAACTGTATCTCAGTCTCGTAGGAAGACTTTACTGATTAAAATAAAGAAGTAAGTAAAGCTCAGAGATTCCAGCTACAAATCATAAGGTCAATGCCACGCTTGCCACATTTGGTATTTATGGTTTTACGCCTGTAAGCTTCCGTACAGACACTGAGCACCTTGAGGGCAGGGGCTGAGTTTTATTCACTTATTTATCAAATCTGTAGTAGTTCCTGAGGAAGGTTAAACATTCCTGTCTCAGTGGTTCAGGAACTGATTCTAAGTTACATAGTATCTGGGAGGTGGGTATGTGGGGGAGGGTGTGTTGGGAACGCTGACTGAGCCCCTTTTCTTGCTCTCAAGTCTCTAAATGGCTTTTCTGCATTAGTACTGCTTTCTGTGAATTCTTTCTCTTCTCTTCTGCACCTTGAGCAATTCCTTCCTTGATTCTTCCTGGCAAACTCTACAGCTTCCCCTGGCCAAACATTGTTGTCCTTAGAGGGGAGAGAGCCAAATTCTTTTTTCTATCTGACTGTTAATTGTAGAGTTGGGGGGCAGAGCTCACTTTCTTTCAAAATTCCTTTTATGCCTATAATTCAACACACTGTCGCCATAAGGATGAAAAGACTCCCATTTGGTCTATCTAAGAAATCAATTCTATTGACTTTGCTCCTTGTGACCAAGTACCCTGGCCTAAGAAAGGCCTTTCCAGACTGCAACTGTTTTATAACCTGAAGCTCTTCAAAGTGACAAAGAAGGGTTCCACATCCAGATAGCCCACTCAAATCCCTGGTGGGTGTGAGATGAGTCACCACATCTCAGTTTACCCTGACACACCCCCAACACATCCCTCAGTGTTTAGAGAGGATGTTTACCTTGTAAGGTCACCAGTTAATGAGATTTCACAGGTAAAATGCCAAACACAATGCAAGAACATTATAATCATCTTAATAAGTGTTGAGCATCCCTCTCCATTGCTCTTTTAATTTCCTCTCCTATCTCTATTCCATCTGAGAGTGGATATTATAATGCTAGTGAACAGAAAGCAAAACTGAGGCAGAGAAAGACTTGCCTATAATAAGAGTTAATAACCACAGGCCCAGCAGCTGGCTCAGCAACAACTGATGCCTTTAACTCTCAAAGCAGCCTTTACTCTCCGTGAAGTATGTTCACTCTCCATTGTGGGGAATTGGATTCACGGAATCCAAATGAAAATACAAAATCATATCTGTAAGTGTTTAAAATAAAATAGTAATAATAAAGATGATACTTGCATTCATACAGTGAATTTGTTTGCTGGCCATGCTGCACAAAGCACATTTGTAGATTATCTTCTTCCAAACACACATCAGCTAAGTGTCATTTCACTGGTGCAGTGGAAAATGAATTCAGTAGAAACTCTATTACAAGTACCAGAGTTTATTTTATGCTTTATTATAACAAAGATGTGACTGTAGGCAGTGGCTCATGTTGGTTCAGTAGCTCAAAGATGTTAGGGCTCAAGTCATGCACGTCTGCAATTCTATTTATCTCCTCATGGTCATAAGATGGCTGCAGCAGTACCAAGAATCAGGTCCTGCATTCCAGTTGGGAAACATGGAGCAGAACAGGGTATTTTTCTTATCAGGGAGGAAAATGCTCTCATTAACTAACATCTCATTAATTAAAATGGGATTAATGCCAACTATTGGATTAAGTGCTGAGCTCATGTTTCCTAAAATCAAAGGATCCTTCTGATTCCTAAACAGATGTGGGGTGAGGTTCTGCCTTTTAGCAAGGAGAACTGGCTTTTAGGAAGGCAGCTGATAGTGCCTGATACAAAAGGGCATCGCACTAGAAGTAAAGTGAACAAAGAAGTCAGGTCATTTTCTTCCATTTGCTTACTGAGACACATTGCAAAAATTCCTAATGCCTCTGCTTTCTTACCTGTGAGTTAGAGATAATAGCCTATTTTTCTCATAGGAATGCAGTGAGGAAATAGACATATGCAGAAATGTTTGAGGATTATAAAATACTGTGAAAAAGCAAATTATTATATCTGGGGTATTTTCTCATTCGGGGTGATATTAGAGCAGCATAAAACTGTCTTTTCCTAATGGAACTCATAATCAGGTAGGAAACCCAAATTGTTTATATATGAAATTTGAAATAATATAAGTTTTAACTCAACTCAAGACAACAACAGTAAAGTTATTACAAGTAGTATAAAGAGACAATAAAATGTAATGGTTAAGACTACAGGATTTGTTGTTATGCATACCTGAGCTGAAGTCCCAATTGTAGCACATCTTAGTTGGGCGGTCTTGGTCAATCCACTTCTGAGTCACACTTTCCTCAACCATAAAACAAAACAAGCAAGCAAACAAACAAAAAGTCAGTTTTTTCCTCTGCTTTTAAAAGGAAATCACATAAAATGCATACAAAATACATAGCATAGTGTGTGGCATAGAGCTGAGTTCAGTAAATGTTAATTAACAAATGTGATTTGATAGAAAATTCTTTTCTCTCCAACTCTTCCTTTATCCCTTCTGGAACTAGGTGCTCCATGCCCCTGGGAAATGACTGGCTTTTAACATATTGAACAGGTGCTGAATGATCTCAGCCCTCAACCAAGTTCCCTGAAGCTCCAGATTAACCTTTTCCCCAAGATGGTTATTGACAATTTACTCGTAGTCTTTGCTTCCTGTCTCTTAACTGGTTTGGGATTTGCAATGATACTGTGCTTCTAGCCCTGAGGTTGCAAATGAACTCATTCTTCTCTTTGCCTGAATCTTGACCTTCTGTTACTTTGAGTGAAAATGACCCAAGCAGGATTTTCTCTTGGCTGGAGTAAGCAGGGAATAAGGAATGGCAGAAAGTGTCAAGAAATCTATGAGTAAAAGGGAGACCTTCAAACATGGTCCCCTCCATCTTGCGTCCAGATTCTCTTTTTATCCCATAAATAGAGTGCAGAACCTTTGGAGAAAAAGGAGGTGGCCGAACTGGCTTGTAGGGTTTGGGCATGATTTATATATATATAATTAAAATTTTTCCATGTTTATTTTTGAAAGAGAAAGACCATGAGTGGGGGAGGGGCAGAGAGAGATAGGGAGATACCGAATTCAAAGCAAGCTCCAGGCTCTGAGCTATCAGCACAGAGCCTGATGGGGGGCTTCAACTCACAAACTGTGAGATCATGACCTCAGCTGAAGTCAGATGCTTGACCGACTAAGCCTCCTAGGAACCTATATATACATATAGGTTATATATGTATATATATATACATAGGTTATATATGTGTGTGTGTGTGTGTGTGTATATATATATATATATAATTCAAGTTAGTTAGGAGTGTAGTATTCATTCATTTCAGGAATAGAGCCCAGTGATTCATCTCTTACATATGAGTCCCAGTGCTCCTCCCAGCAAGTGCCCTCCTTAATGCCCATCCCCCATTTAGCCAATCCTCCCACCCACCTCCCCTCCTGCAACCCCCAGTTTGTTCTCTATATTTAAGAGCCTCTTATGGTTTGCCTCTCTGTCTAATTTTTATTTTATTTTTCCTTCTCTTCCCCTATGTTCATCTGTTGTGTTTCTTAAATTCCACATATGAGTGAAATCATGTATTTGTCTTTCTCTGCCTGACTCATTTCACTTAACTTAATACCCTCTAGTTCCATACACATTGTTGCGAATGGCTAGATTTCATTCTTTTTGATTGCCGAGTAATATTCCAGTGTGTGTGTGTGTGTGTGTGTGTGTGTGTGTGTATAAATGTATAAATGTACACACACACACACACACACACTACATCTTCTTTATCCATTCATCAGTTGATGAACATTTGGGCCCTTTCTTTAACTATTTGTTGATAGCACCACTAAAAACATTGCATTTTTGTATCCCTTTCAAATCAGCATTTTTGTATCCTTTGGAAAAATACCTAGCAGTGCAATCACAGGGTCATAAGGTAGTTCTATTTCTAATTTTTTGAGGAACCTCCATAATGTTTTCCAGAGTGGCTGTACCAGTTTGCATTCTTAGCAACACAAAACACATCTTTAAAAAAATAGGTTTTAACATGTGAAGGTGATTACTTGGGGACTAGTCTAAAGCTGTTTTCCTTTGTCAGAAATATAAACAAGAGTTGAACAGCCACAGTAGCATACTGTAATTTAAATTAGAATTGGAGGGGGTGTAGGTCACAGGGAAGGGGATTTGAAACTTTGACCCCTTAAAGGAAATTCTGGGGACGCCTAGGTGGCTTAGTCGGTTAAGCGTCCAACTTTCGTTTAGGTCGTGATCTCGCGGTTCGTGGGTTCGAGCCCCGCGTCGGGCTCTGTGCTGACTGCCAGCTCAGAGCCTGGAGCCTGTTTCAGTCTGTGACTCCCTCTCTCTCTGACCCTCCCCTGCTCACACTGTCTCTCTCTCCTAGAAATAAATTTAAAAAATAAAAAAAAAAAAAGGAAATTCTGTATAGACCTCTTCTCTGCTGTCTTCCTCAGTATCCCACAACTGCAGCCTGCACACTTTTTAATTTTAGTGCCATCTCTTCCCACCTCTTAAGCCATACGGGGCCAGAGAAAGCAGTAGAACAGTGTCTCAGACCTGCAGGCTGGTGGAGTTTGCAAAAACCTTACCGTGAAGGATGTGGGATGGGCTAGTAGCCCTCAGATCCCACTAGGCTACAGCCTCTGCTCCCTTGTCTGATCAAGCCCTGCACACGGTTAAGTCTGGATTCACTGGCTTCCCTCTTGGAGTTGGTGTTCTTTTTTGAACCATGATCTATTTAACTGGGCTTTGTACCTACTTTTTCTTGTCAACCCCTCCAGCTAAGGCTGAAAATGGACCTCAGTTCCTCAGTCCTGAGATGGGCCCTACTATGAGTAGATGGTCAGAACTCTGCCCAGAAATCCCAGACCCTGTGGCCATCCACCACTCTTACTCAAATCTGAGCCTTGGTGACACCCTTGGACAGGACTGCCAGCTACCACCCTCCAGGGGCCAGTCCCAGAACTACACTATCTTCTTCCTCTCAGCCTCTCCTCTGTTATCCTGCTCTCTTCAAACCCGAAAACCAAAGACTGAGTATGCACTGTGGCCAACCCACCTGAACCATGAGCAATGCTGTTTTTCCGCATGAACTTTCAGACACCATCTAGATCGGCTTTCCAAGCTGGATTACCCAATCCCTGCAGGTATGCAGCAGGTGGCCTCATGCGCAGGTGTTAGAACAGAAATATCCAGACCCCAATCCTGACTCTGCCACACATTAACTGTGTGTCCGTGGGCAAATTGTTTCTTTCTCTGAGCACCCAGTCCCTCATCTGGAGATGGAGATAATGAAACTTCACCATGAGGTCATTCAAGTAACACACTCAGAACCATGCTGGCACATGGTAAGTAACAGTACAAAGTACCTGTAATATTATGAGAGATGATTTGGGAAGGGAAGCTTTTTTTTTCTTTTTTTTAAATCCTGCACCTTCATGTCATTATACTTGACTGCAATTTACAACATATTTTTAAACATTAAAATAAACATAGATGCATTGTGAAGCAGAATACAACATTCATATACATTTTTAAGATGAAACAGGTGACTTCCAGAAATTTTCATGCTTGCTGTGCTTCAGGCTCCCCCTCTGATACCCTGGGGATAGCAGCTCTTTTCTCTGCTGTTTGAGGTTTTTCAAAGACTTGAGAAATAAACAATAAAGCTTAAGACAGAAAAGGAAGAACCCAGGAAACATATGTGCAAGGAGCAGATTGGTTAGCTATCAATAGCTAATAGATTTAGATTTGGGGCTCTTTTCACAATAGACATTTACTCCTATTTTCCTCATCAGCTCTGTCCAACTGTTCCTGTCAAACAACAACTCCTGTCAAGGCTGTAGAGAAAACATTGCTTTAGTTTTAAGTGAAAGGGAACACCGGTTAGGAAGCTGTGGGTAAGGATATGTTTCTCAAACTCTTTGCAGCTCAGTCTTTTCATCTGGAAAATGGATTTATAACACTTACCTCACAGACTTGTAGTGGAATTGGATATATGTCTCTAAATTATCTCCACATTCCCTGGCCCTTCCAGCTGGGCCCTGGCCGTGGCCACCTCCACCAGCCTGGCCCTGGCCACCTCCACCACTGACCTGGGATACTGCAACTCCCTCCTAGCTCGTGTCCCTGTCTCTTTCTTTCTCTACCCGCAATCCCTGCCTCCACTAACCACTGAGCAGCCAGAAAAATCTTTGAAGAACTGAGCTCTACTTCAAAGGCTGGGTAGAAGGAGCCAAGTAAGTGAGCAAGTCAGTGATACTTGAGCTCCAGCTGTACACAAGACACCATTTCTGTACATTTCTTTCCTACCTCTGTACAGGTCTGGCCTTGTCAGGGATCCATGGCAGTGACCGACAACCCTCCCTTCTGTTCAGGGATCTGCAGAGGAGCCCAGCCTTGCCCATGCCTTGTTCTTACTACACATGACTTGGAGAATCACATTAAAGCAAGGAATGAGATTTGCATACAGACATTAGGCAAAGAATAGTCTCCCTAAGCAGGAAACCACACAGCCCATAATTGCTGTAGGTATCTAAAGGTGTCAGGCCTCTGCTACCCAGTGAGGCTGCAAACCAGCTTTTTCATCATAAAGGAATGAGCTGCCAATGATTTTCATAGCTTGATTAACGCTCTTCAAACCGATCTCCATTGGGTACAGAAGTGAAGCCCAAGGAAGATGGATGTTTCCTATTACTTGATGTAATGACTGTGAGGCAGGCTAATGAAACCTTTACAGCCCGAGTTTACAGGAAAAAAACAACAAACACAGATCAATACCTGAGTTACAGTTGGAATGCATTGATAAATGGGTGACAGGCTGCAGGCTTGGCCCCAGCATAGGCAAAGCGAGTGGGGAAGAGCGAAGGGGCACGTTGAGAGGGAACTGAAGGCAAACAGAAGACAAAGAAGGACCGAACCCCAATTTGGACTGATGGGGCCATAGGTGCCTGGAGGAGGTTGTGGAATCTGAGCATGCGGGTGTCAAGAGAAAGAAAAGAACCAGATGCCAAGGAGGAGAGTGAGTGAAAGGGGTGGAGCTTCCAGCCTGCTTGTGTCCCTGAAGGAGTGGGTTCAGGAGTGAGGGGTAGTGTGTGCACTATGGAAGGGGCTCCCCACTCTGGTTGGTGACTCATGAAGAAGAGGGGCAGCCCTACTAGCCTTATTTTCTCTTCTGCTAAAACCTCACCCCCACTGTTTTCCATTCCCTGTTCTCATTAAGATTTTTCTCGTGGTGACGCAGACATCCTTTTGTTTCCTGAGTCCTAGGATCACCTCTCTGATGAGGAAGGACAGCGCCTGGGCTCAGCTCTGCCTCTGTTCTTCTGCCATTCAGAAGCAACCCTCGGGCAAGGTGACATCAGCGGCTGGCTGGGGCAAGCCAAGAAAGTCTCAGCTTCTAACAAATCGTCCATTCATCTTCTCAGACAGTATTCCTGTGCACAACTTGTGGCTCAGGGTGGGAATGCAAACTGGAAAAATCTGGAGCATTAGCAGGATAGCCCTCATCTCGCCCAAATCTTCAGGTTTCGCTTAAATTCCTGAGGTTACAGTGGCTACCTCTCCCCAGCTCCCTGATGGCTCCCCTCACCTCACAGGATGTGTTGTTTACTTCTTAATTTTTTTTCAATGACTGTCTCACCCAACCCTGCTGTAGAAAAGGAAGTTTCGTGCATTTTACCTATTGTTGTCTCCCAAACACTTAGAATCCCACCAAGTGTATAGTAGGAACTCGGTAGATATTTGTTGAATGAAGAAATGAATGAGGACTGATCGTTGATTTTTAGTCCTGGCCTCACAGGGAGCTAGCTGTATGATTACCACCCTGCATCTCAGTTTTCATATCTGGAAAATGGGGATAAATTGATTCATCTGTGTAAAGTGTTTGAAAACTATGAAACACTCTGTAAATAAAACAAGTCCATACAATTTAAATTGCATGGGGCACCCACCATCATAAACACTGTGAAATTGCCAGCAAACAGACCATATTGACGTGTGCTCATTTCCCATCCTATTCCTAAAACTGCTACCTGCCTAAACTCCTGATTCATGAAAATTATCCTTATGTCTTTATCCAAAGAGAAGTGATTTTGGGACCCAGCACCTCCCAAAATTGAGCCCAGACCATGGCACTGTGTCTGAGGGGTATGTTGTATAAGATGTACATTTACCAAGTGGAAATGGACAAAAGACGCTATGTATAGAATCTGAGAGTAGAGTTTTTGGAACTCGGGCTTTAAATATAGGCTCTGATATCGTCACTGCCTCTCCAGGAGCAGAGCCGGAGGCAGGATTCTCTAGGGAGTGCCTATGCTCCCATTCTGCTGATTCAGGAAAGACAGGTGAATCAGCAGGAGGAACTGAAAGTTTTGATAATCACAGTTCGCCCTGGGTGATGAAGTGAGGTCAGGACCAAGGGAAACAATTGGGTATCTAACTAGGGCAGACAAGAGCACCCAGAGAACTAACAGAGAGGACATGGGGCTCTATCTCCTGATTACTATTCCCATTGGGTCATTTTACTTGTATGAAGCTAATTTGTCCAATTGTAGTTACCCAGGCTGCTCCCTGAGTGCTAGCTCCTTCTGGAAAATAGCTTGCCTCAAAAATTAAGCCCTGTAGAAAATGCATGGCTAAAAAGGTCACAGTGGCCCTGCCCAGGTGTTTTTCCATGAGTGCCTCTCCCTGAGTCCCTAGCTCCTCTTCTGCTAACACACATCTGCTTCCCTGTGAAGTGTGAAATGCACACATATGGCTGTTCCCCTGGGGTGTTAGGTGTGGCATGCACACACATGGCTGTTTCCCTGTGATTTTAGATGTGGAATGCACACACATGTCTGCGACAGAGAGACCTAACCATTCCCATCAGCTCTTTTCCTTCCTTAGGACACAACCGTGGAGTGGGAAGAGAAAAGAGTGAGGGCATGAGCTTAGAGACAGGCTGGAAAAGGACTCCCAGTTCTGCCATCATTGACGATGTGACACCAAAAATATTACCAACCTCGCTGAGTCCCATTTTCCTCACCCCCATCACGGTATAAAAATTCCTCTCTCATAGGCAGGTGTAAGAACCAAATAAGACCATGCAATGAAAATGTCCACACATCATGCATGAGGAATACATGACTGTTGAATAAATGAGGTGATCTCTTGAGAGCTGCCTTTCCACACTAAAATTTTTGAATTCTTAACACCAGAAAGTATTCAGAGAACAACACTGAATAGATATTGCCTACTGTGTGTCATCATATCACTCCCCATAAGGGTCCTATGAGTTGAGTAGAATTAATTCCACTTAACAGCTGAGGAAACAGGAGTACAGAGAGAATAAGAAACTTGCCCAAGTTTATGTTACTAATAAGCGATGAGAATCCTGACTTTGAATCCAAAATCCATGGCCTTTCCCTGTCCCTAGGTTGCATCCCACAGGAATAAAGGTTATTAGTGAAGATTCCAAACTGCACAAGGAGCAGAGTTTGCCCACAATCCCTGGGCATGAGATACATGGCTCAAGAATTGCACAGCACAGAAGAGTGTGTCTATGCCACCACCTCACTGAGTAATAATGAGAACCACCTGCTGCAAAACAAAGCAAGGAAAAAGAAAAGGCTTCACTATGGGCTGAAAATAGCTGCAATTAACAGTAAAAGTCTGGCCAAGCACATAGGCAGAACACGAGGGGGCCACAAGGCACAGTCTCAGTGGCCAGGGCCTGGGCAGAGAAACTAAGAAACAGTGGTTCTTAAGGACCTCCAGCTTAAACAGATGAAGAAAAAGGATAAACTAATATTTACTGAGCTTTTATTATGTGGCACATACTGGGCTGCATACTTCCCTCTGCTGTGCTTGAGAAGGATCTTACACCTATTCTATGAATTAAGGAAACTGAGGCTGGACAAGGCCACCCAGCTGGAGGTAGAGTTGATGGCTAAGGAAAACAACCACCACCACAACAAAACAAGACAGAACAAAAACTGCAGCAGAAGTGCCAAGAACTGAGCAAAGGCAGAGAGTCCAGAGGAACATAGGGAGGGAGAGCTGTCACCGCAGATGTTATTTCTCTCCATCAGGCATTTCCTATCTTCCTGACCTCATCCCACCAAGAGCTACTGCTCAGCCTTTGAGAGTCAGGCCAACTACTACTGCTCTGAAGCCCAAACTGACGTAATACCTAGCATGCAGCTCCCTATCTAGTAGATACTCAAATATGTGATGGCAGACAAATAAATGACTGAACAAAAGGTCCAGAGAAGCACTGCCCAGCAGAACTCTCTGCAGTGATGGAGAGGTACTCAGTCTGTGCTGCGTAGTACAGGAGCCACCAGTTGCAAGTGACAATGGCGATACTATTCAACAGCACACATGGGTTTGTGGGCTTTCTCAACTTCCACCCTTGCTGCCATCAGGAATTTCACTTACCATGATGACTTTGAAGAGCAAAGAGACCCAGCTGATTCTACACTTGGGTGACTCCAGCCGTGCTCCTTGAAACATGCTAAGCTCATCTTAAAACATCTTTTGGGAACATTCTCTACTTTCATTATAGCTATTGTTCCAGGATAGCAAATTTTTTTTAAACTATGAGTATTTGGTTCCCCACACGTCCCAAATCCCTCTTTAACAGTCTGGGAGGCTTACTCAATTCTTCAGAGGACCATTTTGGGGTCACTTTGCTTCTCGGCTCAGCCTAGGAGCTGACCACAGATAGCTCAAAACTCAGCCATTAAAGGCTGGGGGTGGGGGGGGGGAATTTGGGATAGAGACTAGCATGCAGAGTGTACAAGCCCCAGGCTGAAGGCATCTGCTTGGGGAGCACTTTAGTATCTTCCAGGGTTCAAACACCAGGGCACATCAATAACTATTTCAGGGATTGGCACATCAGAACAGACTGATACTCACTTAGAATGATTCATTCTTCCTTCTAGAACACCTGAAGTTGAACAAGGATCCAGGGATGCCAAGGGGTGGGGCAAGTGGCAGGAGCTTCGGCATTCTGAAGGACCATTTCGACCTACTCTGAAGGGATGGTAATTCAGCTTCCTGTTCTCTAGCACGTTTCATGGAAGAAGCATGGTGGGTCAGTGGCCCCTGGATGATGTGAGCTCCCTGGCTTTTTAAGTGGCAGAATCACTGCATTTCCCAGTTAGGCTGAGCTGCCATGGGAGACACCAGATTAAGGGATCTCCTGGCTCAGTTCTTACTTTGACCTGAGAGCCCGCTCTTGGAGCAGCCTTTCCAAGAAGCTCTTTGGGACATGAGGAAGATACAATTGTAGTTTTCACCAAACTTTGTGGGCTCCTGTATTCTGTTAGTGGCTTACCTGAATACTAAGCATAGGGGGAGGGATCACAAGGGGCTGTCCTTCATGTGGTTCTGGAATACCAGACCAGCTGACTCTCATTCTCTGCCATATGTCTCTAATCACACTCCTTTCTTCCCCTACCTTGGGCCAGTTACACTGTTCACCACGGGGAGATACTTTTTTTTTTTTCCTTTTTCTATCCCAGGCTTTCTTTCCTCCTGAGCTGCAAAAGCACTTTTTCTATCCAGTCTGGGAGGATTCTCTAAATCAGGGTGCTGCCCCTGGAAAGGAATACTTAGGGAGTGATGACCCATGGCTCCTAAGCAAATCTGAGCTGGCTGACTTCTGCATGAAGTTCTCAATATTCTCCATGGAGTGGTTCAGAATGGAACAAATCATTTGGCCCAGAATAATGAGTTTCTATGAGTGGCAGCAGTTTTGAATAGCAAAAAAAGCATTTTTAACTATTGTCAGGAGCTTTCCAGATCTGCCTTTGCTACTACCTGACTATAGAATTCTCTCAGGGCCTCAGTTTCCTAACCAATAGAATAAGGACATTGGACCAGACCCTGTGCTTGTCAAACTACATTCCTCAGAGAGCATCGTAGGGATGGTGGTGAGTGGAACACTGAAATTCCCACCTCTGATTCTGCTAGATTACCTATGCTTTTTTCGCTTTTATCAGTTTACATCTTTGCATAAGATTTGGTTTGAGGAAAATATTTGGTGGCTATAAATAGTTTGAAGTACTGTGACTAGATGATCTCTAAGGTGCCCTTTTAGCTCTATAATTTTAAGGTAGCACCTGCTAATTGGATCAGATCATAAACCTGGGTCAGAGACTAACAGCTTGTGGTAAGCAGTCCTGAGGCTGTGTTTCAACTTACTTTAGCAATTTGCTCACTTTTTTCCATTTGACACTTGGGGTTAAATCTGTAGCTGTTGTTTGTGTATGAGCATTTTTGTTTTTAGGTGAATTCTCTGAGCTCTGGAAGATTGCAGTGGGGGAGTCTCTCTTGTATCATTTCCACCCTGAGGTGGATATAGGATGGTGGTCAGGTCTGTGAGGAAGGCTAAGGTTCTGCCTTTGCCCATCTTTTCTGGAAACTTCAGATGCCTCTGCCCAAGGGAGGATTGCCACACCAGGGAGTCAGACTGGCTTTCACTCATGGGTCATAGAAGAAGCTGTACCTTAGTACTCTTATGCCAAATATAATGACTCCTGAAGCACTTCCTAGCCCCAGAAGGTCAACCACAAGCGTAGATTCAGTGGCTTTGCCATGAATACCCATCCTATGCTCTAAATCTTCAGTTCACTTCTGCAACTCCTCTCCTATTTGGGTTTATGCTCCAGGAATCACATCAAGAAACCTGGTCTTGAAGAGGGAGCTGAAGAATTGCTTTCCTCCCAATGGTGTTTTCTTTTTAAATTGACTTTATTGAGGTATAATTGACATACAATAAAATAGATTGGTCTTAAGTGCATAGTTCTACAATTTCAAGAAATGTATTCCCATCTGAATACCACCCCAGTAAATATATACAGCATTTCCACCACCCATCATTCACTCTTGACCATAGTGCCATGTTGTTAGTATACCAGTACAGCCTGGTGAGGTGATGGAACTGTTCTGTCTCAATTGGGTTTGGGTTTTATGGAATACATTCATCAAAATCCATGCAACTGAACACCTTAAATATGTTCAATTTAGAGTTGATAAAATGGAAGCTTAGAAATATTAATTTTTTTAAAAATGGCTGACTCTAGATCAGACCCAAGGACCATTGGATTTCATTCCCATGCTACCATGTTATTCTACCTCCTTCCATTATCATATTCACAGATGGAGGTAATGCAGGCTGGGAACTGGCAATCTGGTCTAACATTTTCATTGTCTAAATAAGGAAACAGACACTGACAGATGAGGTGATTTATGCAGCAAATCAGGATGAAGTCCAGACCAGAGCCTGCACAAAGTATGCTCTTAGGCCAGTGATGGTGCCAAGGGTGGTGATGTCAATACCTTTATATCGATAATGAGTTATCATATCACAGGACCTCTGCACACAAGAAGAGCTCTTAATGTCCTATTTTATTACAACGACTATTCCTATGAATGTGAAGTGCTTTACAATCATGCTTCTTAGACAGAACCAGAATGTACAAGTGAATCACATGAGGATCTTATTGAAGTATAGGTTCTGACTAGGAAAGACTTGAGAATCCCAAAATATTTTTGAATGAATTCAAAAACAAAATTAAGTAAACTTAATTTAGATATTCCTTTAATTTTCCTCCCTCTCTACAGAGGAAACACACACATATGTGCACGCGCACACACACACCAGCTTTGGTCACAGATGTCAGGGAGTTTCTGATATCAACCTTAACTTGATCAGCAAAAGCCTTGACTGTAAGACAAATTCCTGGACATGGATTGATTCGTCACACCCACAAACCACAACTGAACATTTTATTGGCTTACATTTTCCAGCTGGAATTAGATATCACAGGACTGAGTATTATGACTGACTTTGCATTGGTATCAGTCAACATTGCACAGCCCAGGGAACGGCTATGTTATACTAAGTGGTTTTCATCTTGTGCTGCCACAACCACGTTGGCCAGTGATTGATTGATAGATCTCAATCCAAATCCAATTGCTCATCTTTCTGCCCAGAAGGATTTGGGATTTATTGATCTCTGTCCAAGCTCATCTGGAGAAAACAATGCTGCTACAACAGAGAGAGTGCCACTTGGGGTCCTGCATTGTGCTGCTTTTGTTTCTCCTGCCAATTCAGACCAAGGCTTTATCTGCAGCACTTTCGGCAGCTGGCAGGCACGATTCCCTGCCTCAGACAAATCTGATTCACCATTCCACTGCATGTCCTTTGATGGCATAGTCATTTAGGCACATTACAGTCATACAGATGCAGGCTGACCCAGTTAGCTCTACATGCGTTGTGAATCCAGTTAATTGTATATCAACTAATTGCATAATTCATTTATTAATGGACTGAATTAAAATCCAAGAGCTGCAGCTTCTCTTCAGAGCGTCAGTGTTAGAGAAGCAAAGCCTTGAAAGAATTTCACTTTTTAGATCAATCCTCCTCCTTCCTCCTCACAAAACTTATTCTCTCTCCCTACTTCCTTCTCTCTCTCTCTGTCTCTCTCTTTCATTTGGGAAAAGGCTTGTTTCATGAAATGAGTAAAATGAGATTAAAAACATTAGCACACTACTAAAAATATTAATAATCTTTTATGTCAAGCTGGATAATATTAGGATATAAATAGTGATAGATCACATTGGTGCCACCTAGGAGAATAGTTTTGAGAACTCGTATTCCCAATTTAGGAGGAAGTGTAGATTTTTCTTGTGTACCTCCAGGTACCTCCTCCTGGAATGATTGTCCAATGCCAAGCAGTCAGGGATACATGAAGTTTCTGTTCACTTCAGCTGAGGCACTCTTACCACCCGTGGACCACAGAACCCAAGCCTTGGATACTGGTTTCTTCAGAAAGAGGTTGCAATTTGCCAGCTGCCAGCAGCAAAAAGCAGAAGTTCAGCATTGCTTCTTCCTAAGAGCTGGCCCTGAGCAACTAGCTTATTGTCCCCAACATCCTCCTCACTGCTGGTTTCAAGGAGTGAGTCATCACACTTCTTTTTGTCGCTTTACCACAAATGTAGAAATAGCCCTCCTACCCTATGTCTTAGGTTGGAAATCCTTAGGAGGAGACCTGAAATAAGAATTTGAGTGCAACATGTACCCCAATGTTCATAGCAGCACTCTCCACAATAGCTAAAACATGGAAAGAGCCTAAGTGTCCATCAACGGACGAATGGATCAAGAAGATGTGGTTTATCTATACCATGGAATACTACATGGCAGTGAGAAACAATGAAATCTGGCCATGTGTAGCAACATGGATGGACCTTGAGGGGGTTATGCTGAGCGAAATAGGTCAGGCAGAGAAGGACAAATATCATATGTGTGCACGTATAGGAGGATTAGGAGGAACTTAACTGAGGAACAAGGGGGAGAAGGAGGGGGGAAATGGTGGGGGAAAGGGAGAGAGGCAAACCATGAGAGACTCTTGAATACTGACAAAAACTGAGGACTGATGGATGTGGGGGGAGGAGGGATGGGCATGGAGGAGGGCACTTGTGGGGATGAGCACTGGGTATTATGTGGAAACTAAAATGACAATAAACTATTTGTAAAAAAAAAAAAAAAAAAGAATTCAAGTGCAAATATTTTATTTGGTAAGTGAACTCAGGAAGCCCTGGGAAAGGAGTGGGGAAAATGAGAGAGGAACAAGAAGGAATTTGATCAGCAGTGTGGGCTAGTGAGGCTCAATCCTTGTAAGCCCCTCTGGGAGGCTATTTAGTGCATCCTCAGTTGCCCCACCTAAGAGTGAAGAAGCTCTCGTAATTCTCCCCCTATTTGCATCCATTTTTGCTGGAGGGCTTCTCCTAGAAGCATGAACTCCGGGGCATTTGTGGTAAGGCACTCTTGAACAGCCTGAGAGAAAGCTCTCAAGTGGAGAATCAGATTGTCATGGGATCCTATGGTCACATATGGGGACATTTGGGCCAAGGGTGATAAGCAGAGCATTGACAGCCTAGAGGAACACAGGATCATTACTAGGCAAAGTTCCTTTATTGCTTTTGGCTCCATAGGACCTAAAGAAGCTCACACCAACCCAATTTAATTTCTTGTATCCTGTCTACACTGTGCATCAGAACAAACTGACATCTGGCTTGAGAGAGAGAAATTTCCCCATGAATCCCTTATGTCATAACTCTTTCTCACCTCCCAAAGTTCTCATTTCCTGCCTCAGGATCAAGTCTCTTCCTAGAGAGATTCCCACTGTCCCATATGTTCCTTTTGGGGAAAGCATGCCCATACCCACAGAGCATAGTATGTCTGTATATCTTCAGAAAATAGTTAAAAAGTGATCTGACAGGGGCACCTAGGCGGCTCAGTCAGTTGGGCATCCAGCTTTGGGTCAGGTCATGATCTCATGGCTCATGACCTCAAGCCCTGCATTCGACATTCTGCTGGCAGTGCAGAGCCTGCTTCAAATCCTCTGTCCCACTCTCTTTCTGTCCCTTCCTAGCTCATGCTCTCTCTCAAAAATAAATAAACATTTAAAAAAATGATCTGACAGAATATTAATACCTGGGTTTATAAGTTCAATACATCATTATCTTATTACAAGAATAATAATACTTTACCTTTATGTTATTTTTATAATTTCCAATGTACTTGTGTTTTCTAAGTTGATTCTACCCAAAAATCCTGGGAAGGAAGCCTTATTAGATATTAACAAGAAGAAAACCAGATACTTCAGGCCCCATGGCAGTGTGAAATAACTCTGATGAGCTCAGGTGTCAAGTGATTTGGCCTGGGTCAAAATCTTGGCTTCCTTGTATACCATCTGTATGCCCCCATATTACTTACTTACTTCTCTAAGACCGTTTCCTCAAATATGATGTGAAATTTGTAATATTTCAATCCACTGGATTGTCTTCAGGCTTAAATGGGATAATGAAGTAATACGTTTTCATATCTATTAACTGACTCCGTCAAAATCTCCCAACACAGCCAAAGCTGAGCCTGCTTCTCTGACTCTTAGTCTTGTGTTCTTTCCTACCATTCCCTATTCCTAGTTAAGTTCTGAAAAAAAGAGCCTAAATCAGGCATTTTTGGATTGGACTGTGCTGAACTTTCTCTCAATTTCTATTTTCAGAGTGCCGTAGTCAACCTTGGTGCATGACTTCGGAGGAAAGGGTTCTCCCAGGCCCATGGATAGAAATAAAATGGTTGAAAAACAGAAGTAAAAACACAAATAGATCCATAGAGCTACAGCCTCCACAGTGTAAGAGAATGAATGTCATGTACCCAGCACAAACCTATCTTAACCAGAATACATTTGCCTTTTTATGCTGAGAGGAGGATGAAATGAAACTTGCAGGGTCTTGGTGTCACCAACATCATCTTTATGTTCTTAAATGAATAACAGATAAAGGATTTGCCTTATTACAGGAGAAAGGGCGAAATGTGTTTGCTTTCAAGTATAGAATAAAATGAAATGCATATTCTCAATGTGGAACTTCATTTTGATTACCCATCTGGAGAAAGAGAGGAGGAAAAAGCCGCCCATATCCACCCAAACTCTCCCTCCTCCTTCTTTTTTTTATTTGTTATTGAAGCAAATGAGGGCCAATTGTTGGAAATTTCTGTGGAGCCCTGAATGCCTCAATGGCGACTTTCACTGAGATTAATGCATTTAATTTACCTCTTTGGGTATCAGAGACGCGATTCAGCAGCCGGCTGGGAGTTCCTGGTCCTATAAGCTGCTCCATGATGAGATGCACTCTGGCTGTCTCTGCATTGGCTTGCTTTCTAGGGCTTTGGCTGAGCTACAGAAGGAGCACGGTGCACCCTGTATATCCAGACCCCCTCCCTCTCATTCATAAGTGGCATTAGATGAAAAAAAAATGGACAAGTTGAAATATAGGGCGAGACACGCACAAAAGCGTATTTGCCATCTTTCCAAGTTCCGTACCATATTTTCCTATAGTCACCAGTAAAGACAAAGTTCCATTCAATATAAAGTTCCCCATCTGTGCAGGACGAAGTAAGGGGACTAAATGGTTTACTCTATGGCTCAATTTATTGGGTGGTTGTTGTTTTTTTAATGTCGAATATCACCTTCGGTATTGCTCAGGACTGATGGAAGTAAAACTTCTATTTTTTAAATTTCTTCTCACATATTTAATACTATCTACTTTATGCCAGACACTGTCCTGGGGTACAGTCGACACAAGACCTGCATGAGCCTGCCGTCCTGATACTTCTGGCCTGAAAGAGGAGAAACATTATACCCAAACTATCACGCAAAGATCTCTTTAACTGAGTTTGGATAAACATCACGAGAAAAGCACATGGAAGACAATCTAGACTGGGGGATTTCATGAAAATTTTTCCTCAGAAAACATGGTTGACATTATATTTTGCAGGATGAGTAAGAATGAGGAGGAAATGAACATTTAATGGATGAGGAGAGAATAAAACCCAGGCCTCTTGACTTCCGACCTACAAGTCATTCCCTGGCAGGTATCTGACCGTGTTGGAGTTGATCCTTCTTGCTGTCTCTCTAGAATCTGAGGCACTTATAACAAACACCCATGAATTCCCAGAGGAAAGAGGCTCTGCCTCTTTGGTCTTTTGGTCCTCAGTCTTCAGTATGTTGCCTTGTGCTAAGAGCTCAGTAGAATAGAACTTTTCTATTTATTTTCAACCTTTCCTGGGTGCTGCCAGTCTTCAGTATATGGTTGTGAATTGTTCTGCCTGCTCTCCCCAGAGAGGGGAACATTTAGCAACTCCTCACCCTTTTCCCACAACCGCTAGGGATCCTTTAGTAGGAAACCACTCCAAAGGATTTACATTTAGAAGTTGGAAAGTGAAGCTTTGGTCTAAGACTTCCCCAGACAACTTTATACAGGATCAAAATACAGATAAAGTACCTGCCTGGTTCCCTGCTCATGGATAGATTTTCCCTTGATACTTGAAAACCCTGAAGAGACCACCTCAGAAGATGGCATTCAACAGGAACACAGTAGGCTATCCCTGCAGAACATAAGCAAATCTTCTAGGACAAAGCAAGATCTCATATCCAATTCCCCCCCCCCCCCCACATCATGACATGGCAAAGAGTCCTCAAATGGACAAGAGCAAACCCAGCCTTAGAAATTCAAATCATGGATGATTCATGTAGAATTTGGAACAAATGTTTAAAAAAGAATGCGAATGCATGTTCAAGGACAATCAGAAACTTGTTACATGACATCAGGAACTCCTTTCCTTTACTGGAGCCTTGGTCATTCCAATTTACAGTATGAGACAACTCCCATCATGGTACTCTTTTTATGATTGTGATAAAGATAGATGAGGCACTTCAAAAATGCCAGAGAAAGGTACTTCCTGAAAGAGTATTATTATCATTAGTTTGCATCTCCTGTCAGAGAGCATGGAATGAGGATCTGGTCACATAGACCGTCCCTCAGAGTTCTCAAACAGCCTGTGTGGACCTTGGAAACCCATGGCCCTTTCCCAGGATTCCATGGGCTTTGTTGTCAAGCAGGGATTGTAACAGCTCTCCCTCCTTCCCTGCAGCCGCGGAGACCATGAGCTTTAAAGAGAAGAAGCTTCGCGCAGAGTGATGTGTGAGCCTCAGAAGGCTTCATCATTCACTCTGAAATGTTGGCACAGAGTCAAGTTAGTTCTTGTGTGACATTAAAAACCTCACTTCAGTGAGGAAAACAAACAGATAAAGAACACCAGCTAATGACTTTGGAAGGCCAGAGAGCAGCTGAAGTATTGTTTTTTTAAATGCAATAGATTTTAAACGGCATTTCCAATAATGAATAAGTCACCCAATTACTGTGCTCTCCTCATTCTGAACACCTGTCCCAGTGATTCTCAATCCCCAGAGTGACTTTTATTTTTAACAATATTTATTATCATGAGTGTTATCACATTAGATGAAATCAGCTGGAGATAGACGCTGCATTCATTGATGGCATCAAGGCGTCGTAGATTGGTGAGGGTTTTTTTCATCTTCCTTCAGATTCTGCAGCTGCTCTGAGCTGCCATTACTGACAGTCCCCAGCGGACAAGGAAATAATCTCATAACCACCCCACAGAGTAAGATTACCCTAGGGTTCTCCTATGACTGTCACCTCAAAGGGGCCCTAAGAATTTCACAAAATGCTTGCTGGAAACAAATGTAAGAACAGTTCCACTTAGCATCCAAAGGCCAATGCTGTGGGGAACGGGACGAAGTAGCTCTGTGTTCATCACATAGCTTTGCCCATTTGCTACTGAGAAACTGCTAGAGAAACTTCAGGAAGGCAAAGGGGGCAATGACTCAGAAATGCCTTCAGTGCATCCCTTTTTTGTTCTACTGATGTGGCCCAGAAATCAATAAAGGACATGTTCTTAACGTGCCCCTAGCATTAGACTGTCTGTGTGAAGAGTCCAACTTAGAAAACTCATCTACATTAAACGGCTATGGGGCATTTTGTAGAAGAATATTATTTTAGTCACTTATCCAACATTTATAAAAGCCTGGTGTGTATTTTGCATATGATATCTGATATGCAAATTTTAAGGCAAATACCCTGTATTTAAGACAATTTTGATCCTAGTTACTTGAGGAAGTGACCATGCAAACCTTGGTCATTTAGGTTAGGGTAATCAAAAGCAGCATTCTAAGGACGTGCTATGTGTTGGTTTATTCAATCCTCACCAGTGCCCTCATTTTACAGACAAGAATACTAAGACACAAGGAAATAAGTAGTCTTAAGACACACAGATACTAAGTAAGTAGTAGGTCTAGGATTGAAACCCAAAAGGTTAGTGTCCAGAGTCCATGTACCTTACCACTATGTTTTACAGCTTCCCATAAAGATGAGCAACTAACATTTTTGTGTGTGTGCTTAAACTGTAAGCTAACCAATGTGATGAACATTTAATGCATGGTACATAAATTAATGCTTAGAACTACTCAGCCAAGTAGTCAGGACTCTTAGTTGTAAGAAACAGACTTAAGTAAGAAGAGGAATTTGACACAAGTAGCTCATAAAATCAAAGAAAATAGGACAGATCCCAGGACCACAGTGTCTGGAACCCTGGGCATGAACGTGATCAGGACTCTCTCATTATCTCATCCTTACCCCCATTCCTTCGTCCTTCTTCTGTCTCTCTCTGCTCTGTCTCTGTCTCTGCTCTACTCTATTCTCAATGTCAACTTCACCCCTATCTACTATACACTAACTCTTATCACATGGTGGAGGCAAATAAATGTGGCAGCCCCTGACTTTCATCCTCACACTTTAAACAGAGTAAAGAATAAAAGATTCCTCTTCTGGACTCCTGAGTGGCTCATTAGGTTAAGTGTCTTGCTTCAGCTCAGGTCCTGATCTCATGGTTTGTGGGTTCAAGGCCCACACGGAGCTCTGCACTGACAGTGCAGAGCCTGTTTGGGATTCTTTCTCCCTGCCCCTCCCCTGCTTGCATGTGCTCTCTCGCTCTCGCTCGCTCTCTCTCTCAAAAAGAAATAAATAAACTTTTAAAAAAGTTTCCATTTCCAGCTCTAAGGGATTTCTTAGTAAAGGCATTGGTTTGTCCTCTACCAGATTCCTACTCTAAGGCTAAACACTATGTATGACTAGCAAAGAAAGGTCCCAAAATATGTCATTCACACCACAGATTAGACGAGGAGGTGTAGGTGGGAGGAGTGGCATGGTCACTGGGAGAACCATTAGAAACTTGACAGCCATCCCGACATATGTTTATTAAGTCTGGATCTGCTGATACCTTTTTGCAGATGAGAAATTGGGATCAAAAGAGGTTAAGTAACTTGCTCAAAGCATCATCTATCGTTCATAAGAGATTTGAACAAGGTGGAATGTGTAATCAGACTCTTTAAGATGTGTGCCAGGCTCTGAGCAATGCTGGCATAGAATTGGGGGTGAACTACTTACTAATCTTCAAGCAAGAACGAGGACACACTCTGCTCGTTGAAGAGTGAACAAAATGTGAGGAGGCAGGGGGGAAGTTACTCCAGGTAAAGCCAAAAGGAAGCAGAAGCAAGAGTTGGGCTAACATGAAGTCTAGTGAAGTGGAAGTTTGTAGGCTGGGTCAAAATAATGTGAGTGAAAATACGGTCCCTTCAACAGACTTGTGGGAGTAATGGCTTCTTTGTGCCCATCTCACAAATGGTACCTCATAGTTGGCACCAGGGAGACTTGCTGCACCTTTTTCATGGAGGTCGTATCTGTGGCTGAATGGTCAGAATTCCCATGTTCTTGAGGCTGAGCCATCATGGCCCCACTGGGGAATAAGGGGATATTCATACTTTCATTCATATCTAGAGATCACAGGCTCAGCCCACACTTTATTCCGTGTTATAGTTCCTCCAGTGTTTGGAAATGAAAAAGAGCCAGGATGCTCAGTTGAACCATTCCTAACAGAGTCTATGATTAAGCCATATATTTGCAATTCTGATTTAAAGTCAGAACTTCCCCAGAACCCTGGGTTAGTGTTTCTCTCCCCTGGATTCTATGGTCATATCCACTTCAGTTAGTCTTCCTAGCACCAACCTGAGTCACTTTCTCTAACGAAACTTTGTTTTTATCTTGAAAGATCCTCTTTCTCTCTTCTTTACTAGACCCCTGAGAATTTTCAGTGAATGCTAATACATTCTATTCATTTCATCCTGCCTTCTTTTCCTTAATCAGGATTTTTACATTCTCTTCCCTGTCCTCATTTTCTAGTCATATCTCCATTCATGTTTCCTGCCTTTTGTTCCTTCTGGTAGGGAGCCAATTCACTTCCCCTGTTGTCAGACACTGCCTTCTAGTTCTTTCTGCTAAGTAGGCTGGAATCTTAGGACTTTGCCCAGTTTCTTCTGTGAATTTAAGTCAAATGGCAAGATCACTGGGGCTTCTCGAAAGGAGGCTCCAAGATACCTTCATAAGTCACTTGGCCACCTTCATTCCAAGGAACAAGAACCATTCACTTATTGATAAGTTTCTTGCTTTGTATCCCTGTTTTGCCTTCAGTAGAGGGCACATCAACTTCAAGGCCATCACTACAAGGGGCTTTTTAAATGACCTCATAGAATCTGTCATATCTTATGGTCTTTTGGGGGATAAAAAGAGGTGTTGTTCTGTAAGTGCAGAAGAGAGAAATCAGAAAAAAAAAAAACTGGCACAAATCCTTAAGAATATTAATTTTGAATCTTGTACCCTTACTTACTATGCCCCTTTACCTCCAGAGCATAAACTGAGTATACTCCTAAGCTCACTGTGGTTTTGTTTTAATACTCTACTGGTTTCCAAGAAAAAATCCAAAATTCAACAACTAATTGAAAGTCTCCAAAATCTTTACTCAGTCCTTCAAAGGGGGAAGTGTTTCTTTATAATCCCCTATGACTTCTTTCTGTCTTGTTGTCCTTTATACTAGATTTTTATTGTATCTTCAACCAGACCCTCTGACCCATTGTCTTTTTCTTATCCTGTTACCTAGATTTGTGTAATTAAGTAAAATAAAGCTGGGAATTGACCTAGAAAGAAGAATTATTCTTTTTCAAATGTGTGTGTGTGTGTGTTGTGTGTGTGTGTATGTGAGAGAGAGAGAGAGAGAGAATGAAAAAGAGAGAGAGAAAGAGATTACCAATATTCTTTGGTTGCTTTTCCTATTATAGATGTTTGCTTTGATCTTTTTTATGAAGTCAACAATTGAGTTTGCTGTAGGGCTTTGGCCCAGGAAGACATGTACAGGGGATGATTTGGTTCTGAGAGGCTATTTTCCAATGTTGGAAGCATATTTGCACTTTTTTATTCAATGAGAAGATAATTCTTAAGGAAATCCCCAACCTGGATGGCAAGATTTGGATAGAAGTTGGTGGTGGGGGTAAACCTGCTTTCATGAGTTGTTTTGATTACTTAGCAACTATTTTATTAAAATTCCCCTCCATAGGTGAAAGATATTCCTCTAGTAGTTAATAACATTTGTTGAAAGTTTCCTCTCTGTATATTCCTAAATTAGCCAGAGTAGATTAAGGAGAATTGATGAAGGTTCCTGGCCTCAAAGAAGTTAGATTTTAGGGCAGAAGTTTCTCTGTTTCTCTCATCCTCTCTCCCTCCCCTTCTTCTTCCCTCTCTCTCTGCCTCTCCTCCTCTTTCCCTCCTTGTATACCCCCTCCCTCCATCACTCCTTGTCCCTGCCCCCTACTTCCTCTTTTCCTCTCTCTCCCACAACTGCATGCACACACACATACACATTTATATAATATGGAAATGCTTAGAAACCTACATGTAACCTGCTATAAAAATTGAATTCAAACGAGTGTACACTTCTTTGAAGTATGCTGGTAAATTCATTAAGACTTCTTGCATGAAAAGTTAAGTAAAAAACATCTCAAAAGATATATTTCATAAGTATTTGTTTTCTCGACTTGAATGTTGTTGCTTTTATCATTACAGAATACAAAATTATCCAAATCAAATATGCTTCCTTTTAAAAATGTAGCCCAGAAAATCCTCTTTGATTCATCCACTTCTTAATTATTGTTTGATTCCTGACTTTGTACCGAAATCTGGTCTGGGAGTCCCAGATACAGAGATGACCAGGACATGACTCTGCCCTCAAAAACCCATACTTTGTGGAAGCAGCAAATTGCCATGCACATGGTGAGATGACAATGGAGGCTATATAGAGAATTAAAACAGCACAGAGTAAGGACAGAGCACATTGGGTAAAGCGATTATTAAAGCAAGTGATGCCTCAGATATGTCTTCAAGGGCCCAAATGAGTAGCCTGGTGAAGAGTGGATAAGAAAGGCATTGCAGTAGAGGCCACAGAGAAGCAGGGCTTGGAGATGAGACAAGACATGGACAGCTAAGTGTGAGTCTGATTTGGCCTCAAGTTGTTAGTGCTTCTTCAACATAAATTCCAACGGAGGACAGGCTGGGAGGAGAGTGGGCAGATAGGTAGAAGCCATACTATGAACGTCCTCTGAGTCATGTGAAGGATACTGGATTTTCCCTGTAGGCAAAATGACTGGGGCAAGTGACGATTTTAGTCTGGAAGTAATGTCACCAGAAATTTATTTTACATAGCTCACTCTATGCTCTGGTTGGATTTGAGACTGTTAATGGACAGTGGGATCAGTTAGAGGACTGTTGCTCTAATCCAGATCAGAAACAATAGGTGGATAAATTAAAGAAAGAATGGTAGGAATGAAAGAAAATCCAGAAGAGATAAAGTTAGTGGAGCTTGGTACGCTTTTTTAATTTTTTAAATCATGAGTCATCTTGGTAAATGTCAACTCTGTTCTTTCACTTGATTAGTCCAAAGGGTCTTGGGAGTCATCCCTGACTATTTCCCCCAAATTCTCCAGCATATCCTGTAGGCTCCCCACCTCCACTGCTATGGCTATGGACCTGGCCACTAACATATCTCATCAAGAGTACAGACATATCCTCTTTTCTGGCCTTACTGCTTCTACCCTTGCCCTCCATCAGTTTATTTCCGAGTCAGCAGAGAAATCTCATTAACACGGACCTAATCAAAGCCTCTGTAGCTTCTTGTCTCACACAGAGTAAAAGTCAAGGGCTTTAAAATGCTCTACAAACCCTGCATAGCCCGAACACCCCTCTCCATGTTCTTTCTACCTTCCTCATCTTATTCACCTGTGGTTCCCTCACTCCAGCCACATGTGGCCATGCCCGTTCCTCCTCTTTGTCAGATGTGCCCCCACATCAGGCTCTGAGTCCTTGTCATTTCCTAGTCTCAGGGTGCGCTCTGCCCCTGATGAATGCATGGCTCACTCACTCGCTTCCTGTATTCAAATGTCATGGGAGTAAAGCCTTCCTGGGACACCCTATGTATAACTGCAATAGTCCCTGACACTTCCTCTCTTCTCCGTGCTCTCTGTGTCTTCTTTACCCCTCTCACTATCTAATGCCTAACATGTTTATTTCTCTTCCTTACCTGTCTGTCTCTACACCAGCATTGGCTATTCTGTTACCATCATTATTCCTAGTGTCTAAAAAAGTGCCTGGCATTAGAGGGTATTCAGTGAACTTTTGTTGTTCAATAAATGAATAAACAAATGAGTTGATTATATGGAGAGGTAAAATAAGGGGGAAGGAAAAAGAGACGTGGTCGTTGCTTCTGTGTGATCGTCTGTGTGGAGGGGCGTACAACCGAAAGCATAGGGACACTGAGGTCTGTAATGTGATGCACTGTCCACTTAAAATGGGATGATTGTCCAGTTTAAAAAAACAATTAAGTCATAGAATTTTTATAGATGATTCTAGAGAACAATTGTTTATAAAAGTAAGAGTTAACCAAATATTATGAAATATCAAGAAACAAAATACAACAGCCCACGCTGGGGCATAGCCAGGACTCAGTACATGCTCAGTGAATGAGTGGGTGGATTTTATGAAAGATTCTCAGGAAAGGAAGTGTGTAGAAGGATGGAGAAGACTGTGAGGCATGGGGGACAGCAGGGCGAAATGGAAAAGAGTAGGGAATCGTTTGTTTATCCTTTTAAAAACAAAACATTTGGCAGTATGTTCAATAGCCAAGTTTGTTTTCCCATAGTGCATGAAACAAAGATATCCAGTCCAGTTCAGCTCAAATGCAAATTCTCAGAGCCTTGCTCTCAAGACTTGACAGGGGCCCTGCTCACCACAATTATTTCGTTTCCTGAATCGCATCTGTGTGCAGACACCCAAACAGAGGCACACAGAGGCAGAAGTGTTCTGCATTTTTATTTCTCTGTTTGTTTCTAGTTTTATTGAGAAATAATTGACATACATCATTGTGTAAGTTTAACACATACAGCGTGATGGTTTGATTTACATATATAGTGAAATGATTACCACTACAGGTTTAGCTAACATCCGTTTTCTCATATACATGCAATAAAAATAAAAGAATAAAGAATAAAGGGAAATAAGTCTTGTGATGAGAACACTTGGAATTTATTCTCTTAACACCTTTCCTGCACATTCATACAGCAGTGTTAGCTATCATAGGTATATTGTACATGACATCGTCACTACTTATTTATTTTACAACTGGAGTTTGTACCATTTGACCACCTTCCTCCTATTTCTTTTCTCCCTATCTTTCACCTCTGGTAACCACAAAGCTTATCTCTTTTTCTATGATTTTTAGGGTTTTATTTTTGTTTTAGATTCCATATAAACTTCGTTTAACATTTATTTATTTTTGAGACAGAGAGGGAGAATGAGCATGAGCTGGGGAGGGGTAGAGAGAGAGGGAGACACAGAATCTGAAACAGGCTCCAGGCTTTGAATGTCAGCACAGAGCCTGATGTGGGGCTTGAACCCACAAGAGCGTGAGATCATGACCTGAGCCCAAGTCGGATGCTTAACTGACTGAGCCACCCAGGCGCCTCTATTTTTGTTTTAGATTCCGTATATAAATGAGACTATACAGTGTTTGTCTTTCTCTGTCTGACTTATATCACTTAGCAAATGCCCTTGAGGTCCATCCATAAGTTAAAAGTGATAGGCTTTCCTCAGTTTTAATGGTTGAATTATACACACACACACACACACACACACACACACACACACACATCTATATGTATTTTTATATCTAGATATGTGTATATACATACATATAGATAAACACATATATACGTATAGATGTGTGTGTGTGTGTGTGTGTGTGTGTGTGTGTGTGTGTGTGTGTGTGTATTTTCCCCTTGGCTCTCTTGCCAAATATAAGTGGACCTAATATGCTTGGGTTTATTTCTGGGCTCTCGATTCTGTTCTATGGGTGTGTTTGTCTGTTTTTATAACAACAGCATATTGTTATGATGATGCTAGCAGTATAGTATAGCTTGAAATCAGGACGTGTGATGCTTCCTGCTTTGTACTTTCTCAAGAGTTTTTTGGCTACTCAGTATTTTGTGGCTTCATATAAATTTTAGGAGTGTTTTGTCTACTTCTGTAAAAAATGCCATTGTAATTGTGACAAGAATTGCATTAAATCTATAGTTGGCTTTCTGTAGTATTGACATTTAAGCAATATTAATTCTTCCAAAAATATCTTTACATTCACTTGTATCTTCTTTGATTTCTTTCATCAGTGTCTTATAGTTTTCAGAATGGAGATCTTTCACCTACTTAGTTAAATTTGTTTCTGAGTATTTATGTTTTTCATCCTATTGTAAATGGGATTAATTTCTGTATTTCTTTTTCAGAAATTTCATTGTCTATGGATAGAAACACTACTGATTTTTATATGTTGATTTTGTATCCTACCTTTTTACTAAATTCACTGATTAGCTCTAATATTTTTTGGTTGAGTCTTTAGTGTTTTTATATACAAAATAATTTCATATGCAAATAGAGACAGCTTCTTTCTTTCTTTTTAAACAAAAATGTTTACTTATTTATTTTGAAGAGAGGGGAGGGGCAAAGAGAGAATCCCAAGTAGGTTCTGCACTGTCAAGCTCAGAGCACAATGCAGGGATAAAACCCATGAATTGTGAGATCATGACCTAACCCAAAGTCAAGAGCTCAACATTCTTTTTAAGGACACGGAAAATGTGGAATTTTCTTTTTTTAAATATAATTTATTGTCAAATTGGCTTACATATAACACCCTGTGGCCATCCCAAGTGACCTCCTCAAGGCCCATCACCCATTTTCCGCTCTCCCTCACCCCGCATCCACCCTCAGTTTGTTCTCTGTATTTAAGAGTCTCTTGTGGTTTGCCTCCCTCCCTTTCTGTTTGTAACTATTTTTTCACCCTTCCCTTCATCCATGGTTTTCTATTAAATTTCTCAAGATCCACATAGGAGTGAAAACATATGATATCTGTCCTCTGACTGACTTATTTCACTCAGCATAATACCTTCCAGTTCATCCACATCACTGCAAATGGCAGAATTTCATTCTTTCTCATTGCTAAGTAGTATTCCATTCAATATATAAACCACATCTTCTTTATCCATTCATCAGTTGATGGACATTTAGGCTCTTTCCATTATTTGGCTATTACTGAAAGTGCTGCTATAAACATTGGGGTACATGTGCCCCTATGCATCAGCACTCCTGTATCCCTTAGATAAATTCTTGGTAGTGCTATTACTATGTCATAGGGTAGTTCTATTTTTAATTTTTTGAGGAACCTCCACACTGTTTTTCAGAAGCAGCTGCACCAGTTTGCATTCCCACCAACAGTGTAGGAGGGTGCCCGTTTCTCCACATCCTCACCAGCATCTAGAGTCTGCAGATTTGTTCATTTTAGCCACTCTGACCGGCGTGAGGTGATATCTCAGTGTGGTTTTGATTTGTATTTCCCTGATGATGAGGGACGCTGAGCAGCATTTCATGTGTCTGTTGGCCATCTGGATGTCCTCTTTGGAGAAGTGTCTGTTCATGTCTTCTGCCCATTTCTTCACTGGATTATTTGTTTTTCGGGTGTTGAGTTTGGTAAGTTCTTTATAGATTTTGGATACTAGCCCTTTATCTGATATGTCATTTGCAAATATCTTTTCCCATTCCATTGGTTGCCTTTTAGTTTTGTTGTTTCCTGTGAAGTGCAAAAGCTTTTTATCTTGATGAGGTCCCAATAGTTCATTTTTATTTTTAATTCCCCTGCCTTTGGAGATGTGTTGAGTAAGAAATTGCTGCAGCTGAAGTCAAAGAGATTGTTGCCTGCTTTCTCCTTTAGAGTTTTGATGGTTTCTTGTCTCACATTTAGGTCTTTCAACATTTTGAGTTTATTTTTGTGTATGGTGTGAGAAAGTGATCTAGTTTCATTCTTCTCCATGTTGCTGTGTAGTTCTCCCAACACCATTTGCTTAGAGACTGTCTTTTTTCCACTGGATGCTCTTTCCTGCTTTGTCAAAGATTAGTTGGCCATGAATTTGCGGGTCAAATTCTGGGTTCCTTATTCTATTCCAGTGGTCTATGTGTCTGTTTTTGTGTCAGTATCATACTGTCTTGATGATTACAGCTTGTAGTAGAGGCTAAAGTCCGAGATTGTGATGCCTCCCGCTTTGGTTTTCTTCTTCAGTATTACTTTAGCTATTCAGGGTCTTTTGTGGTTCCATACAAGTTTTAGGATGGTTTGTTCTAGCTTTGAGAAGATGTTTGTGCAATTTTGATTGGAATTGCATTGAATGTGTAGATTGCTTTGGGTAGTAATGACATTTTAACAATATTTATTCTTCCAATCCATTAGCATGGACTGTTTTTCCATTTCTTTGTGTCTTCTTCAATTTCCTTCATAATTTCAGCATGTAGATCTTTTACATCTTTGGTTAGGTTTATTCCTAGGTATTTTATGGTTTTTGGTGCAGTTGTAAATGGGATAGGTTTTTTTATTTCTCTTTTTGTTGCTTCATTATTGGTGTATACAATTGCAACCGATTTCTGTACATTGATTTTGTACCCTGAGACTTTGCTGAATTCATATTATCAGGTCTAGGAGTCTTTTGGTGGAGTCTTTCAGATTTTCCATACAGAGTGTCATGTCATCTGAGAAAAGAGGAAGTTTGACTTCTTCTTTGCCAATTTTGATGCATTTTATTTCCTTTTGTTGTCTGATTGCTGATGCTAGGAAGAGTACGACATTTAACCAACTGAGCCATCCAGGCACCTGTACTTCTTCCTTTCTAATTCTGTTAAATCTCATTTCTTTTTCTTGCCTGATTGTTCCAGCTAGGACTTCCAATACTATATTGAATAGAAGTGGTGAGAGCGGACACCCTTGCCTTAGAGGAAAATATTTCATCTCTCCACCACTGAGTATGTTAGCTGTGGGCTTGTCCTCATGGCTTTTATTATCTTGAAATATGTTCCTTTTATGCCTAATGGTTAAGAGGCATACTATGAAAGGATGTTGAATTTTGTCAAAAGCTTTTTCTGTGTGTAGAGCATATGATTCTTTTCTTTCTTTCTTTCTTTCTTTCTTTCTTTCTTTCTTTCTTTCTTTCTTTCTTTCTTTCTTTCAATGTGATATATCACCTTGATTGTTTCATGTATGTTGAACCATCCTTACATCCCAAGAATAAATCCTCCTTGACCATGGTGAATGATCCTTTTAATGTGCTGTTGAATTTGGTTCTCTAGTATTTTATTGAAAATTTTTGCATCCGTATTCATCAAGGATATGTGCTGACAATTTTGTTTCCTGGTAGTGTTCCTTTCTGCTTTACTGGCTTTGAAATCAGAATAATGCTAGCCTTATAAAATGAGTTTGGGAATGTCTCTTTCTTTCTTTCTTTCTTTCTTTCTTTCTTTCTTTCTTTCTTTCTTTCTTTCTTTCTCCTTCCTTCCTTCCTTCCTTCCTTCCTTCCTTCCTTCCTTCCTTCCTTTCTCTTTGGAAGTTTGAGAAGAAAATATTAATTCTTCTTTAAAAAATTGGTAAAACTTGCCAGGGAAGCTATCTGGTCCTGCCCTTTCTCTGACCAGTCTCCTTACTACTAACTCGTCTATTTAGAATTTCTATTTTTTCCTGATTTAGTCTCATTAAGTTATATTTTTCTAAAAAAAAAATTATTTCTTCTAGCTTGTCCAGTTGATTAGCATATAGTAACCTCTAAAAACTCATAGAAACCTCTAATGATCCTTTTGGTTTCTGTGTTTTAAATTGCAATGTCTTCTTTTTCATTTACAACTTTGATGATTTGGGCCCTTTCTCTTTTCTCCTTTGTTAGTCTAGCTAGTGTTTGTCAATTTTGTTTATATTTTTAATGAATCAGCTGTTAGTTTGGTTAATGCTTCTATTGTATTTCTACTCTCTATTTCATGCGAACCTGGGATCAGTTTATTCTTTTTCTAGTTCCTTAAGGAATAGAGTTAGGTTGTTTATTTGGGATATTTCTTGCTTCTTAATGTAGATATTCATTGTTATGAACTTTCCTTTAGAGCTGTTCTTATTATATCCAGTAAGCTCTGGTATAGAATTTTTAATTGATTGTTACTGTTTCTATTTCAAATATATCATTCTATTCTCTCCTGGCCTGAAAAGTTTTGTTGAAAATCCACTGATAGATAGTCTTATGGGACTTCCTTTGTATGTAACTTATTTCCTGGTGCTGCTCTTAAAATTCTTAACTTATAGTTAAAATTGCTTTTACTATATGCTTTTCTCTTTCTCTTTTTCTGGGATTCCCATATTGTGGGTATTGTTTCTTCCTCTTGTGTCCTCTAAATGCTATAGGCTTTCTTCATATTTTTTTTTCTTTCCTTTTCCTCCTTCGACTGGATAATTTCCAATGTTGCATCCTGCCAGGACCACATCATTTTTTCCTGCATGTTGAATCTACCATTAAAACTCTCTACTGAATTCTTCGGTTCAGTTATTGTATTTTCAACTCTAGAATTTCTGTTTGGCTATTTTTGATAGTTGCTCTTTCTTTGTCAAATTTTTTTTTTGTTCATGCATTGTTTTATGAATTTCATTTAGTTGTCTGATTGTTTGTATGTATGCTTGTTTGCTTGTTATAGTTCACTAAGCTTCCTTAAGAGGATTATTCTTAATTATTTGACAGTTTATAGATCTCCATTGCTTTAGGTCCAGTTATTAAAGCTTTATCAATTTTCTTTATCTGATTTTTTTATGATCTTTGATTCCCTACATTGGAATACATTTGAGTAATCAGGCTTCTCTTCCAAACTTTTCAAGTTTGCTTTGGCAGAGATTATTCTTTACCAGTTAGCTCAGTTTGGGTTTCTATTTGTAGCTTTTGGTATTACCTTTGTGGGCAGGTAGAGCCTGCTGTTATGCTCTATTTTTGGTGAGGCCACTGTTTGTGCTCTGAGAACAGAGATGGAGGTAGGTGTCTCTGACTGAGAACTGGACTGGACTGCTGGCTTGGGCTCTGCCTAAATTCTCTGGTCATGCCTACTTAAATAGTCTGGAATGAATACTATAGTCAGTACCAGAAGTGGCCATGAAATAGCCTCCCTGACCTCACAGGACAGGAGACCATTGCCCAGGGCCTGAGAAGCTCATTGTTTGTCATCTTGAATCAAGCCTAAGTGTGCACTGGATTCTCTGGTCAGATGAGACCACCAATATTGCTCTGCAGATGAACGAAGCCAGAGGCTGTGCTCTCTGTTCAAGTGTCACTGTGCATAGGGCAGTTGAATAAGCTGTGCCGTTTCTCATGTGCTTTGAGCAGGTTCCCTGGTCAGACAAGTTGAAGATTTTATCCAGTGATGTATGGGACTATGAATTAGATTCCCTGATTGGGTACTGTGGAAGAAGCAATTCTAAAACTGATAAAATTATCTTTTGTCTGATATCAAGCTGACCCATACCCCAAGTTCCATGGCTGAACTGGGACACTAGCTTTGCTCTGTTGACTTTGTCTGCCAGTTTCCCAAACAGGGTCTCCTGTTGGAAGGGACCAGGAGCTACTCTCAGCCATGGATACAAATGAATTCCGGTGTTCTGACTCTGCTATGGGGGCCACACAGATTCTGGGAGTTGTCACCAGCCTTCTGGTTGGAAAAGGCTGCAAGGTACTCTCTGTTGGGTGGGGATGTGACTCAGCACTTTACCTGGGCATGACCAAACCAAGGTTTAGGTCACAGAATTTCTCATTTGAGGATCAGAATCAGGCAGATTTTGCCCCTTGTTGGGTTCCCTGATCAACACACCCCTGACTTGGTTCTACAGATGAGTGAAGCTGCTTGTTGGGATTACTATTTGGGTACTGCAGGTATGAACTCATCCGGTCAAGATCCATGTGCTGGTTGGTGCAAGTTCCTCCTCCTTTATCACAGTCAGAACTGCATATTCCACTGCAGTTTCTGTGGTGTGAGATCAGAGTAGGGGCTTCTGAAAATTGACCTACAATGCTAGGGGAATCCTGTTATCCTCTCTAGGTTCACTCTTTCCACTGGAAGAGCTGGAGGCTAAAAGGAGACCTCTGTGCTGGCCTGGGGAGGTGGGGGAAACGGGACAGCACTGTGGCCAATGTGTAGCTGCTTCTCTTCTCCCCGTAATGCTGTTTGTATTGGTATCTGTGATGAAGGGGGTGCTTCAGCCTCTCCTCATGTTCTAGGATTGTCTTCTTAGCATCTTATTGAAACATTCTTAGTTGTTTTTGTGAGGAGGAACAAAGTCAGAAACAACCATCTTGGTAGTTGTCACTCCACCTGCCTATTTAATCATGAGTTTATACTCTACAACAGCTTTATTTACAGCCTGTCTGCACTGAAAATGCCCACAGCACGAGGATGCACAGTTCAGCCTCCTCTTGTTAGGGTCTCCCTGAGGCATTTGGAACACTGGGTATTCAGGTTTCCCACCTGCAATACGTACACTTCCTGTCTCATCTTTCCTACCTACACCCTGCTCTACACAACAGCACATAGTGCATGGCACCATCTTTTTAATTCTTTCCAATCCTTCCATAACAGGGTGTAGCCATGTGTGTGCGTGAAAGTGTGTATGTGTTTGTATAAATAGATACGATGTCCTTTGGGTAATATGTATATATGCATGTAATGTCTATGCAGATATACTTGTGTGTGAGTAGATACACATTTACAGGTGTTAGATAATTGACAGAAGCAAGCTATATGACAAAATGATTGAGAGTTTCTGTTCCAGAGTCTTCAGATCTGGGTAAAACCCTCACTCTGCCTTTTACTAATTTTTTATCCTAAGTAGGGTACATAGTGTCGCTAAACTCCCATTGTCTGGAAAATGAGGACAATAACGTATGTTTTTTAGAGTTTTTAAAAGAATTCATTAGACTAAGTAGGATAGTGTCAGCCTAAATGTTAGTTGTTATTGTTAAACGTATAATAAAATAGCACTGGAAATTTAACACAGAATAAAGGACAAATATAAAGTTGGAGAAGAAAGAAATATGTTGAAAGGGAAACATAAATCCATTTCTGTGTGTTTGCATGTCCTCCAGTGAGGGCACCTCCATCCCTCTTCTTTCCCTTGGCTGTTAAGACACCTGGGATGGTCTAGTGAGCAGAACACGAGTACTCAGCTTCCGCTCCTTTCTAGGGGCTGGTTGCAGAGTGAACTTTGACCATTTTCTGGGGCTGCTTGTCACGTATGTGGAGTCAGTTGAGATTCCAGAACAGTCTTGTCCCAAAAGGCTCACATGAAAGGAGTGGTGGTCCAGTAAACTGAGAAGGGGTATTCCTACTTCCTGTTAAAACATGGACTCTTCAACCACCTTTTGATGACTCTCTACATAGGAGGCCAAGGGCAGAAGGCAAGGCAAGACAAGGCATGGAAATCAGTGTCTTCTGCCAGGTTCCAGAATCTGACTGGGAGATGAGAAACCAGAACATCCACCTGCACCTCATTTCTGAGGAGCCTGTGTTAGAAAGTAAACAAAGGATCTGGCTCTCAGGGACTCTTAAGCCATCCTCCCTGGAAACCTGCTTCACTCAAAAATGTTTAATTAACATGCTCCCACCTTCCTAAAAATAGGAAAGAAAAATCAATAAACACTAAATGGTTACAATCCTTGGATCAAAGTGATTTTAAATAAGGTTGTGTTCAGCTTTACCCTTTCCCTTTCTCAGTCTAACTGCAAGCAGAAGATGCAAACTCGTTTTTCAGGAATGGGGTACTGACATGTCCTAAATGTGTCATATGAACAAGTTGTCCCAAGGCAGTCATGGTCTTCCCCACAGCTGGATTTGTACTAAAATGGGAAAATTCCAAAATATACTCCCAAAACCTTGCTCCTTTATCCCTGGAAGTGGGATTGTTTACTAAGCTTAGCATTTTGGTGTAATGATGGAATATGGATCCAATTAGTCCAATTATTTTGAACAATACAAGCCCCAGGGCCTTTGCACCTGTTTCCTATGCCTGGATGCTCTTACCCCATATCTTCAAGACTAGCTCCCTCAGCAACTTTGTGTTTTTATTCAAACACATTTTCTCAGTTATGCTTTCTCTGATCCAAAATTTCAATAGCTTATCTTCCTTCTTGTTCTTGACCTTGGTCAAAGTTTCACCTAACCTTCTCTTCATCTATAAAATGGGGTAATGGTAATGGCACCTACATACACAGTTGTTGGCAAATATTTAGACTGTAACATGTAAGATATTTAAACAGATCTTGATACATGATGTGTGCTTTAAAAGTGTCCACTCTTGGGGCACCTGGGTGGCTCTGTCAATTGAGCGTCTAACTCTTAGTTTCAGCTCTGGTCATGATCTCCCGCTTCATGGATTCAAGCCCCACATCAGGCTCCGTGGTGACAGTGTGGACCTGCTTGGAATTCTCTCTCTGTCTCTCCCCGGCTCATGCTCACTCACTCTGTCTCTCACAATAAATAAACTTAATTTAAAAAAAAAAATAAAACTGTCCAATTAAACAGTCTATGACTGTTGCTATTAGCAAAGACCCCAAAAATTATTAAGGACCTATTATGTGCTGAGAACTATACTAACTGCTCAACTTTCACTGCATGGATCAATATATGTAAAGTGCTTAGAATATTACTTGGAACATACTAAATGCATAATAAATACTAGTTCTTCTATTGTATCTCTAATACGCAAACTGTACAGTGAGGTAAATATGATTATTATTCTCAGTTAGTTTGGTGAGGTTATTTACCTCTCCTCAAGTCAGCTTGCTAGTAAGGTGCAAATCCAAAGAGCCACCCCAAGTACCCCACCACAAGGCATTTGTTATGGAGCTACTGACCTGCCTTAGTCATGTTTCCAAGGCACAGTGTTGTTGTTTGCTTATGTACTGGCCTATTCTTGCACAGTTAGCTTTAATAACTATAAGAAGAAACTCTGAAACTTCTTGGATCTCCAAAGTTCAGATTCAATCCAAGCCAATTTTTTCTTTTATAAGGATGAGTTGCATGCAATTTATCACATGGGGCATGTTGATTGAAATTGTTTAAATTGGCTCAGTACAGACACTATAAATCCAGAGCATAAAGCTTCTGAACCGACCTGGATTGGGAACTGAGGTTGTGGCTTTTCCCTGAGGGCTTTCAGTATATTTGCTGCCCTATAAAACCAAATTTCCTTCTGTTCCTTTCTGCAGCAACTGCTGCCTAGCAGAACCGCACCGGCCTGCCTCATAGCTGAAGCTGACGGGTTGGGGAAGCAGCCCAGGGGTAAAGGGGATAAGTAGAAACAAACACTGACATCTCCTTAAGATTTTAGAGTCAAGAAGAATTATTGGAATTAAAGATAGAAGTGGGTGACAGTCAGCAGGTGAGCTGGACAATCACAGATTTGAGTGGCAGCAGCTCCTTCAGGGGTATCCTCAAATAGCACTCACTAGAAGGGTTTCTTTTTGGTTCAGGGCCTGAAATTGCCTCCTGCCTCAGCAGGAGCAGGTCATCACTGCCAAGGGTCATTCTTGAAGTTGAGGAAACAGTACCCTGGATCTGTAGCCACCAGGTTCAGAGCTTGTCCCTGGAGGGTATTGGGAAATAAGTTGCAGAGGAGCATTTTGCATGGGGGCAGGCTACCTATTAAGCTGTGCACTGTGCCTACATCAAACTCAGAGGGAAGCTGTTCAAATGGGGTGATGGGAGAAGTCACCACAGGTAGGACCAGGGAAGGGGAGATAGAAAGGAGAGAGTACATTAATGTATCATTGGAAGGAAAAGAAAACGTGTGACCTGATGGGGCTCTATTAATAGAAGGTAAGAGAAGAGGAGCACAGTCAAACAAAACAGCAGGTGTGGGGATGAGAGACAGGCAGGCAGGAATGAAGAGAGGATGATCAGAGACAAAGTGGGGATCAAGGAGGCAGAGGGAAGGGAGAAGTGGCCTCACTGAGCTGATGGAGATGGGTGATATTGCAAAGAAGATTTCTTCTCAACAGGGGCCCAAGTGTTGGCCCACACAGCAGCCTCGGCTCTTCATTGTTGCCTCCATGTGTCAGGACCAAGTTAATAGTATGCCAACAAGGGTGTCCTGAGCAAAAGGTATGCAGACTGGAGGACCATCATTAGGAATCTTACTCCCACATAAGCTCCAGAGCCTACTTCTCCTTTCTTCCTTTTATTTATACATAAAATGTTCAAATTTTTGTGTAAAATTCAAATATAGGATAAACTACAAATTGATCCCTGGAGGGGAGCTAGTTAAATACCATATGTCACAAAATAAAGCTCATGGACCTGGTTGCTCCCTTATGAGTACATCACAACCTTGCTTAAGTGTCTCATTCGAGAACTCATGGAGAGTGAGATTTTCCAGGCAAGAGTATCAAATAATGCCCCTTTCTCCGGGGGATGAAGGCACAACCCAGAATTAGGGGTGCAAGTAGGGCAACATGGTGGGTACACCAGACAAGGCCTAGGGAGAGCATGTGAGTGTGTGTACTGGGAGAAGGAAATACCAGGCATGATTTCATAGAGTCCCAGCCATATGAGAAGACACAGGTGAGCCTTAGGAAAGAAACATGGCGACTCTAAGTCAGGCTCTGAAGCAGAGCCATCTCCAGTTTGAACCCAAATTTCTCACTCGCCATTTCTCTCCATTCTCTTTTTTTCTCTGTTCAGAATGAAATATCAGGGTTCTCAAACATTTTTTTTTAAATTAAGAAGCTGCTAGTTATTCTGATAAATATCTTAGAACACAATGATAAACTATTGGAGAAAAGTAGAACAGCCTTATACAGCTTTTTTCAGTCCCTCCTGGCTCAAAAATATTCCTCAAAAGTCATGCATTATAAAAATAAAAAATAGGGGCACCTAGGTGGCTCAATCGGTTAAGTGTCTGACTTCAGCTCAGGTCATGATCTCATGGTTCGTGGGTTCGAGCCCCGCATCGGGCTCTGTGCTGACAGCTAACTCAGAGTTTGGAGCCTGCTTCACATTCTGTATCTCCCTCTTTCTCTGACCCTCCCCTGCTCACTCTCTCTCTCTCTCTCTCAGAAATAAATAAAAAAAAAACATTTAAAAATTTTAAAAAATAAAAAATAAACACCGTTTTATGCAATAGACACCTGAATATATGTGACACTATTATATTACAAGTATTCTTCAATTTCTCTTTTTCTTCTTTCCATTTCCTCTTCTCACTCTAAAGCATGAAAGCAAGAGGAGAAGGTGAAGAAATTGGAATAAGAGGTAAAAGAGGGGGATGGAGATGGGAAAAGAGGAAGAGGAAGACAGAAGAAAGGAGAAGGGGGAAGAAGGGATGAAAGGGACATCAGGTTTGGTCATGGATTGTTAAACAGCTTTCATAAATTAAAATGTTGAAAATCAGACACCTTGCCAATATTTTAAAAATTGTTTTATTTTTCTTTTAAATAGAGAAGAGAAATGCTGTGAAGGTGGTGGGGTGGAGCTAAAGGCCAATTAAGTTTTACCCATTAGATTAAGACCATTTTCTGTTTTGGGCAAATACTATCCTCCTTTGAGGCTGGAGAGGGTGGTGGAGTGGGGAGCTTTATGTATTCTCTAAGCAGAGTAAAACGAGAATCCCAGAATTAGAAAATAGGGAATAATCAGATTCTGCTTAATGCCTTTCCTTGCATCCAGAGGGATTACACCTAAGCCACTTAAGCTCAAGTCTCAAGGGCTGTAGTTGGTCCCATTTCTATTAAAATCTCCCTAACGGAAGAGCACAGTATTTTTTTTTAAGAGGAAAGAGAAAAAAGCTGATGGTGGTACTAGTGTAACTCTAAATGATACTAGTTCTTCTAATCACTCAATGAAGCAGTATGTTTGCCATCTAATTTCATCCAAAACACCCTAAACTGAAAATAAAGTGCTGTTTAATAGGCATGCAAAGATGTCATTTCATTTTGCTGAATGTTCTAGTAGCAACTACTAATTATTTCAATGTATTTTTTTCCTGTAATTATTTGAAACAGACTATTCAAAGCTTCCCATTAACTTCAAAAATATTTCGGTGTCCTACAGAAATTCAATAGTATAAATTTAAATAGCTTTTTCCCTCCTTTCTTCAATTTGCTGGGAATACAGCTGCATGAGGTTTAGGGAGGAAACACATCTTGTGCAAACAGAAACAACCAAGGAAGAATAAAAAGAAAGAAATCCCATTCTTAACCCCTCTCCTTATACTTCTGGGCCTCTTTCTTGCCACATTCAATTTTCTTCTGGTTCTTATGGACAAGTTACAGAACTAATCTCCCAAGATGCTTGCTTCTTATACTTTCTGCTGGCCAGTAAGAGGCTAGATGACCAATACACAAGGAGTAGATACACAGAGTAGAATGGGCTAGGAAGAAGGCAGCAGGGAGGAAATGTGTCACCCCCTCTTGGCCATTTGCAAATCACCCTCCCCACAGAACAAAGCTCTAATTTTTATTGATGTCAGTTGTTTGCAAAAATGAAGAAGGACCCAGCCTTACTGTGACCACCTGTAGCCAAGCCACCCAAAGGTCTGCTCTGCTGGGCTTAGGAGACCTCGGCAGGTATTCTAGTGTCCCTCTGAAAATGATGGTAGTACCATATCTCCTCCTTGCCTGATGAAGCTTTCTACCCTGTTGGCCATAGCACAGCCACATGTTCAGCAGCAGCAGGGGACTAGGAGAGAGCTGGTGTTTGGCTTGTTGCTCTAAGAGAGGACACACGGATACCACATCAGAGGAACAGCAGCCAAGAGGATCTTATTCACAGTCTAGCTATGTGAGGGGGAGGAAAAGTGTTAAGTTTGTGAATTGTATTGAATTTAAGTTGTTACATTTTAAAATTGTTTTATAAGTTTAAGGGATTTTATGTAAGCCTTATAGTAACTGCAAGGGAAAATCCTGCAGTAATTATACAAAATAAAAAAACAATGCAGTCAAAGAGTACTGATACCAAAAGACATCAAAATAATTTTTTTAAAAAGCAGTAGAAAAAGAGATAAAGGAATAATGGATTTACAAAATAACCAGGAAAAAATTCACAAAATGGCACTATTAAGTCCTTACCTATCGATAATTCTTATAAATATAAACAGATTAAATTTTCCTATAAAAAGGAATGTAATGGGTGAAAGGATAAAATAAACAAATAAACAAACCCAAGAAAACCAGATCCATTATTATTCTGCATACTAGGCACTCACTTTATCTTTAAAGATGTACACAGATGAGAAGGAATCAATGGAAAAAGATATTTCAAGCAAATTATAAACGCTCCCCCCCCAAAAAAAGATAGTATTGTATAAGCTATACTTATATCGGGCAAAGTAGACTTTAAATTAGGAATGGTCAAAAAGACAAAGAATGTCATTATATAAAGATATACCAGTCAATACATCAAGAGGTCGTAACATTGTAAATATTTATGCACACAACATGGGAGCATGCAAATATATAAAGCAAAAACTAACAGGGCTAAAAGAAGAAATAAATACTAATATTTGGGAACTTTAATACCTCACTCTCAACAATTAATAGATCATCCAGACAGAGAATAAATAAGGTAACAGTGGATTTGGACAACATATGGAATATTCTATCCAACAACAGCAAATATACATTCTTCTCAAGTACACATGGAATAAAATCTAGGATAAACCAAATGTTAGGTCACAAAACAAGTCTTAGCAAATTCAAGGCTTAAGTCATACTAAGTATCTTTTCTGACCATAAGGCTGAGATACAAGAAATCCATAAGAGAAGAAAGTGGAAAATTCACCAACACATTGAACTTAAACAACAGTCTCTTGGGATACCTGGATGGCTCAGTCAGTTGAGCTCTGGACTTTGACTCAGGTCATAATCTCATGGTTATGGGTTCAAGCCCTGAGTCAGGCTCTGTGCTGACAGCTTGGAGCCTGGATGGAGCCTACTTCGGATTCTGTGTCTCCTCTCTCTCTGCCCCTCCCCTGCTCACACTCTGCTTCTCTCTGTCTCAAAAATAAATAAATGTTAATCAATTAAAAAAAAAAAAAAACCAGTCTCTTGAACAACCGATGAGTCAATGAAAAACCAATGGTAAAATAAAAACTAAATTGAGACACAAGAAAATAGAAACACGATATACCAGAATTTATGGGTTGCAGCAAATGTATTTTCAAAAAGGGTGTTCATATTGTGCACCTGGATGGCTCAGTCAGTTAAGCGTCTGACTTTGGCTCAGGTCATGATCTCACGGTCAGTGGGTTCAAGCCCTGCATCGGGTTCTGTGCAGACAGCTCAGAGCTTGGAGCCTGTTTCAGATTCTGTACCTTCCTCTCTCTCTGATCTTCCCCAGCTCGGGCTCTGTCTCCCTCTGCCTCGAAAATAAATAAACGTTAAAAAATATTTTTAAAAAGGGTGTTCATAAAAAGAAATATCTATATTAAGAAACAAGAAAGATCCTAAATAGCAACCTAACTCTAGGTCTTAAGGAACTAGAAAAAGAACAAACTGAGCCCCAAATTAGCAGAAGAAAGGAAATAATAACGATTAGAACAGAAATAAATAAAACCAATAATAGAAAAACAATGGAACAGATTAAGGAAGCTAAGAGTTGGTCCTTTGTTTAAAAAAAAAAAAATTTTTTTTTTTTTAATTTCTGAGAGAGAGAGGGAGACAGCATGAACAGGGGAGGGTCGGAGAGAGAGGGACACACAGACTCCGAAGCAGGCTCCAGGCTCTGAGCTAGCTGTCAGCACAGAGCCGGATGTGGGGCTCGAACCCACGAACCGTGAAATCATGACTTGAGCCGAAGTTGGCTGCTTAACCAACTGAGCCACCCACGTGCCCCTAGAATTGGTTCTTTGAAAAGCTAACAAAATTGGCAAACTCTTAACTAATCAATCAGTCAATCAATTAATTAAAAGTAAAAGAGAGAGAGGGGCATCTGGGTGGCTCAGTCAGTTAAGCATCTGACTTTGGTTCAGGCCATCATCTCAGTTTGTGAGTCTGTGCTGACTGCTCAGAGCCTGGAGCCTGCTTTGGATTCGTGTCTGCCTTTCTCTGCCCCACCTCCCACTCTGCTCATGCTCTCTCTCTCTCTCTCTCTCTCTCTGTCTCCTCTTTCAAAACTAAATTTAAAAACATTAAAAATTTTTTTAAAAAGTAAGAGAGAGAAATAATCTAAATCAATGAAATTGTAAATAAAATGGATACATTACAGCTGATACTACAGAAATTCCAACAATTATAAGAGGCTACTATGAAAAATAGACATCAAGACATTGAACAACCTAGAAGAAATAGAAAATTTCTTACAAACATACAACTTACCAAGCCTGAATTAGGAAGAAATAGAAAGTCTGAATAGAACAATTACTAGTAGAGAGATTGAATTAGTAAGGACAAATTTCCTAACAAAGAAAACCCTGGGACAAGTTGGCTTTCCTGGTAAATTCTACTAAACATTTCAAGAACAATGAACAACAAATTTTCTCAAGCTTTTCCAAAAAAAATTTTTTTTGAAGCAGAATAAACACTCCGAAGCTCATTTTACAAGACCAGAGCTATTTTGATATCAAAACCAGGAAAGGACACTATTAGAAAAGAAAACTACAGGCCCAAATCAGTATAATATTATTAAGCTATAAAAAATGAGGAAATCTTACCATTTGCAACAACATGTATAGATCTTGAAGGCGTTCTGCTAAGTAAATAAGTCAGAGAAAAGCAAATGCTGTTTGATCTCACTTATAGGTGGAATCTAAAAACAACAATTTCAACAACAACAAAAACACAAACTTCTAGAAAAAGAGATCAGACTTTTCTGATCACCAGGGGCAGAGTCGGCGGTGGGGATTGGAGGAAGATGGTCAAAAGGTACAGGCTTCCAGTAATAGTGATAGCTAACACTGCTGTAAGATATACAGGAAAGGTGTTAGGAGTGTATATCCTAAGGGTTCTCATCACAAGGAGATTTTTTTCTTTTCTTCTTTCATTTCTTTTTATTGTATCCCTGTAAGAAGCTACATGTTAGCTGAACTTAACTGTGGAAATCATTTCACAATATATGTAAATCAAACTATCATGCGGTATACCTAAAACTTACGTGACATATATCAGATACCTCTCAGTAAACCTGGAAAAAACCAACAAATAAACAAACCAAACAGGAAAACATAGCATATTTATCTAATCATGCTACTTAATCCATAGCTGCATCTCAGATCAAGAAACGGGGGGACAAGTAACAGAATGCATTAACCTTTTTTTCCCTTTGATAGAAGAGTCTCCACTTTTTTTTTTTAATTTTTTTTTTTAATGTTTTATTTATTTCTAGGAGAGAGCGAGAGACAGCGTCAGCAGGGGAGGGTCAGAGAGAGAGGGAGTCACAGACTGAAACAGGCTCCAGGCTCTGAGCTGGCAGTCAGCACAGAGCCCGACGCGGGGCTCGAACCCACGAACCGCGAGATCATGACCTAAGCGAAAGTCGGACGCTTAACCGACTAAGCCACCCAGGCGCCCCGAAGAGTCTCCACTTTCATGTGTACATGTTTTATCTCCCATTTAATCTTCTTAAGAATACCTAAAAGGAGAATAAAAGGCACAGCATAAGGAATATAGTCAATGATATTGTAATAGCGATTTATGCAGACAGATGGTAGCTATGCTTGTGGTGAGCATAGCATGATATATAAACTTCTCAAATCACTATGTTGTACACCTGAAACTAGCATAACATTGTCTGTCAACAATACTCAAATTAAAAAAAAATACCTAAAAAGAAATCTCAATTAGATGGAAATTAATCAAATAATATTTACTTGAGACAATAAGGAATTATCCAAGGAATGATGCATTGACAAAGTTAATACTTGCAAAAAGAAGCAAATTCTGCCTGGACAGTACAGAAAGCCCAAGAGTCAACTTTTGGGAATCATTTTTACCATTAATGCTTAGAGCATGATCCTTTAAGAATATTCCCACCAGGGAACAAAATTAGAAAACAGGGCCAAATGTTCTCTCTGCAAGGTATGCTGAGAAGCTCTGAACTCATACTGTGGGTTCTACAGGAGCTTCAAGTTGGGTTTTTCCTGCTTCTGGAGAACTTTTGACTTTAAAGTTCAATCATATTTTGCTCATCTCCCTCATTTCTACTGACTGCAAGTATTGGTAAGGGAAATGTGACTATTATATATAACTTAAAGGTGTTCAAAATCCATTCATGTATAATCATCCTTCAGTACTCTCCTGTGCTCACTTGGTGAGCTCTAAGGAAATGGGCTCTAAGATAGAATGTATGTTCCTAAGCTCATTCGAGCTCTTAAATAGCTAAGTGGGGGGATCTCTTTGTTTGGACTGCCTAATATCTCCTCCAATTACTTAATCAATACCTCAACCTAGATGCCCCATGAGTACATCATAACATATATATTCATTGCCATTTCTCTAAAGCTGCTTATCATCCTTAAATAACCTGTCTTTAATTCTCCATAACCATCAGTGAAACCTAAACCATGGAAGTCAGGCTTGATTTCTCTCTCTCCTTAATGCTATGGTCACCCAACTCATTGTTCATTATTTTTACCTGCTAAGTAGTTTATGAACTTTCCTCTTCTCCAATTTACTGAACATATCATCTTCTACTTACATTCCTATCTATCACCAGACTTGTCCCCTCCAGTCCATCCTCCATACAGAATAATTTTCTAAATTCAGAATTTGGTCAATTCAATTCCCACTTAAAAGCCCTCGGTGGTGGGGCACCTGAGTGACTCAGTCGGTAAAATGTCCGACTTTGGCTCAGGTCATGATCTCATGGTTCATGGGTTCAAGCCCCACATCAGGCTCTGTGCTGACAGCTCAGACCCTGGAGCTGCTTCAGATTCCATGTCCCCCTCTCTCTCTGCCCCTCCCCCTCTCATGTGCGGTCTGTTTCTCATAAATAAAAAAGTAAAAAAAAAATTTTTAAAAGCTCTCAGTGGCCCCGAATGTCTCTCAACAGTAATTGGGAGTCTGGACTCCATACCACTCACTCCTTTTCCTCCAGACAGTGCCTAGAGGTGTGCTGAGCGGAAGACCTTTAAGGCTCCAAGGCGTATGGTTTGAAAGTCACTGGCTTACAGAATAAAATGATCTTGCCATGCAGTGAAAGCCCTCCTTGACCTGGCTTTAGTTTATCTCTTCAAACTGATTCTTTGTCGCTTACTGTCTTCCAGTTTATACTCTATGTGAAAAATCCTGAGAAAATAATAAATATTATTTTTCTATATTTGCTTTACAGATGTGACAACCAAGTCATGGCATGATTAAATAATGTGCTCAAGGAGACACAGTGATCATGTGAAGTAGTGGGAGACCAGAGTCCACACTCTTATCACAACTTTACCCTCTGTGCCACAGATCAGACACCTCCCTTGGTGGATATTCTTGAGCAGAGTCTAGATTGCTATTTGTTTCAAAAGAGAGAGGATGCAGAACATTTCATCCTTGCCTTCAAAAAAATAAAAAACTTGCCTTCAAAAAAATCCAAAAATCCAAAAAAGAAAAACTTAAGAAATCTGAAATGCAACCAAATAAAAAGTGCAATTAATACTGCTCTGACTAGGACAGGCAATCTATAAAATGTTGACCTTATAAGGTTGTGAGGATTAAATACAATAATGTATATGAAAGTCCCCTGTAATCTTGAAAACAGAGAGCAGAAGCACAAGTACTCATAAGAGCCAGGTAGGTAGCATATAGGAGTTTAGCTATCCAAGTGGGGGCAGGGTCCTGCACCATTTAAAGAGGCAGTGACTACTCAGTTCTAACAAACTGTTGTCAGGGATCCAGAAAGTATGCCAATATTGCCAACATTTCTGATTTTTTGAAAAAAAACTTTTGAATTTGCGTCCCCCCCCCCTTTTTTTTTTAATCATTGTGGATCAAACAAAGTACCAGGAATCTGAGAGAGGATTTAGTCATTACGCTGCCGGTTTGCAACCTCTACCTTGCAAAGGACTTCAGGGGTGCTGACTTTGGTTTTAGAGCTGTGGAATCTCACAGTGAAAACCACCTCAGGACAAGGGATTTTGGAGTCCAGAGAGCTCTCCTCCCTAGGTGGTGTGATTTTAGCAGCGTCCAGAAGAAGGAGACCCTCATGATTGAAGACAGGAAGCAAACATGATAGCTGGGAATCATCAAACAGGCAGAAAATTAGACGTGTCTGAATCAATCTGCTCTTTATAGTCAAAGGACTCAATCAAGGTGGAAAACAATAAAGAGAAAACCAAAATCAATGAGTTCCAAATGGTTTGTTCTTGAACCCTAGTTCCAAAAGGGAGTCACATAAAATGCTGTTAATATCTTCCCTAGTCACTTTAGTTTGTGCATAGGAAAACAAAAGAAAACACTATCCCTTTGTTCAAAGTTTTGTGCAGGATTCATAAATTGGAGGCTGTCACTTGCTGGAGGCCGGCTTCAGCAGGCCTAGGGATCCTTGAAGGATGGACGGTATCAGCGAGGGAGGGATGAGGGAGCCACGAGAATCTTTCTGGTCACCAGGCAGGCATCTCTGCTCTGACTGGGGCTCAATTTTATTTTATAATTAAGTGTTTGGGGGACTGCACAGAAGTGGTATTTGCCTTAGACAATGATTTCTGATGAAAAATTTCTTTGATATGTAAGAATTTCCCAGAACATAGATTTGTAGAAGACTCCTGCATAACCTTTATCAATAGTGATTGAGGTCGGGGATGTAGATGCTTATCCTATGGGGAAGGAAGGTATCTTTAGCATACAAGACAATGTTTTTAGCATAAAAAGGGTGAAGTTAGTTCTCTGTGGGCAGGGGTCAATAGCTTGTTTGCTTAAGGGGAAGTATTAAGAAAAACAGGTCTTTCAGGAAACACAGTGTTTGCTCCCATAATCACAGAAGAAGAAGTTCCTCAATAGGTTCCTTCACAGGGTGCAATCAGCATATTCAGGGCCAGAATAAGTCACTCTCCATACTGATCAACAAAGATGCCTTGGGGGTTGGTGCTCCAAGCAGAAACAATCGGGTGGGGGTGGATATCGGTTGCCATCTGTTCCGTAAGAGTCGGTGCAACTCACCTTAACCCCATAAGGAGTTATTTCTCAACCTATGAGCTCAGAACTGGCTCCCAACCGTCACTCTTCTGCTTAGAGCCTTTTATGACTTCCCCAACTATACTCAAGGAAATAAAAACCAAATTCAAAAATTTCAGCAGATAATCAGAAACTGTAAAAAAAGTTCAAAAGGATAAAATAGAAATCGAAACATAAAACACAATAAACTTCCTTTCCCCCAAGCCTCTTTACTCCGTCCTTCTCACCCCAATTGATGGCAATTCTATCCTTCTAATTGCTCAGTCCAAAGAACCTGGAGTCAAGGCTGACTCCCCAGCCTCTCTCATAGCCTACATCTAATCTGTTAGGAAATTTTGTCGGCCCTTACCTATAGACTATATCCCCATTGCAAGCACTTCTACCATCTCTACTGCCAATACTCTAACTCCGGTCAGCATCTCTCTCACCTGGATTATTGTGGTGGCTTCCTGTACTTCTGCTCTATCCTTGGCTTCTCTATCAGTAATTATTGGCTCCATTATGGTGTTCAAATAAATATCATCAATCTCTCAGTGACTTAACCAACAAAGTTACTTCTCACTCGTTTCACATTAAACATAGATTACTTAAAGGAGGGAATCTCTTCATTGTAGTTTCTCACCAAACCAGACTGACAAAGCATCCATCATTTCCTGTCCTGTGATGGAGAAAGAATTGCCTAAAGGCCCTTAAAGCTTCCACTGGGAAGTGAAACATAGAACTTCTTGTCACATCTCATTGGTCAAGCTATGGCCATGCCTAACTTCAAGGGGGCAAGAAAGTACAATCCAACCGTGTCCCAGGGATTCAGAAATAATTTGTGGATAGCAATAATGACTATGGCACCCTCCTAGGATCTGTTCTCAACCTACTAGACCGAGTGAACGTTTTAAAACATAAACCAGATGGTATCACTCTTCTGCTCTCCATTTCCCTCTGTGTCAAAGTCAGAGTTCTTATGATTACTACAAGGTGCTACATGATCTGATGTCCCATCAGTTCTCTGGTTCTATGTGTCCTACTTCTCATTTCTTTGCTCACTCCATTCTGGTGCTACTGACCTCCTTACTTTTCCTGAAACAAGCCAGGCACACTTTCATCTTTAGGCTTTTGTGCTGGCTTTTCCCCTCTGCATAGAACACTCTTCCATAGATATGTGCATGACTATCCCCTTCAACTTTTTATCTCACTTCCTTTAAGTTTTTAGTCAAATGCCATCTTATTAAGATAGTATCCTTACATCTGTATGGTTTTTTTTTGTTTGTTTTTATTTTTTTTAATGTTTTATTTATTTTTAGGAGAGAGAGAGAGAGAGAGAGAGACAGCGTGAGCAGGGGAGGGTCGGAGAGAGAGGGAGTCACAGACTGAAACAGGCTCCAGGCTCTGAGCTGGCAGTCAGCACAGAGCCCAACGCAGGGCCCGAACCCACGAACCGCGAGATCATGACCTAAGCGAAAGTCGTACGCTTAACCGACTAAGCCACCCAGGCGCCCCTCATCTGTATGTTTGACTAGAGGTTCCATAGCTCTAGCCACAATATTTTGAGATATTTGCTAATTTTTCAAAGCTTCTTAAAACTCACAAAATTAAAGTGATAGTACTCACCTTGCAGTGTTATTATGAAGATTGAATGAGAAAACACACCTATGAAGTTACATTCCAGTTGTCGGCAACATGATGCTTGTCCTTCATGTGCATAAAATGCACAATGGTCATTTAATAGTCATTTGTAGAATGCTAGTCTTTCTTGGATTGGAAGGAAACTTAAAACTATCTAGTGTTACAAAATCTTCTCCAGATCTTCATTGGTGCTAACTAAAATACAACAAAGCAAAAATAAGCCCAAACCAAAACCAAGTCCCAAAATTTTATGGCCAAGTAAGAGGAGACTGTGGAGTGTCTCCTCTTTTGCTTACTCTTTGGAGATTCAGAACTCACATTAGCATAGCAAAAGTTCTGAGAATCTTTACAGTAAGAAAACCTGTTCAACTTTGTTTAATGCTGTGTTCCCCCAAGTTAATTGACCACAGAACTCTGTGGGTTTTTTTTCCTTCACAATAATGATTATTAACATCTTGTAAAGCTAATGTTCTGTCAAACACAACTTGGGAAATGTTGATGTACTCTAAATCTCATGTTAACCTGAAAACTACACCATAGATCAGAGAGGTTAAGCACTCATCCCATTGTGACACAGAGGTAAGGGGACATTCACCATGACTTGAATACGCTCCAGGATCGGGTTTTCAATTTTGGATATACTTCATAAGAAATAAAGGCATCAAATGTGAAAGACTGTGGCTCTCACAGTGTATTTTCACTCTCTCACTTTGCTCCTTTGTTTGGTTGCATTTGTTTTATTTTTTATTTTTTAAAATTATTTTAAATTTATTTAATATTTATTGTTTTTTTCCTTTATAGTTTATCGTCAAGTTGGTTTCCATATAACACCCAGTGCTCATCCCAACAACTGCTCCTCTCCATGCCCATAACCCCCCTTCCCCTCCCCCGCATCCCCATCAGCACTCAGTGTGTTCTCAGTATTCAAGAATCTCTCATGGTTTGCCTCTTTCCCTTTCCCCAGCTATTTTATTCCCCCCACTCGCCAATGGTCCTCTGCTAAGTTTCTCCTGTTCCACTTATGAGTGAAAACATATGGTATCTGTCCTTCTCTGCCTGACTTATTTCCCCCACTTTGTTCTTCCAGGAAGGGATCCTCTTCCTTTTACCCTCAAGTCCCTCCATCCACCTTTAATTTCAGGGTGCACAAAAAGAGGTAAGAAAAATTTTGAAAGCAATGTCTAGGCATAACTGTTATATACTATCTGTATGTGCCAATGTGTCTTGCTAGACTGTATGTCTAAATCAGGGGGAAATTGCTCTATAAATAATAGCAATAATCACCCCATTGCTCTACCTTCTAGGAGAGCTCACAGACCGAAAGTTACAGATAATCTGCCATTTTCTAGATCCTCTTCTTGCCCTCAAAGTCCTCTGCACCATGATCAACCCACCACATGCTCGTGCATTCTTTATCATTTTCTCCTATTCTGTGCAATGCAGTGTGACAAAGTAGACATTTGCAGGTGAGGTGCAGGTGGCTCAGGCCAAACTTTAGACATATACTGTTGGAAACACTCTTTCTGTCTGAGTATTGTGATATTTTCTTCCTCGGTATTCCTTGGTTTACCAATAGGGTGGAGTGCCTGGGTGGCTCAGTTTGTTAAGTACCAACTTTTGGTTTCAGCTCAGGTCACGATCTCATGGTTTAGGATTCTCTCTCTGCTTCTCTCTCTGTCCCTCCTCTCTTCATGATTGCTGTCTTTCTCTCTCAATGTGAATAAGTAAGCATTTTTTTAAAAAAACTGTGTATAAGGGGCACCTGGGTGGCTTAGTCGGTTAAGCGTCCAACTTTCGCTTAGGTCATGATCTCGCGGTTCGTGGGTTCGAGCCCCACGTCGGGCTCTGTGCTGACTGCCAGCTCAGAGCCTGGAGCCTATTTCAGAGTCTGTGTCTCCCTCTCTCTCTGACCCTCCCCTGCTCATGCTGTCACTCTTTCTCCTAGAAATAAATAAAAATATTTTAAAAAAACAAAAAACAAAACAAAACAAAAAAAAACTGTGTATAAGAGCTATCTCTGAAGTGATATCTCCATCTATATTATTATTCTTGTCTATGAAGATGATCTGTTTCAGTAATGTACAGTCGACCCTTGAACAACATAGGTTTGAACTGCATGGGTCCACTTATATGTGGATTTTTTTCATAAATATATTGGAAAATTTTTTGAAGATTTTGAATTTGAAAAAAAAAAAGTGTAGACAAATCCTGTAGCCTAGAAAGACTGAATTTATAAGAAGTTAGATATCATTGTAAGAATATAGTGCAAATACATATAACATACAAAATATGTGTTGATTTACTGTTAGTGTTATCAATAAGGCCTCTGGTCAGCAGTAGGTTACTAGTAGTTAAGTTTTGGGGGAGACAAAAATTATTTATGAATTTTCTACTGTGTGGGGGATCAATGTCCCTAACTCCTATGTTGTTCAAGAGTCCTCAATACTTTATTCTCAGACTTTGTGCAAAATCGTGTCTCTGGTTGACACATGGCTATTGTGCTGTAGCATATCCTGTCTTCTCTGATCTTTATGAGATCTTGGTTCTGATTAGCTTGTTTATGCCTTATAATTAATTACATTATGTGATGGATAGGGATGATATTATGGGAGTAAGTTGAGGCACTGATCGGAGAAGCACCTTGTTCAAGATCAGATATCTAGACATTTGAAGGGGTTAGGCTTACTCATTTAACTCTAATCCTAAACTGTCTTTATTTATGACCCCTAATCTAGAAAAGATAATGTTAAATACACCTGCCTTGTTCCTGAATAAATTCCTGCTCAGTAAACCACACATGGCAGGGTCCAAGGTCAGAGGCAATAGAACTATACATGCCCAAGATGGTTGCTCCCCAGTAAGAAGCACACTGCCATCACTGTGGCCCAGAGCTGAACACACAAACTTTTCTCAATCTATCTCCTCGCTTAGGCTATCTTCAGTAAGAGAAAGATTTTATGTAATCATAATGTCAGTATATTTTATGTGTAATATATTTCTATGTATTAGTCCATAAGATATGTATACAAGTAGTAAAATATATGTCTCCCAAAATAAGAATAGCTCTAATGTGTTCATTTTCCTGATTACAAAAGCAAGACCTGTCTACTGCAAACTATATGGAAAACAAGGAACCCTATTGAAAAGAAGGTGGACATCATCACCTTATTTTCCACTCTCTACAGGCAACCAACATTAACATTTTGGTTGGTATTCTCCATTAAGGTGTGTGCTCACCCTGCTCACATGCCTGTGTACAAAACAACAGAAGTTTCTCCAGCTTTGCTTTTCTGACATGATTGCTTCCATGTAATTCACAAACATCAACAGATTTAATCAATCTTGGGAGGTGGCACTGGAGACAAAATAAAATCCTGTCTGGTGTGCCTGTAATGCATAGGTACTTATCTCTTATGAGATCATAGAGTTTTTTGAGATTTTGATGAAAGCCATGTATACTTTACAGAAAAAATAATCTACCCATACACTAAGATTTTTTTCATATAACATTAGGGAATTCACGAATTTCTTTAAACCCACCTAAAATTCTCCTGAAGACTTCAGGTTAGAAAGATTCCAACTGTAAAAGAAAAAAGATGCATTTATAACAGTTATTGCAATCTTCATTTATATATTTATTTGCTTACTTATTTGATATTTGTCTCACTATATTGTGAGTGTCACAATAGCAGAGACAGTTTATTGTATTCAAAGATGTACAATCTACTGTCTGGTAGCTAATATATGTCTCAGTTATTTGTGAAATGAATTGAATGAATGAACAAATTAGTACTTATTGGTATTCCTTCTGTCCCCAGAAGTAACTTCAGCATTATATAAATAAGAGGACAGGCCAGAGGAGAAATAGGGTGGGAGATGCTGAATCTATCATTTTGATACAGATATAAAAAAGATGGGAGGAGGAGGCAAGATGGCAGAGAAGTAGAGAGCTCCATACATTTCACTCGCCCCCATCTCTCAAACAGAGAAGGCCTGAAGCTATAGGAACCCTTACATAATCCAGGAGTTTGGGAAGAAAAGGAGACAGAGTCCACTGAAAAAACCTTATAGCGTGAGTGTGAACTGGAGAAGATAAAAATGGGCCGGGATACGGAAGGGGAGGACGGAGCCCCCTTTGCGGGGAGCCACGGTGAGTCGAGGGGAAAAGAGAGTGGCTGAAACTGCCAAGGAACTGTCCCTGTCCCTGGAGAAGAGACAAACCTCGGCTTGGGACACAGAGGGATCCGGTTTCCAGCTGTGCAGCTGACCCTGAGCGGGACGCACTGGTCCAAGACGAAGCCAGGAGAAATCGCTCCTCTGTTCACCAGACCTGGAGGGGAAGCGGTGTGCCTGGAGCCACTCTGCTGCTCTTCCCGCTCGACTCCATTCCCAGTGGGCTGGTGGGTGAGAGGCTTGAAACTGCTCAGAAGGACTCTGCCTGTGGGTTTATATTTCAGGTGATATCAGTGGGGCTCACAGACTAAGATCTGAAAACGAGGCGAGGCTTGTTACATAGAGCAGGGCCCACCTCGGCTTCACCTGAGGCAAATGGAGATCAGACCCTAAGGAGTGAGTTGCAACGCTTGGTTCAGGAGGGGACTGGGGCGCCACAATTTTTCTCCCCACAACCACCAAGGCGGGACCTCAGGGAGCGGCCCGCAGGTTGCAGCAGAGGCTGAGACCTGCCTACACCAAAACACACCCATTCCCGCTAGAGAGTTGCTTTTTTTTTTTTTTTTTTTAACCGCAGCCCGGAGCAAGACCAATATGGATGCACTGCCGTGATTAATTGTAGATCAATTCTTTATATTCAGATATATTCTCCCTTGTCTCATTCGTAACCCTCCACTCTGCTGGATAGGGCACTCTGGTCACTGGTTTCCTTAAACGGTCACATTTAATCCATTCTCTAGATGTATACTCTACACCTCCATCGCTGCTGTTCTCTCTCTCTCTCTCTCTCTCTCTCTCTGGAACTGAATGTAAATGGACTAAATGACTAAATGTTCCAATCAAAAGACAAAGGGTAGCAGAATGGATTAAAAAACAAAATCCATCTATTTGCTGTCTACAAGAAACTCATTTTAGACTTGAATACACCTTCAGATTGAAAGTAAGGGGATGGAGAAATATCTGTCATGCTACTGAAAGTCAAAAGAAAGCAGGGGTACTTATACTTATATCAGACAAACTGGACTTTAAGGTAAAGGCAGTAACAAGGGATGAATAAGGGCATTATATAATAATTACAGGGCCTATCCATCAGGAAGAGCTAACGATTATAAATGTCTATGCACCGAATATGGAAGAACCTAAATACATAAAACAATCACAAACAGAAACTATCTTATGGATAAGAATGTGCTAATAGCAGGGGACTTTAATACTCCACTTACATTTTTTAATGTTTTTTTATTTTTTTCTGAGAGAGAGAGACAGAGAGAGAGAGCAGGGGAGGGACAGAGAGAGAGAGGGAGGTACAGAATCTGAAGCAGGCTCCAGGCTCTGAGCTGGCTGTCAGCACAGAGCCTGACACGGAGCTCGAACCCACGAACCGTGATATCATGACCTGAGCCGAAGTCGGACATGTAACCGACTGAGCCACCCAGGCGCCCCTCTCCACTTACAGCAATGGATAGATCAACTAGATAGAAAATCAGTAAAGAAACAATGGACTTGAATGATACATTGAACCAAATGGATTTGACAGATATATTTAGAACTCTACATCCTGAGGCCATGGAATTCACTTTCTTCTCAAGTGCACATGGCACATCCCCCAAGATACATCACATGCTGGGGCATAAAGCAGCCCTCAATAAATATAAAAGAATTACGACCATACCATGCACACTTTCAGATCACAATGCTATGAAACTTGAAATCAATCACAGGAAGAAGCCTGGAAAACCTCCAAAAACATGGAGGTTAAACAACGCTCTACTAAAGAATGAATTGGTCAATCAGGAATTAGAGAAGAAATTAAAAAATATATGGAAACAAATGAAAATACAACCATCCAAACACTATGGGATGCGGCAAAGGCAGTCCTAAGAGGAAAGTATATAGCACTATTAGGCCTATTTAAAAAAAAAAAATTAGAAAAAGCACAAATGCAAAATCTAACAGCGTACCTAAAGGAACTAGAGGGAGAGCAACAAGAACACCCCAAACCCAGTAGGAGAAGAGAAATAATAAAAATCAGGGCAGAAATAAACAATATAGAAACCAAAAAACAGTTGAAGAGATCAATGGAACCAAGAGTTAGTTTTTTGAAAAATAAACAAAATGGACAAACCTCTAGGCAGGCTTCTCAAAAAGAAAAGAGAGAGCACTCAAATAGACAAATCATGAATGAAAATGGATGTATTACAACCAACCCCTCAGAAACACAAGCAATTATCAGGGAATACTATGAAAAATTATATGCCAATAAACTGGACAACTTAGAAGAAATGGACAAATTACTAAACACACACTCACTACCAAAATTCACATGGGAAGAGATAGAAAATCTGAATAGACCCATAACTAGTGAAGAAATTGAATCAGTTATCAAAAATCTCCCAACAAATAAGAGCCCTGGGCCAGATGGCTTCCCTGGGGAATTCTACCAGACATTTAAAACAGAAATAATACCCATTCTTCTCAAGATATTCCAAAAAATAGAAATTGAAGGAAAACTTCCGGACTCATTCTACGAAGCCAGCATCACTTTGAATCCCAAGTCAGACAGACACCCAGCAAAAAAAAGAGAACTACACGCCAATATCCTTGATGAATACAGATGCAAAAATCCTCAATAAGATACTTGCATGAATTCAACAGCACATAAAAAGAATGATCCACCATAATCAAGTGGGATTCATGCCTGGGTTACAGGGCTGGTTCAATATTCACAAATCGATTAATATGATACATCACATTAACAAAAGTGAAGATAAAAACTATATGATCCTGTTGATGGATGCAGAAAAAGCATTTGACAAGATATAGCATCCTTTCTTAATAAAGACCCTCGAAAAAGTCGGGATAGAAGGAACTTACTTAAATATCATAAAAGCCATCTATGAGAAACCCTCAGCTAACATCATCCTCAATGGGGAAAAACTGAGAGCTTTCCCCCTGAGATCAGGAACACAACAGGGGTGTCCACTCTCACCACTCCTGTTTAACATAGTGCTGGAAGTCCTAGCATCAGCCATCAGACAACAAACGGAAATAAAAGGCATCAGAATTGGCAAATAAGAAGTCAAACTTTCACTTTTCACAGGCAACATGATACTCTACATAGAAAACCCGACAGACTCCACCAGAAGCCTACTAGAACTGATCCATGAATTCAGCAAAGTTGCAGGGTACAAAATCAATGTACAAAAATTGGAGGGTGCCTGGGTGGCTCAGTCGGTTAAGTGTCCAACTTCAGCTCAGGTCATGATCTCACAGTTTGTGGGTTCAAGCCCCACGTTGGACTCTGTGCTGACAGCCAGCTTAGAGCCTGGAGCCTGCTTCAGATTCTGTATCTCCCTCTCTAATTGACCCTCCCCTGCTCATGCTCTCCCTCTCTCTCTCAGAAATAAATAAAAACATTTTAAAAAAACATTTAAAAAACATACAGAAATCAGTTGCAGTTTTATACACCAATAATGAAGCAACAGATAGAGAAATCAAGAAACTGATCCCATTCACAATTGCACAAAAAAATCCTAAAATACCTTGGAATAAACCTAATCAAAGATATAAGAGGTCTGTATGATGAAAACTATAGAAAACTTCTGAAGGAAATTGAAGAAGACACAAAAAAATGGAAAAACAGTCCATGCTCATGGATCGGAAGAATAAATATTGTTAAAATGTCATTACTACCCAAAGCAATCTACACATTCTATGTAATCCTAATCAATATTGCACCAGCATTCTTCTCAAAACTAGAACAAACTATCCTAAAATTTGTATGGAACCACAAAAGATCCCAAATAGCCAAAGTAATATTGAAGAAGAAAACCAAAACAAGAGGCATCACAATCCCAGTCTTTAGCCTCTACTGCAAAGCTGTAATCATCAAGATAGTGTGGTATTGGCACAAAAACAGACACAGAGACCAACGGAATAGAATAGAGAACTCAGAATTGGACCCACAAATGTATGGCCAACTAACCTTTGACAAAGCAGGAAAGAGTATCCAGTGGAAAAAAGACAGCCTCTATAACAGATGGCGTTGAGAGAACTGGACAGCAACATGCAGAAGAATGAAACAAGATCATTTGCTCACATCATACACAAAAATAAACTCAAAATGGATAAAGGACCTGAATGTGAGACAGGAAACCATCAAAACCCTAGAGGACAAAGCAGGAAAGAATCCTTGACCTCAACCGCAGCATTTTCTTACTTGACACATCCTCAAAGGCAAGGGAATCAAGAGCAAAAATGAACTATTGGGACCTCATCCCAATGAAGGATTTTTTCGTGGCAAAGGAAACAATCAATAAAACTAATAGGCAACCGATGGAATGGAGAAAGATAGTTGCAAATAACATATCGGATAAAGGGCTAGTGTCCAAAATCTCTAACGAACTCACCAAATTCCACACCTGAAAAACAAATAATCCAGTGAAGAAATGGGCAGAAGACATGAACAGACACTTCTCCAAAGAGGACATCCAGATGGCCAACAGACACATGAAATGACGCTCAACGTCTCTCATCATCAGGGAAATATAATTCAAAACCACACTGAGATACCACCTCACGCCAGTCAGAGTGGCTAAAATGAACAAATCTGGAGACTCTAGATGCTGGCGAGGATGTGGAGAAATGGGCACCCTTCTACACTGTTGGTGGGAGTGTAAACTGGTACAGCCCCTCTGGAAAACAGTGTGGAGGTTACTCAAAAAATTAACAGTAGAACTCCCCTATGACCAAACAGTAGCACTGCTAGGAATTTACCCAAGGGATACAGGAGTGCTGATGCATAGGGGCACATGTACCTTACTGTTCATAGCAGCACTCTCCACAATAGCTAAAACATGGAAAGAGACTAAGTGTCCATCAACTGATGAATGGATCAAGAAGATGTGGTTTATCTCTACAATGGAATGCTACATGGCAATGAGAAAGAATGAAATCTGGCCATGTGTAGCAACGTGGGTGGAACTTGAGGGTGTTATGCTGAGCGAAATAAATCAGGCAGAGAAGAACAGATACCAAATGTGTGCACATATAGGTGGATTAGGAGGAATTTAATGGAGGACCATGGGGTAGGAAAAGGGGAAAAATAGTTTGGGAGAGGGTGGGAGGCAAACCATGAGAGACTTTTGAATGCTGAGAACAAACTGAGGGCTGATGGGGGTGGGAGAGAGGGGAAGGGGGGTGATGGGCATGGAGGAGGGCACTTGTTGGGATGAGCACTGGGTGTTATATGGAAACCAACTTGACAATAAACTATTAAAAGAACAAAGATGGTAGCCTGTGGTCCCTTGCGGGAAGGGATAGTATTTATTGTTCAATGGAGTGGGGGTTGTGAATTGTACTTCATCCAGGGAGGGAAAGAACAGTAGTGGCCCAGGTCCCTGGAAACCCTGCCTAATGGTTTAGTCACAGGAGGATCTTTGTGCTTACTTGGTGGACGTTTTCTGACCCTGTCTGTTGGGAAAGCACAACCCAGCATTGCCCACCATTTTTCCAGGCTCTCCTTCCCATTTACATTGTTCTCAATTCCACTTTTCCCTACATTCAAGACCAGCATGCTGAAAACCCAGCCTCAGTTTCCCTCATATTCAGTCTTTTTTCTCCAAATCACTGGTGCTGTCAGTTACCAGGTTTGCCTGTCAAGTGCTTCTTAGGTTTCTTCCCACTGGGATCCTTCTTGGGGGCCTAGAGTTCAGGCTTGAATATCTAATGCAGCTGGGCTGCAGAGAGAGGGAAGGGAGTGCTTCATTCTACTGAGGTATTAAGCAATGCACCGAGCCAGGGTGTCGTCTCTTGGCCTTTGCTGCATGTCATTACCTTGTTCAGTGTACTCAGCACTAATCGCACAATAAACACAAATGTGTTTGGTGAGCGGAGCAGTGCAAATCAATAAACTGGAAGGGAAGATTAGATGACAGCCGTGCTGTCGGGTGAGAGGCTCAGGCAGAAATGGGTGGGAATGAGCATGGGCTAGTGGAGTAGCCCTGCGTCTGCTCACCAGATGGCAACTGCAGCCCTTCAAGATAGGATCATAGCAGGGCGCCTGGGTGGCTCAGTAGCTTAAGCGTCCGACTTCAGCTGAGGTCATGATCTCACGGTTCATGGGTTCAAGCCCCTCGTCGGGCTCTGTGCTGACAGTCAGCTCAGAGCCTGGAGCCTGTTTCAGATTCTGTACCTCCCTCTCTCTCTGACCCTGCCCTGCTCACGCTGTCTCTCTCTCTTCCTCTCTCTCAGAAATAAATAAAAAACGTTAAATATTAAAAAAAAAAAAAAAAAAGGATCATAAGAATGTTCTTGCCCCTTGCCTCTTCCTCTTTCCACCTCACAGCCCTTTAAGAGTTCCTAGGCTCTATCCCCAACTGTTAAAATAAGAATGCCTGGCACCTAGTAGGTAATCAATAAACATATGCCGATTTAAACAGAGAAACTAATTGATTAAATTATCCAGACATTTATTGAATGCTTCTCTTCCAAGTATTATGCCAGGTGCTAGAAATGAGATGAGTTTCCTACCATTGTAAATTCTAGACCAGAAGGGGAAATACACACATAATTTAAAAATGTATAATGTCATAAGAGCTAGAAGAGACTTATGTTATTGTTCCATGAAAGTACAAAGAAGGAAGTGACTCTCTTAGCTTATAACGTCAGGAGAACATATAAAAAGTGATATGGGAGTCTATATTTGCTTAATCCACATTGAGGACCTATGGCATGCCAGGTGTTGCATAAAGTATTTAAAATAAAATGGTGTAAAATCAATTTGGTCCCAAAGGAACTTGCATTTTACCCAGAGAAACAGGCAAATGAAAAGGCATTTGAGTCTAAGTGCTTGTGGTAGATTGTAATATTGCTTACAATTGTGTACTCCTACAATACCCTGTAGGAGTATTATGTATACCCATTGCTTCCCTGTCTCCCTGGGAAAGGAGTATGGTTTCCTGCCTCATTCATGTTGGGCTTGGCCATGTAACTTGCTCTGGCTAATCTTGTGAGTGTATGTGACCCATACAATGTCCTATGAGGAATTTTACATTCTGTTGATTGTTCCACTCAGCTTCTTGTTTTCCTATGCCAACTGCCATGAGAATAGCATGTCTCAGAAGAGAGCTACCCTTTATTCATTTAAAAAAATTTACATTTATTTATTATTGAGAGACAGAGAGAGACAGAGCAAAAACAGGGTAGGGTCAGAGAGAGAGGGAGATACAGAATCCAAAACAGACTCCAGGCTCTGAGCAAGCTGTCAGCACAGAGCCCGACATGGGGCCAGAACCCACGAACGGCAAGATCATGACCTGAACCGAAGTCAATAGAGTAGCACAACCGACTGAGCCACCCCAGGGCTCCAAGAGCTACCCTTTAAACGTGGGTCCTAGAAAGGTTACCTGGAACAGACCTGAATCTGATCCACAGCCTGAAGCAGAGACTCATCAACCATCTCTTATCTGCAGACATACAACATGAACAATAAAAGATATTTTTTGGTTTGGCCAGAAGCTACTGAGACTTTGAAGTTGTTATGCAATGTAATCTAGTCCAACCTAATACAATGGTATAGTAGAGATAAGTAAAGAATACAGTGAGAAAACATTCAAGAAGTTCAAAAGTCAGTCTGGAGCAATGGTCAGCAAAGACAAGAAGAGGTGCATCTAAGCTGAGTCCCTAGGAGAGAAAATTAGGAGAAAGATGATCCAGGAAGGGGAACACTCATGTAAGGACCCAAATGTAAGAGCCAGTCATATATTTAAGAGGATCTGACAATAGTTTAGTATAACTGAAGTTTAATTATGAGCCTATACATGTATAGAGTGTGCAGGGCAAGTTGGGGAACAGATTAGTGAGAGACAAGACCAGAAAAACTATCTCATGAAGTCCTTTCTGTGCTATGTCAGCAATTTGGACTTTATCTTTTGGACTATAGTCATTGAAGGGACTTAGGGGGTAGAGGGTTGGAATAGTGACTTCATTTTTGAAAGTGATCATGCTAGTTTCATCTGGAGGACTGCCTAAGAGAGAGAGAGAAATCTTGCAACCAGGGAAGCAGTTGAAAGACTTTTGCCATACAAATGTGGGAGACAATGTAAGCAGAGAGAAAGGATACAGTCTGAAGATACTCAGGGGCCGGAATCAAGAAGACATGGCAATTGGAGATGGGTAAAGTAGAGATAGGAATATCAGGGGACTTGCAGGTTTCAGGGTGGGGGCAGTGAATGAATTCTGATGCCATTCTCTCAACTGGGGAAGTAGTACAAGGATTGGGCTTAGGTGTGGATGATGGGGAGATGAGGGTGATATCAATTTGGGCATCTAAGTGAAGATGTCCATTAAGCATTGGATAAATGGCCTGGAGCTCAGGGAGAGATCTGGCTAGGGATAGAGATTTGGGAATCATTAGTAGAGATGGTAGTTGAAGCCTTGAAAACAGATTTGCGGGAAAGTAGACATAATGAAAAGAAAAGTGTTGGAGCACCTAGGTGGCTCAATCAGTTAAGTTCCCAATTCGTTCAGGTCATAATCTCACAGTTCATGGGTTTGAGCCCCACATCAGGCTCTGTGCTGATGGCTCGGTGCCTGGAGGTTGCTTCGGGTTCTGTGTCTCTCTCTCTCTGCCTCTCACCCTCTCTCTCTCTCTGTTCCTGCCTCCCTCCCACTCTCTCTCAAAAAAATTAAAAATTAAAAAAAAGGAAAAGTGTTAAAAATGAAGTAGAAATGGTTTAGGAATTATTTCTTTTTGGAACCATGGCTGTGAGGCAGGAAGAAAGACAGATGGGTAGTCCTGGGAACATGTTAGGATACTATGGGTTGAACTGAATGTCGAAGTACTAATCCCTAACATCAATGTGACTGGTATTCTTATAAAAGAAGAAATTTGGACAAAGAGACATGCATGCAGAATTCCATGTACAGATTGGAGTCATGCTGCTACCATCCAAAGAACTACTGGAATCCAAAAGAGAGTCCTGGAATAGATCCTTTCCCAGTCCCCTCAAAGGGACCATGGCCCTGCCAATACCTTAAACTTTAACTTCTGCCTCTAGAACTCTGAGACAATACCTTTCTATTGGTTACACCACATACTCTATGGTACATTCTCTCTTTTTTTTTAAATTAAGCTTAGGTATTTATTTTGAGAGAGAGAGTGAGCAGAGGAGAGGCAGGGAGAGAAGAAAAGAGAGAATCCCAAGCAGGCTCTGTGCTGACAGCATAAAGCCAAATGTTTTGTTCAAACCCATGAACTGTTAGATCATGACCTGAACCAAAATCAAAAGTCAGATGTTGAACTGACTGAACCACCTAGGTGTCCCTATGGTACTTTCTTATGACAGTCCCAGAAAACTAACACAAAGGGTGAGGATGAGGTTTGGTTTCACGATTTGTTTTTTTAAATGGCAGTAGGAAAGGTCTGGTAGAGGAAAGAGAGGTTGGATATATAGAAGATAGAAGAAATAATTGTTGGAAGAGAGCCTCTGAGGAGAAAGGGGAAAGGAAATGCAATCCAAAGCACCGAGGAATGACAGCAGAAGGAAACCATGGATTCCATTATGGCCATACAGGTGGGTGTGGATACAAAGATGTTTGGAGGCAAGTTTGGAGAGCTTAGAAAATTCTCAGTTGATGTTCCTTTGCAGTCTCTATACAGATATAACCTTATCAGTGAAGCTTCTCTTCCCCATCTATTAAACATATTATTTTTTCCTTTCCTGCCCCCTCTTTATTTTTCTCCATGACAAATTCACTATCAGGCATACTATGTCACAGTCAACTTGCTCATTTATTTACTGTATGTCACTTTCCAATAGAATGTAAGTTCTACAAGTTCAGGGATTTTCATCTCTTCTGTTTATTATTGTATCCCTAGAATCTAAAAGTATCCCTGGCTCATAAAAGAAGCTCAATTAATATTTGTTGGATGAATGAATGAGCGAATGAATTATGACTTGTTTTTTTTTTTTCCCCAGTGAAATGGGAGGCAATGTTATCGGCTGAGGGAGGAGAAGACAGCATGACAATGTTGAAGACAGGTGTCTCGGGAACGATAGCAGTATCATGGTGAAATGTTAAGGGACCACTAGCAGTTGGAAACCATGCAATTGTTTGAAAGTTGTGATTTTTTCCAAAGGTTCTTAGCAGCCCCTGTGCAGGAGGATAGAAGACACTTGAATGGAGCCAGGGTTGAAGAGTTTTTCAGGTCAATATAAAGGAAATAAAGGATGCATAGACATTTTGGAAACCTGGCAAAAGTATGATTGAAGTATTAAATGATAGGTTCTTGCCTTGATAGAGAAAAGGAGAAGGCAAGGGGGAGGGGAGGGTTGATTGATTGGGAAGGAAGAGAAAATATCCCTTTTGATGTTGAAATTGAGAAACACAGGCTCCATGAGTTGCACATCCTAATGAATGGAGGTGTTCAAGTAGAGCCCATATGTGAAGAAGTTGAGATGACCAGACAGGAGATGTGGCTAATCTCACATGGGGAAGAGTCTTACATTCCATATATAGGGATTGTTGTTATGGAAAAAGCTCTGGATTTGGAATCCAGAGTTAGACTGTATTTGGACTCTGAAACTTGCTGGAGTATGATCTTATGTGAATTATTCTCTCTAGGTATCCACTTTCTCAATTTTAAACTAGAGATAATAATAACATCTTTCTCATGGAACATTTATGAGGATTGAATGAGATAAGATATGTAAATGCAACTACTATATTTAAGAGAATAAATCAGATGACATATGATACTGCATATTGTCTGTATAGAATAAGTGTGTAATAAATATTGGTATTCTATTTTGCTGTTTGTTTGCTCATTTTGTTTTCTTTTTAGCTTAGAGGTTCACTTAGAATGTAGATATAGGCAGAGTACACAAGAAATGGGAGATTTTTGATTCATCAGGGGAAGCTTTTTTGTTTGGTTTTATCAGACGGTCCTCCATTTGGCTTGAACTTCATGTCCCAGCCTTTCCTCACTGGCCACTCTGCCTTAAACAGTCTGTAGCCTCCTGTGCATGATTTCACCCTCTCTGGGCTTTTGCCATTCTCAGTAAATGCCAATCCTCTCTTCCAATTCCTGATTCTTTGAAAGGCTGGCTTAAAATTCAGTTCCTTCAGGAACTCCATATTTTATCCTCTGCTACAAATTGTCTTGGAGGTTGCTTTTGCTCTGAAGTTGTGTTCTCACATCTTTTCCTGAGGCTGACAGCCTTGTCCAACTAGGCTTCCAGGTGCAGAATTCTAGGTGAGGCTTCCCTGCATTTTACTATTTCCCAGCAGCACCTCCCCTGCCTCATCTTAGCTGATATATATATATATATATGACATGATTTCAATATTCCCTCCAACTTGATCCTCACCCTGCTAAGAATAGCTGCAGGAAGTAATGAAGTGGCTTTGAAAGCTTTTATGTAGATGAATAATAGGTATTAATTTACACACACACACTACCTTTCTAGTAAGGTAGAACAAATCGTGGAGGAGACTAAAGGGACTCACAGAGAAAGTAGGTAATGTGGAAATCAAGATGCTTGTCTTGGCAGGAGACTGGGAGAAGAGAGAGGTTCATTTGACCTTTGAGTAACTTATTTCTCTGGAATCAGATATTAAGAAAAATAACTTGAGTCCTTTATAGTTTATGTTTGAAAGAGTGGTCAAGATTCAAATCTTACTTCTTCCATTATTGGGTGTATAACCTAAACTAATTACATCATCTTTAGCTTCAATTTTCTAATATGTAGAATAGAGAAAATAAAACTCACCACAGAGGACTGTGGTGCAGATAACAAGAGCTCATGCATCCTAGGTACCTTCTCACCAAAGGTCCCATCTGGCAGTAAGTAAATGCTCACTAAATGGCAGTAGTGTTTGTTATTGATTTTTGTCATTACTGATTTCCATGGGTCTCTGGGGTTGGAAATCTCTAAGTTTTTTTCAAAAGGTGGATAACCAAGAGCTCTGTCTATAGATAGAAAATAATGTTTGACTTATATATTTTTAAAAATTTTTAAAAATGATTACTTATTTTGGAAAGAGAGATTGCACGTGGGGGAGAGGCAGAGAGAGAAGGAGACACAGAATCCGAAGCAGGCTCCAGGCTCTGGTCAGTCAGCACAGAGCCCATTGTGGGGCTTAAACTCATCAGCTGTGAGATCATGACCTGAGTGGAAGTCAGACACTTAACTGACTGAACCACCCAGGTGTCCCTGACTAATATGTTAATTAGGGTAGATAGTAATCTCTATAATAAAGTGACTAGAAATGGCCATGCTGTAAATAAAATAAGTTTATTCATCTCTCACTTAATGGCACAGAGTCTGTGGAGCAGCTTTCACATCCCCAACATGTGGCTCTGCCTCTGAGTCCAAGGCAGCTGCTCTAGTTCTGTCATCTTTAAGACTCAAGAGTTTTATTGCTAGAAGAGAAGAATGGATAATGTGGTAGTAGAGAAAGGAGACAGGGTGACTCTGGGCAAGGGAACTTGAGTGGGAAAAATGTCTGAGACACATCCATCTAGATGACCTGGAAAATTCTTAGCAAGGCATGGTTAGCCCCTCACCTGACAAAGCTGAATCAGTTATAGCCTAATCCATGTGCCTGAGTGACAAAAAATGTTGCAGCCAATGACATAGGAAGGTGATTATCACAGAAATCTCATAAGTGGGGAATCAAGTGGTCCCAGTTAGGACTGTCATCCCTATCTGGAGGCTTGATTTTAGAAGCAAAAGTCCTACATTTCAGGAAACCACTCAGTCTCAGGGGAAACGAGATTTCATTCCGAAAAAAATTTTCAGTGATGCTTCAGTTACTGCCAAGGAAGACAACCTTTCCTTCCTCCCATGACCATGATGGCAACATACATATGGGTTGAAATGCCATGGTCAATCTCTCATGGCAATACAGGGATCAAATAAAGCATTTCATTCATTTATTCAGCACTTATTATGTACTGATCGTATATCAAGGACGATGTTAGGCATGTAATATACAGGGACAACTGAGCCATGGCCCCTGAGTTCTAAGTGTTTATAGTTGATGTGAGGAGAGATATTAGTAAATTGATGATTGCAATAAAGTGTGGTCAGTGTTAGGTGCTGCAGTAGAAAGAAGCTCAGGACACATAGAAATGCAAGGGAGATGTGCCCAGCAAAGCCTGTGGAAAGTGGAGCAAGTTTCTTGGACATGATGATCCCGAGTTCTTCCTTGAAAGACAGATATTCATTTCTTGGGCAAAATTAGGTGGGGAGAGAAGCGGGACAGAGGTGTGGAGAGGAGCAGGTTGGGTAGGAAGAAGAGGGAAGAAAACTAGCTGTCTGATGCCAAGGGCATCTGGAACATAGACTTTGGAGTTGAGATTTAATAAAGAATTAAGTTGGTTGAATGATTACCCCTCCTTCAAAAACTCTCTACTTTCTCTACCTTCTCCTTCATCACCTCCTTCCAGCCTAGGGTGAGCTGGTTGTTAGAACTATGTGTAGATCCTAATATGTTGCTGGAAAATCTTCTTGAAGACCTTATCCTTAACCTATGCTTAATGTTCTGGAAAGCAGATGGATTAAGTCAATCAGAAGAGGATCACATATCAGTCTGTAAGTGTCCCAGAAGTCCTAACTCTCAGTCCTCAGTATACTTAGCCAGGAAACATGTAAATAAATATGAGAAACTATGAGCTTTCAAAGTGCAAGCGAAACACTTATTATCTCCTTCTTCATTCTTGTCTTCTAAAGATCTCCAGCGTTGGCTACATGCCTCTCTCATACAGGTGTTTGTAAAGCTGGTCTAGGGTCCAGAGAAATTATGAAGTAAGAGGTTCTTCCCAATGTTGTCCATGAATAATATTTAAAGTATTGACTAAGACATTACTACCTAAAGCACTCTACACATTCAATGCAATTCCAATCAAAATTGCACCAGCATACTTCTCAAAACTAGAACAAACTATCCAAAAATTTGTATGGAACCACAAAAGACCCCGAATAGCCAAAGTAATACTGAAAAATAAAACCAAAACGGGAGGTATCACCATCCCAGAATTTAGCCTCTACTACAAAGCTGTCGTCATCAAGACAGTATGGTATTGGCACAAAAACAGACACATAGACCAATGGAACAGAATTGAGAATTCAGAAGTGGACCCAAAAGTATACAGCCAACTGATCTTTGACAAAGCAGGAAAGAATATCCAATGGAAAAAAGACAGCCTTTTTAACAGATGGTGTTGGGAGAATGGACAGCAACATGCAGAAGAATGAAACTAGATCATTTTCTCACACCATGCACAAAAATCAACTCAAAATGGATAAAGGACCCGAACGTGAGACAGGAAATGATCAACACCCTAGAGGAGAAAGCAGGAAACAACCTCCTTGACCTCCACCGCAGCAACTTCTTACTTGACACATCCCCAAAAGCAAGGGAATCAAGAGCAAAAATAAACGATCGGGACCTCATCAAGATTAAAAGCTTCTGCACAGCCAAGGAAACAACCCAGAAAATTAATAGGCAACCAACGGAATGGGAAAAGATAGTTGCAAATGACATATCAGATAAAGGGTTAATATCCAGAATCTATAAGGAACTCACCAAACTACACGCCCGAAAAACAAACAACCCAGTGAAGAAATGGGCAGAAGACATGAACAGACACTTCTCCAAAGAGGACATCCAGATGGCCAACAGACACATGAAACGATGCTCAGCATCCCTCCTCATCAGGGAAATACAAATCAAAACCACACTGAGATACCACCTCACGCCAGTCAGAGTGGCTAAAATGAGCAAATCAGAGAACTCTAGATGCTGGCGAGGATGTGGAGAAACAGGCACCCTCCTACACTGTTGGTGGGAATGTAAACTGGTGCAGCCCCTCTGGAAAACAGTGTGGAGGTTCCTCAGGAAACTAACAATAGAACTCCCCTATGACCCAGCAATAGCACTGCTAGGAATTTACCCAAGGGATACAGAAATGCTGAGGCATAGGAGCACATGTACCTTACTGTTCATAGCAGCACTCTCCACAATAGCTAAAACATGGAAAGAGCCTAAGTGTCCATCAACAGATGAATGGATCAAGAAGATGTGGTTTATCTATACCATGGAATACTCCATGGCAATGAGAAAGAATGAAATCTGGCCATGTGTAGCAACATGGATGGACCTTGAGGGTGTTATGCTGAGCGAAATAAGTCAGGCAGAGAAGGACAAATATCATATGTTTGCACGTATAGGAGGATTAGGAGGAACTTGACGGAGGACCAAGGGGGAGAAGAAGGGGGGAAATGGTGGGGGAAAGGGAGTGAGGCAAACCATGAGAGACTCTTGAATGCTGACAAAAACTGAGGACTGATGGATGTGGGGGGTTAGGGGTGGATGGGCATGGAGGAGGGCACTTGTGGGGATGAGCACTGAGTGTTATGTGGAAACCAATTTGACAATAAACTATTTGTAAAAAAAATAAAAATAAAAATAAAAATTCATTAGTAAAAAAAAAAAGTATTGACTAAGATAAGTGATTAATTAAATCACAGGTTGCCATGATTGAGTCCCCCCAAAATCCTATTTGATTCTTATATTAACATTTGCCAAAACTTAAATTGAGTGAGTTTCTCCTCATGGAATGAGGTCCTGTCCTAGCCAAGGTTTAATCTCAGAGGTCTCTTCTGTTGCAGATTCATTGTTAACAACATCAACAAGTACTTACGAGGGAACCACCTGGGATGCATTTCTTGGTCCTGGCACAAAGAATAATAAACCCTCCTGTTATGGATTGAACTGTGTCCCCCACCAAAGTTCATAGCTTCAGCTCTAATCCTGTAATGTGACTATAGCTGGGGATAGGGCCTTTAGAGAAGTCATTAAAATTAAGTGAGATCATGAGGGTAGGGCCCTAATCCAATAGGCCTGGCATCTTTGTATCAGATCTTTCCCATGACTCTGAACCTCTAACCTGTGTACACACAGAGGAAAGGCCATGTTAAAACAGAAAGAACGTGGCCCTTTGCAAGCCAGGAAGTGAGGAACTGAGATCTCATTAAAAACTGAATGCTGGCACCTTGATTATGTACTTCTGATCTCCATAATAGTGACAAAATAAACATGTGTTGTTTCAGCCACCAGTTTATGGCATCTTGTGATGGAAGCCCAAGTGGACTACTTCTCCCTTTTGGAAGATGTCTTTTTTCCTCCTCAAGTAGGTCTCTTCTCTCAGCTGCCTGAACCCCAAACTTTTCACCGAGTAAGAAAGAAAAGAGGAAGGGCTGATTTCTGCCCTTCAGTCAACCAGAGAGCAGCACTTTTGCTTGGACAAAGGAAGTAGCTGGTCCTGCACAGCCTCATGCATTCTTTTTGGGTTCCTCTCGGCCCTCAATAGGATGAGGGGCAGAACGCATTCTCAAAGAGAGTAATTAAAATAAACGAAAATGAACCTGTGCACCTGAGGCAGGATTTCGGGTGTGTTTGGGAGACCGGTCCAGGTTACATTAGATCTTTGCTGCAAATATGTCACATTTCCTGCTTTGTAAGCAAATGGGCGTCTCTGTCTCCAAGATATCCTAGAGATCCTTTTCCTCTCGAGAAACTAAGGTCCACCTGTTCTAGCCAGTTCACGTATGTAGGGCAACTCCCACTTCTCGGCCAGCAGAAAGCACTGTCTCAATCACCCATACATATCCCAACATGGTTTGAGTGTGAGTGCATGAGGAATGATAAGGAATGATTCTGGAAAGCACCATGGAAGTGAAGAATGGAAGTGTCTCCTGAACTTACGAATAATTAATGGGTAGCCCTGCTGCAGCCCCTCCATTTAGTCAGAACCTTTGCAAAAGGAGTATGGCAAATTGAAAGGCAAGAACCAGCTCCTCCGCCATAAGAGCAGAGGAGGCAAGTCTGTATGTTGGCTGATTCCTACACACAGAAGTGTAGGGTAGGCACTCCGACAGCTTTGTTTATAGCCTCAGAATTACTGCGTATTTAGTACCTCAAAACTGACACCCTATTCAGTATGGGGTATTTCTTACCTAAGTGGATGGATGCTGGACAGTCACTGTGGGATGGATGGTGTTGAGAGGGTATGTCCATCTCTTGGGTGGCTCATCTAGAATCTGGATAGGTACGTGTTTTCTTTTTTTTCTTAATTTTTTTAATGTTTTGTTTATTTCTGAGAGAGAGAGGGAGAGACAGCATGAGCAGGGGAGGGTCAGAGAGAGAGGGTGATACAGAATCCAAAACAAGGCTCCAGGCTCTGAGCTGGCTGTCAGCACAGAGCCCGATGTGGGGCTCGAACCCATGTACCGTGAGATCATGACCTGAGCCAAAGTCAGATGCTTAACCGACTGAGCCACCCAGGCGCCTCTGGATAGGTAAGTGTTTTCTAATTGCAAGTCATGCCCATTATGACTCACAAAATCAATGTATTGGGCCATGGTCAGCATTGTAAAAAAATGAACTGACTAGAATAGAATAAAAATGTTTGGCACACACTCACACACACACACACACACACACACACTTATACACACAATGTGTCCTGGTATAAAATCTGCATTACAATAAAAATTTTGAAAGCCATTAGAGTCCATGACCTTTAAGCCCTTCTTACACCTGAAATCCCATAATTCCATGATTTTTCTAATTTGTGCTGAGCATTTTATGAGGTGTTGCAGGTACAAATATGTTTAAGATGTGTTTCCTAAATGGGAGACCTAGCACAGGGAAGGGAGAGCCAGTTATCATTTCCAGGCTCCTACCCCTGAGCAGGTACTCGGCTAGCTCTTTCTGCATGTTCTGGGTGAGGAAACAGGCTCAGAAAGACTAACTGAGCTATCCTGGAACATAAGACTTCACATGGGATAATAAGGAACTTCTATAATCCAATGCCTGTTTGCCACAGGGAGTTATGGTCATAGGGAATCCATGAGAGGAGAGAATAGGGTGAAATTTCCCATGCAAGCCAAACTGGTTCTTAATGGCAAACTTTGTGAAGGAGACCATCTTAAGTGTGGGGAAGCAGAATAAATGAAAAAGCAGGGCAGTTCAGATCAATTAAGAAAAACATTGACTACATTTCAGATCCTGTGTTAGCAGTTGGAGCACAGGAAGCACCAAATATCCTCTTTCCCAGGGAGCATAACCTCCGGAACAGGTACTTGCAGGAAGAAGCATTTGGGGTAGATGCTGCTGTCTTTATATCCAAGAGCATATTGAATGGACTTAAGCAATTTCCTGACCTGGAACTTAGGGTTGTAAATAGGTGGTCCATGTAAAAAGTATTCTGCCCGCTCCCGGCCTCCCTCAGCTGCCAGGTTTCACTGATTAGAGAAGGAACAATTTATTGAATAGCATGGAAGGACCAGAAGAGCCTGCTTTTTTCAGAGCAGCCAAAAATACAATCAGGGAGTTTCTCAGGCAGGGAAGGGTCTTATTCAGCAACTCGGACCAAAACCAAGGTATATCTAATGAGCCAATGTATGGATTTGGATAAGATTCAACTAGGATGCTTTATGCACAGAGCTAGTCCCAGAACAGCACCAAGGGCCCAATCATCTTTTGGGTGTCTCACCTCTGATTCTAAATCCTACCCATCTTATTCTGAGTCATCTTGCCAAGGCTAACATATCTCCCTAGTGTTTAACTACTGCCCAAGATGTGCTTCTCCCCAACATTTTCTCATCTCTGTATCACATCTTCTATCAGAGCCAACGACTGTGGCCTTGACTTCATTCTTTGCTGTATTCTGTGCTCCTCTACCAGCTTTTCTGTTTTTGCAAAAGCTCAGATAAACGTGTCCTTGTCCATCTCTCTTTCTTGCACTCATGTCGTTCCCAATTCATGCCTCGGAGTGCCTGTAAGGCATCCTTTACACACGGAACACATGCTTGCTCTTCAAATACCTGCCATCTCTGAAAGTAAGCTCCTTTAGGAAGTTTTCCCTGACTATAGATCAGAAAGACACCATCTCACCTTATAGAAAGAAACATCCTTTTCAAAAAATTGCTTCTCAAAATGAATTGGGTGCATCAGAAACACAAGATCATTTGAATGGCAGTTTCTTTATCTTTGCTACGTGGCTTTAGAACAGGTTTTTCCAATAGAGGAAATCCCTGGTCTTTCTACTACCTTCCCACGTGGTGTCTACACACTGGGAGTGTTTAGCCAACAGAGGCAACAATGGGATAGACCAATCCATTTGCACACAGTTAGTGAATTTCTTACGTGTGGTATCCTGCGCCACGCACATGTACTGGGGGTACAGAAGATAAAAACAGAACCTGTGTCTTTTGGTAGCTTAGTTGAGCTGGAAAGGGGGGATACAGACATATTTGCAAACAATTTCTGATAAAGAATGGAATCCTAAGTGGCAATGTTGTGTATTATTCCAAATTGCTCTAGTCAGATGCTCTTGTTTGCTTTTTTCCCCTTTCTTTTCTCTCAGACTCAGTGGGCCCACAGTCTTTCTGGGAATGATCAGATACCTTCTTGGTTCCTGGCTTCCCCTGCCCCCACGATGTGTCCCTGCCTTTCACCTGCCCTGCTTTCCCCAGCAGTCAGAATATGGCTCCCTGAGGATGAATAAGAGAAGTAGATTTCATCCTCCATGCACTATGCTCAGGTCTGGGAAGGGCATCGTGATGAGTCAGGAGCTTGGAACAAGTGCTGAGGATGTTAAATAATCTAAAATGAAGTGTTTATTTTTTTTAAATAACCCAAGTAAAAGCAAAAATATTTTCTAATATTATAAATTTGAGTTTCGAAGTTCTTTTGTTATTTTATTATAGAAATATTTCATGATTATATTTCCAAAAGACTAAATGAAGGTGGAAATACATGAAGTGAAATACGAAAGTCACTCTTCACCCTTCCTTGACATTGACCCCCAAGGTGACATGGTTTGTCCATTGATTCACCTCCATTTCCCTCACAAGATAGTTGTATATGTATACTTACCTTTTATTAATAAATGGGATATTATAGTCATTGTGGTTTGATTTTTTTCATGTAACAACTTCACCCAGAGTTATTTCAATACATACAGCCTCATCCCATTCTTTTAAACAACTATATAGAATTCTGTAGAATTGAAGAACAAATATGTCTTCTGGTTACTATAGTCAGGATTGCAGACAACATACTTGTAGAGCCTCTCTCCATATTTCTCCGAAGTAGAGCACCTAAACATGCCATTGTCGACTCAAAGAAAATGCACATCTAAAACGTTGATTGACACTGCCAGCAGCATGTGAAGTGCTCTTTTCTTACACCCTCAACAGTCCTTAATATGGTCAATATTTTTAAAATATTGCCAATCTATGCAGGCGATGGTGTGGAGAATCTCATTATTGTGTAAAACAGAATACCTGTGCATACTAGTAGACTTGAAGATCTTATATGATTATTTGTGGGGTATTTTGTATTTCTTTTCTGTGTCTCATCTGCTTATCTGTTTTTTATTGGGGTGTTGATGTGTTCAGAGATGCACGGCCAAGTTATGGGGGAGGGGTGTGCTGGCAGCCTCTTAAGTATCCTCACTCTGTACCCCATCTTGGAGTCAGCTTCACAGAGAATCCAACTTGTGGCAAGATGCCTGCCTCTGTTGTAATTCTTTGTAGGACCACCTTAAGTATTCTGGGACCAAACAGATGTTGCAAGTGTAATCAGTTCCACACACCCAAAAAGGTAGAAGTGAAAATCTCATTTTTCTTTCACATTCGTTGATTTCAACCCTTTCCACTAGATGGCAGAAGCTGAATCTGAGACCCAACCATCAACGCTCCTTCCTTTGGGTTGGAACAAGTTCCTGGGGCCTGAGAGTACAAAGGTGCTGGTGGCAGAGAGCATCTGGTCTTCAGTCACCTTTTATCCACACTGCCTCCCCTGGGAAATACCTTATATGCTCTCGCTCTTGATCTTTAAGTTAAAGATGAACCATCCTTTGTTCCCATTCAAGGTGATTTTTACTTACTACTTTAGTGCCTTTATTTGGTGCACTGGGATAATCTGGTTGTTTTGTGCATGTTGGACATGAGAGCAATCTGTGACATGTCAAGTCTGCCAAACACACCACGCAGGTGTTTTCACTCCACTGCTCTCCCACACCAAATAACTGTGTTAAGAAGTGGCAACATTAGGGTCTTGTTTGATTCTTGGCTCCACTTGGGAAAAAGAGATATAAGATTCTGTTCCTGAGTTTTCTGTCACTAGCACATCTGCCCCACACAGCACCCCCTGTCACACCAGGCTAAGCCTGTGACAGAAGCTTGAGGCAGGATGTCTTTCTCAAGCCTCTACCAGTTTGCCCCTTCTCTTTATTTCCCTCTCCACTCCTCTTCTTCCCAAAGCCAGGAGAATCTTGATTGATAATCAAGATGATCAGATCTTGAGAATACGGTGGTTACAAACCCATCTTTCCAAATAGTTTTTCAATGTCATGTCCTAGGCTTTTGAAATTCAAAAACTGAGAACTGACTCCTTTGTTCTCTGCAGTATGCTGTGTCATCTGTTGTTGGAAGCAATGAACATAGACTACCCTTGCTGCTCCAAAATAAGGAGGGGGCAGTTTGTGTGCTAGGTGGCAGGTATAACGTGAAGTTCAAAGAAAAATCAGTCATTATCTCAAAATATTATTCCGCTACACCAATATTTCTTTTACTTGTCTTTTAGCTTTGTTTATGGAGTCTTTTGTCATGCAGACATTTATAATTTTTGTACAGAAAAGCCTGTCAATCTCTTCTTTTATAAATTCTAGGTTTTGTGTCTTAGGAAAGCCTTCCAAAATACAAATTAAAAATATATTCTTTGCTATTTTCTTCAAAGACTTAAAGAATTTTGTTTTTTACCCTAAATTTTTCATCCCATCTTAAGTTAATTTTGTACATATTCAAGAAAGGAAGAGTCTCTCTCTCTCTTTCTCTCTCTCTCTCTCGGGTAGACAATTATCATTTTCCTAACCGTTTATTTCATAGCCAATTTCTTCCCCAATTATTTAGAATGCCATCTTTAATATTAACTAAATTCTGGTAGGCACACATATCTTCTTCTAAACTCTATTCCAGAGTATTTCAGACACAGAGTAAGAATGGGATGGGAGTTTTAGGTATGTTTTTTCTTCAATTGGCTTCCATTTCTATGTATATTTCATGAAGATGAATGTGATTCACATGTTTAAAGATAATATGTTTTCATGCAACATGCCTCTAAATTTAAACAAGCAGCTTCATTTTTGATCCACCTCTAAAAAACCAGTGAACTCTTCCAATTCTGGAGGTAAACAAATGGTTATGCTAGACTACTAAGACATTTTAAAAGGAATATTGACTGTATGCAATTTTGTATATAAGACTCCATCGTATTCTTTTAAAATACTGGTAGATACATTCTGAAATTTATTTGATGATTTTTCTTCTGTTTAGGATTTCTGCATAGTCAATGTTAACAATTCCATATTCCTAAAAAATTTTCTATTTCATTTAGGTATTTATAAGTATTGGCTTAAAGATGTACCTAGCATTCTCCCAATATTTAAAATTTAGTTGATGACTTCCTTCTTATTTATAGTGTGTGCTTGTATCATATATTTCCTTTGATCACACTAGCCTGAGTTTTAGCTATGATATTAGTCGTTTCTTTTTCTCTAAAGGCTACATTCTTTCTCTCTCTCTCTTTTTTTTTTTTTTTTTTTTTAGTGTTTGTTTAGTTATTTTTGAGACAGAGACAGAGCATGAGCAGGGGAGGGGCAGAGAGAGAGGGAGACAGTGATTCTAAAGCAGGCTCCAGGCTCTGAGCTGTCAGCACAGAGCCCAATGCAGGGCTTGAACTCACAAACTGAGATTATGACCTGAGCTGAAGTCGGATGCTTAGCTGACTGAGCCACCCAGGCATCTGATATGAGTCTCTTCAAATAACAAGATTTTATTTTTATTAATCAGGTTTTCTTTTTTAATTGCTTCTTTTATATCTTCTTCCTCTTATTGTTATTCATTTCTTCCATTGACTCTACTATTTATTTTCAAATTTCCTATTGTAGCCAACATTGGCCAGTTGCTATATTTCTGGCCAATGAAAACTAGTAGGATTTGGGGGAAACATTTGCTTTCCTGATGCAGAGGGGTGGACAAAGGCTAATATACTCTTTACTTTTCCCTTCCTTTCTGTTTGGTATATGAATGCCTGGAGAAGCAATAGACCTCAGGAGAGATAAGGCAAAGGCTAATAGACTTGCAAAAACATTAGCCCTAATACTACTTAACCACTGAACCAATACCAGGAAATGTCTATCTCTGGACTTCTTTTCAAGCAAAGAAAACAGTAGCAACAACAACTTGCTTTCTCTTTATAAGACACTGCGTTTAGTTTTTTGTTTGTTATTTCTATAACTATTCCTAATAGACATGTATGTGTCCTGAATTCATTTCTAATTTTCTGGTTACCTGATGTCATATAAGGCTATAAATTTTGTAGGCCACATTCCATATGATTTAATCTATAGTGTCCTAATTCTTTCATAAATATTTTGTAATCTTCACTTGAATTCCTGTTTAAACTAGAACTTTTCCCCTTTCAAGTAGTTTTTCTTATTTCTCTGTTAATTTCTAAGTTTATTGTATTTTTTTAAGTTTATTTATTATTGAGAGACACAGAGACAACCTGAGTGGGGGAGGGGCAGAAGGGAGGGAGAGAGAGAGAGAATGCCAAGCAGGGTCCTCACTGTCAGCACAGAGCCCGGTGTGGGGCTAGAACCTACAAAACCGTGAGATCATGACCTGAGCCGAAACCAAGAGTCAGACACTTAACTGACTGAGCCACCCAGACGCCCCTAAGTTTATTGTATTTTGATCTGAGATATGTATTGAGGTATTTTGACCTGAAGATATAGTTGATTTGTAAAAATTCCACTGTGTTTGAAAGGATGAACATTCTCTATTTTCATAATTCAAAATTCTTTATGTATCTATCATTTGCCGATTTATCTATGTATCTATGTCTATCTATCTATAGTATTTATTTTCAGATGGTTAATTTGTTATTAGAATCTTCTGAGTACTTTTTTTTTGCCCACTTGTTTTCTCATGTGTTTAGTTTTTGAGAGTTCTATTAATATTTTTACATTAATTGTGGGGTTCTCCATTTGTCTTTGCATATACAATGGTTTTTATTTTGTAATCATTTTGTTCATTTCACTGAAGTTCATGACTATTATTTCTTCTTGGTGGATTGTACTATTTATTCCATGAGTACCACCTTTTCTCCTACTTTGTCTTCCCACCTAGATTTGTTTCTTTTGATATCAATATCATTGTACCTGTTTTTGTTATTATTTTCCTGGTATATTAATAAAACTTGTGTGTTGTTTTATTTTTTATGTATCATTACTAAATAGCCTAAAACCAAATTTTATCCCAATATGCAAATCTCTATGTTTTAACAAGGAAAGTTAATAGACTCATAATTATTGGTAGTGAAATCTTTTTTAAAAAAAAGTTTTTTATTGTTTTATTTATTTCTGAGAGAGAGAGAGAGACAACATGAGCAGGGGAGCATCAGAGAGAGAGGGAGACACAGAATCTGAAACAAGCTCCAGGCTCCGAGCACAGAGCCCGATGCGGGGCTCAAACCCATGAACTGTGAGATCATGACCTGAGCCCAAGTTGGACAGTTAACCGACTGAGCCACCCAGGCTCCCCCAGTAGTGAAATCTTAGTACTTTTTCTAGTTATCTATCTCTCTGTTTTCTATTTATCATTCATTGTAGTTGCTTAATTAGCTCTGTCTCGTATTTTTAATTTTTAAAAAAATTTTAATGTTTATTTTAGAGAGAAAGAGAGTGTGAGTAGGGGAGAGGGCCATAGACAGAGAGAAAGAGGAAATATTAAGCAGGCTCCATGCTCAGCAGGGAGCCTGACACAGGGCTTGCTTCTACTACCTTAGGATCATGGCTTGATGTGAAATCAAGAGTTAGAAGCTCAGCAGACTAAGCCACCCAGTAGGCACTCAGATTTTTTTTTTATCATATCAAGTTGGTTTTTTGGGTTTTTTTTTTTTTTTTTGCAGATTATCCATATATCTTTAAGACACGAAATTCAATGTACTTTTCTAAAAATATGTAAACTTTATCTAGGGATATTTCCTTTCTTTAATAACTTTTCCTTAAGAACACAGAATCTTAACTTTCTAGTTTTCTCTTCCATTCCTCTCCACCCATCAAAACCCTTGGCCTCTCCATGTTAAGAGCATCTGATATTTGAGTTTTGGATATTAAGTCCCCCCCCCCCCAAACCATAAAATCAACAATTATTTAGATTTAACTGTAAATATTACTGGTTTCTTTCTACTATTACTTGTATCTGTATCACTTTGGTACTTGGAGTATACTTCCTTATCTCCTTGATTTCTTTTCTAATAATCACCATGTTGGAGAAACTGTCTTGTTATTTACCAGTATCTGGTGAAGTTGTCCTATAGCATAGTACCTGAGATGAGGTTTTTTTTTTTTTTTCCTAGAATTCAACTTCTTCTTGCTATCCTGTGGCATTCCTTAGTTCAGATCCTTCTCATTTTTTCGCCTAAATTCTACTTTTGGTTTCCTAAATCGAGTCTCTTCCCCTATATGGACTTAGCATGAGCTAAAGCAAACAAACAAACAAACAAACAAAAAAGCAAAAAATTAAAAATAAAGACAAAAATTCTGCCTTAAATTCTGGAGTTGGTCTTGTCAGTTAGTATCGTTTATCTTGATTAATTCAATATTCATTATATTTATATTGCTGGTCAGTCTATCACTTTAACTGTGAGCTACTTCAGGAAAAACCCCAAATTTACAAATAGCTGTATTTTTAGTACTTGCAAACTGTCTAGTCCATACATCAAATGAATGAATGTGTCCCCATAGATGACAAGGATCCACTGTTACTGTATCTCGGTAAGAAACAGCCTATCCAGAGAAGGACAGATACCATATGTTGCACGTATAGGAGAATTAGGAGGAACTTAATGGAGGACCATGGAGGAGAAGAAGGGAAAAAATAGTGGGGGAGAGGGAGGGAGGCAAACCATGAGAGACTCTTGAATGTTGAGAACAAACTGAGGGCTGATGGGGGAGGGGGGAAGAGGAAGGGGGTGAGGGGCATGCAGGAGGGCACTTGTTGGGATGAGCACTGGGTGTTATATGGAAACCAACTTGACAATAAACTATCTTGAAAAAAGATATCAAAAAAGAAAAAAGAAAAAAAGTGAAAGAAACAGAGCCTATCATGGTGTCCAAAGCCGGGGCCCAGTAAATACATGTTGAGAGTTTGATTGATTTGTGAATACGTATCTTAAAGTCTCTTTTACTTGGTAGAGAAACATAATAAAGTAGTATATTACACTTAAAGGAAATAAAACCATTCTTTATTTTCACAACATGACCAGTGATCTTCTAACATAAGGACATCATTTGCACTCAATGATTGTAGCGTGAGGGCCGAGTTCAGGCCTCAGGGGTTTCTCTTCTGATTTGATTACACCACATCACCCTGATCTTGCTGCTCACTTCTCCCTTCTGTAAGATGGGAAAGAAAAATAGAGGTGAGAAAAGCATGCTGCAACAACTAATAGAAACATACTGAAGTTTTGCTTGTATTTTCAGTACTTTCACTTTCATGTATGACTTAGATTGAACTACAATTGTAAATGAAGTAAACATAAATGGAAAAGAAAGAGGGAGAGTATATTTGTGAGTGTGGATGTGTGGGTGTGGATATGCAGATGTATAACTGTTCTTCCAGCTTTTATTAAGAATCACACCTCTCAAGATGTGGTCTATCTATACGACGGAATACTACATGGCAATGTGAAAGAATGAAACCTGGCCATTTGTAGCAACATGAATGGGACTCGAGGGTGTTACGCTGAGTGAAATAAGTCAGGCCGAGAACGACAGATATTATAGGTTTTCACTCATATGTGGAACAGGAGAAACTTAACAGAGGACCATGGGGGAGGGGAAGGGGAAAAATAGTTAAGGGAAGGGAAGGAGGCAAACCATAAAAGACTCTTAAATACTGAGAACAAACTGAGGGTTGATGGGGATGGGAGAGAGGGGATAATGGGTGATGGGCATGGAGGAGGGCACTCGTTGGGATGAGCACCAGGTGTTATGTGGAAACCAACTTGACAATAAACTATATAAAAAAAATCACACCTCTTGCCCCGTGTCGGTGCCTTACTTGTGCAGTGACATTTCTACAAACATTTCATTTCTAATAACATCAAATACAAACACACTCATTAAAGCCGCTTTGGCTCATAGAAGCCTCTGTGACTGCATGATAACACCCCTGGATTGCTGTACCAGGCACGAACCATGTCTATTTGTGTTCATTTCTATTAATAGTGACAGGAGGGTGTGCACGGAGGTCCCCAGAATCTCCAGTTCTCCTGGACACAGAACTCCCTATTGAGTGGGGTGGGTGCAGCAACACAATTCTGCCTGGAACCATTTCTTCTTCCATATCTAGTAGCCAGTTTCAACAAATTTTGATATTTTATTGGTATATGCCACCTCTAGAAAGCTTTTTTGGACTAAAAACGAAGATATATCGAAGCCCAATTCATCTGTCAAGTCAAGAATCTACTCTTAATTTAAAAAGAGAAAAAAGAAAGAAAAAGAAATCACAATTAGAGCAAATAAAAATAACAATTTTAATGTAAAATTCATCTTTTGTTTCCAAAAAAGTTTCCCCCGAATACTTATATCTGTCCACTTGATTGAAAAATAATGCTCTTCTAATAGGAGAATCAATATATACTCTGTGGCTACTGAGTGCCAGTGGTTTTACATATATGCTGCCTTTAATCCTATGAGGCTATTCTTACTCCCTAGTTCACTAATGCAGGGTCTACAGCTGAGCAGACTCAAATCTCCTGTAAAAGAAAAAAAAAAAAAAGCAGAGTAGGGACTTGGGGAGAATCTAGCTCTGCCTCACTAAGACCATACATCTATTCTGCCTTTAGACCTCTGATCTGTCTTGATACTTTCTTCTCTTATAATGTGGCATTTCTGTTACTGTTTTTACTATCATCATTACATTATCTCTGTGTTTGTGATATTTTCTTTTTTTGCTCTGTATTAATGATAACTGATGCCTGAACCATAGAACAAGGGCAGGGAGTTAAGGAATCTGGGTTCCAACTCCACCTTCACTACAGCCTCATCATTTTTGACTGGAAGCTTCTCTTTTCATTCTCTCTCTTCATGATATCTGGGTTCTATTTCTGTCCCCATCACTTTTCTAAGATTACTTTCAGACCTAACATGCTATCATTTTCTCTATCTCAGTGTCCTATCCCAAAGCAAAAACGACAGTAACACATATTGCAAATATTTTATGAGAACATTAGGAAATAGAACATGCCAACACGCTTTGAAAATAGAAATTCAATTTTGAGAAAGATGTACAAGCATTAGTGTTGTGGTTCTGTCCGTAACGATAGTCACAGAATAATTTGCAAAGGATTTTAAAAACTCATTGATTTTATTTCCCTGCCATTTAGTCCTTACATCATCCTAATCTAAAGCTCACACAGAATGGTGAGAATGACCTGCACACAAGGGAGGGACAATGGATCACAACTCTAAGAGAGACAAAGGACAGACTGTATGGGGAGGTGGCTCAGAACACTCAGGAATGATTCAGGCAACTGTCTCTGTCTTTCTTCTGGGCATAAATCAAAGACTCTAGCTTTCTAGGCTGCCAATTCAACACCTTTTATAGGCACTTAATTCACTCAGAAATTAAAAATATATACATACTCCTTACAGAAAGTACCATTATTCTTCAGCATGACACATGATTTGATTTTAAGCCTTTATATGTCTCTTCTATATCCTACTGTGGGTTAGAATCAGTCAAATGTCTATGATGAATAGCTATTGCTGCCTGGGCTAGTCACCTCCCACATAGACCCTGTTGATACCCTCCTGGAAGAATCTTTATGTCTTCATCTCTGCAAAAGTCATCAATGGAGCTGACAGAGGCAGCACATGGACAAGTCGGTGGCTTGATGAGAATACACCATGCCCTCTTACCACCAGATCTTCTGTCTCCTGCTGCCAGAGGCCGACTCCAGCAGGTCCAGGGGTCCCTGAAGGATGGACAGTGTCGGTGAGGGAGGGATGAGGAAGCCACGAGAATCTTTCTGGTCACCAGGCAGGCATCTCTGCTCTGACTGGGGCTCAACTTTATTTTATAATTAAGTGTTTGGGGACTGCACAGAAGTGGTATTTGCCTTAGACAATGATTTCTGATGACAAACTTTTTTTGATATGTAAGAATTTCCCAGAACATAGATTTGTAGAAGACTCCTGCATAACTTTATCAATAGTGATTGAGGTAGGTGATGTAGATGCTTATCCTATGGGGAAAGAAGGATCTTTAGCATACAAGACACTATTTTTCGCATAAAAAGGGTGAAGTTAGTTCTTTGAGAGCAGGGGTCAATAGCTTGTTTGCTTAAGGGGAAGTATTAAGAAAAACAGATCTTCCAGGAAACACAATGTTTGCTCCCATAATCACAAAAGAAGAAGTTCCTACAATAGGTTCCTTCACAAGGTGCAATCATCATATTCAGAGCCAGAATAAGTCACTCTCAATACTGATTGACAAAGATGTCTTGGGGGTTGGTGCTCCAAGCAGAAACAATTGGGTGATGGTGGATATCTGTCGCCATCTGACCCTTAAGAGTCTATGCACCTTACCTTAACCCCATAGGGAGTTCTTTCTCAACCTATGAGCTCAGAAACGGCTCCCAACATCCTGCCTTGCAGAGAAATATTCAGAGTCACTAAGATAGCTGAGTTCATAATCCTTGGCAAATCCAGCCCCTCAAGTTTCTATCCTCACCCTCTCCTCTCTTTTCCCTACATCCATATACCTCACACACTCTTTTGATCTCACTGTCACCCCTTCTTTTGTAACTTACACTTTATAAGAAACCTCTTCACCCTAAACTTTCAATAATAGACAACAGCTTAATTTATCTACCACTTCTGGGTAAGATTTGAAACTTTCAGTTACAAAGAAGGAAGACAATTTTGGGTTGGAAGAGAAATCCAGGGAATATTACTTGAGCAGAAAAGTTTTCACAAGGAGATATTCAATCAAACTTTGAACCAAAGCATCTAGTTATACTCTGGAATAAAATAATTAACACTGGACAAGGGGTCAAAAGAGTTTACTCCCAGTTCTAACTCTAACTTGTATAAATTTAAGCATGTTATTGCCCTTCTCTGGACCACTTCTCAGTATGAAATGAGTATGAGACACTGACAGAAATGTTCCCAAACTGTTTATTTCACAATGCTGTTCAAATCTGACTGATAAAGCTCAGCATGGTTTTAGATAATATTAAGATATTATGAGGTCAAGTCATGCAGAAATTCATAAAGCTTTCTTCAGACCAGACTTCTCCTTCCCATCAAGTTTTTGAATTAGATATGTACATGGAGAGAAGTGATCAAAGGCAATAAGATGACATGTAATTGTCAAATAAGCTAAGTCATCAACTCCAATATAAGGAAGTAGGGCTGGCCCAGGTATCTCAAGAATGTTCCCACCTTCCTCTAAGTTCAAGCTTGATTCCCACCATTGTACTATGCTCTGTTAACTGCCTGTGGACAGTGGGCTACAAAGAAGAGTTTGCTGGGGCCTGTGTATGTGCCAGAGTCACTCGTGCATGTGACCTGCTAAAAGCCCAGGGGACTCTGTCCCAGGATCTGACCAATTAGAGTGGGAAAAGCAAAGGATGGGAAACTGTCCAAGTCCACAGGGCAGGGGACTGGACTGGAGTAGGGGAGTTTCCTTTGAGAGAGTGATTTGATTTACTATGCATTCTGCCATATGGGTCACCAGAAATACAGATTTTTATTGCTTTCACTTTCTTGTTCAGAATCAACAGCAGCTATGCTTCTCAAATTCTGTTCCAGTCTCTTAGACATTCAAGACCCTCCAGTTTTGACCCAAACTACATGCACTCTCAATTCTTTGGACACACAGCCTCAAATCCACCCGAGCTGGATAACCTTGATTCCCACAAGCACCATGTTTACCTCCAACCTTTCACTGAGCCATTCACTTCAGTTTGAATAAACTCCCAACTTCTCTTTTTTAAAGTTGATCAAGGCAGATGTCTTTCATATAGCTCTCACTGATCCCATAAGGCTGCTGTGACCTTTCTGCTTTGAGTCTCAGTTTTATTTAGAATATAGGCAAGATTGGGGGTGGGAGAAGAACAGAGTATTAGGTGTTCAGAAGATCTGACCACATATTACCTGGGCAACTGTGGACAAGTTAGTTACCTTCTTTACTTGCACATTAGGGGTAATGATATTCACCCTCTAAGGACACTGTAAGGGCTAAGTAAGAAGGTACATATGAAATAACACAGTCCATGGCACATGAATTGTTCATTAAATGGTAGTTCACTCTCTGCACCCACATATTTAGAAAGAGGAGGAATCTGGTCCATCTTGACGCCCTCTATGACCTTACTTTAATTTCAATTTAATAATAACACTGACTATTCATTTAATAAAATATAGGGCCTCAGATGTCTACATCTCTACCTAAGGTATCATATTATATCCAGATATTTGCAATATATCAGGGAAAATAATGTAGGAAGAAGAAGGAAGCAAAGGAAGTTTGTATTCAAACACCCGCCACATGTACCCTCTCAGTTTCTACTCTTTCAGTTGCAAGTAACAGAAACTCAAGTCAAAATAACAAGCAAATAGGGGAACCAGGCAGTCTGAGGGTTTGTGTCTGCCTTCAGGCATGACTCATCCTACTTTCAGGGATGCCCTCTCGTCTTGGTTCTACTTTCCTTTTTGTTGACTTCATTTCCTTGCAAACTTTCTCCGCCTGTAAGGAAAGATACCCCTAGTAGCAATGCCTCTTTCCAAAAACACCTGGAAAACTCTCAGTGAAGAAACTGATTGGCCAGGTCAGAGTCATTGTCCACTTCCACACCAAGAGTTTAGCAGAGCAGCCATGATGAAACCACATGGAACGGATTCTCTGATGGACAAAGGAAGGAAACTGTGCCAGGCACCCAAAGACATCGCTCTAGTTCTTGTCCAAGATGGTGATGTGAGAAGACCCTGGACTCAACACCTTACCAAATCTACACCTATTTATATGGCAATTCCTCCTGAAGAAGAACCGAAGGGTGACTGAACAGTTTCTGCACAATACAGGTCGAGAGACCACATGGAAAGAAAGGCCACATAGGCAAGAGAGACAGAGACACGGTAAGGAAGAGAGTCCCCAGTACCTACACTGTGAATGGTGGTGGGAGGGATAGTACTGAGGAACAAGAGCAGATTCATCTGCCCTGGGGCACAGAAAAAAAAGTCACAGCTTTAAAGAGCAACTAGAATACAGGATTCAGCATTAGGCTCCACCAAACAGTAGGGGACCTGCTGGAACACTCTTGGGGTCCACAGTTTATGTCCCCCTCCATCTTGATACCATGAAAGGAAGTAAGGGCCCTGGCACTATGGCCACCTCACTGTATCTCATCTTGGCCCCGGAGTTCTGGGCCATAGGGGGAAAAAAAAGCGCTATGTTTAAAAAAGCAATTAAGATATAAAGGAACTAGCTCTAGAAGCCTGCAGGCAGGCAAGCTGCTGAAACCCTCTCTGGGTTCCAGTGGCTGGTGAGTGCCATGGTTTACATTTCCCCTCCACCTTGAGAGAGTGGATGGGAGCAAATTCTAGGTGCCCTAGCTGGCCTACTGCCTCCTTGACCCCCAGGCCCCTAACCCACACCAACCCCAGCCATCCCACCAAGGTGTCCCCAGGGTGGTGGACACTGAGACACTGAGACATCCGCATTATAGTTCCAGTGGACGCGACAAGGTGACACAGGGGCAAAGCATCCCAGAACACTCCAGGCCTTTGTTATTTTAGCTTCAGGTGGTTTTCTAGAGAAACTCCAGGACCTCCTAGCTCACACCTGCTTCAGCTCCAGCCACCATGTGAAGGAGCCCTCTGCATGGAATTCCCCAAGATTCCCCAGCCTGCATCCCATCTCAGCCCCAGGCATCCCACCAAGGCATCCCTTGCACTGAACATGAAGAGACATTCTGGCCTGTGCCCACTTTAGTGACAGCTGTCTTGCCATGGTGTCCCCTGTGCTGAGCACCCTGGGACCTCCTGGACTGAGCCCCGTCTTCAGCTCAAGCTACCCTACCAGGGAGACTTCTGCGCAGAGAGCCCCCAGGACCCCTTCCGTTGAATTCACTTCACCTTCATCTATCTTGCCAGGAGTCCCTCTGAATGGAGAGCCCAGAGATTGTCCTGGCTCATGCTCACTTCAGCTTTAGCTATCCTTCCAGGATGTTCTCTGCACAGAGAGTTCCAGGAGTGCCCCCACCCATATCTGCTTCCGTTCCAGCAATCTCACAGGGCAGTCCCAGCACAGAGTGCTTCAGAATCCCCAGCCCATGCCAGATACAGCTCCGGCCAGCCAGCCAAAGTCACCAGGCACACATAGTCTACACAGGGGATTACCATACGAGAGACCATTCCTTCAAGTTTAGGAATAGAAACAAACACAGAAAGTCAAGCAAAACAGGGAGACAGAGAAATACACTCCAAATGAATGAAGAAGACCAAACCTCAGAAAAAGAACTAAACGAAATGAAGATGAGCAATATGCCAGATAAAGAGTTGAAAGTAATGATCACAAAGAAAGTCACAGGACTGGAGTGGAAGAACTCAGTGAAAGCTTCAATAAAGAGTTAGAAAACGTACAAGAGAGCAAATCAGAGTTGAGGAATACAATAACTGAAGTGAAAAATACACTAGAGGGAATCAGTAGTACACTAGCAGATGTAGAAGAACATATCGCCAAAATGGAAGACAGGGTAATGGAAAGCACCCAAGCCAAATAGCTGAGCAATACTTAATAACAATAATAATAATAATTTTAAAAATGAGAATAGGAACTCTGCACAGTGGCAGTATTGTAACCAATGAGGTTTGTCCAAGGTGCAATTATTGCTAATTGAAAAAAATGAGGATAGGTTAAGGGATGTCTTGGACAATATAGTGAGTAAATATTCATATTATGGAGATCCTAGAAGGAAAAGAGAGAGAGAAGGGAAGAGAATTTATCCGAAGAAATAATAGTTGAAAACTTCCTTAATTTGGGGAATGAAGCAGATATCCAGGCTCAGGAAGCACAGAGAGCCCCCCAAAAGATTAGCCCAAAGATATCCACAGCACAATACATAATAATTAATATGGTAAAGTTGAAAGATAACATGAGAATTTTAAAAGTAGCGCGAGAGAGGCAGAAATTATGAACAAGGGAAACCCCATTATGGGATCAGCTGAGTTTTCAGCAGAAACTTCGTCATCAGGGAGTGTCATGGCACATTCAAAGAGCTGAATGGGAAAAACCTGAAACAGAGAACACTGAAGCCAGCAAGATTGTCATTCAGAAATAAAGGACAGATGGTTTCTCAGAAAAACAAAAGTTAAAGTAGTTCATCACCACTAAACCAGTTTTACAAAAACATGTTAAAAAGACTTCTTTGGGTGGAAAAGAAAAGGCCCTAATTACACTTGTTGGGATGAGCACGGGGGGTTATATGGAAACCAACTTGACAATAAACTATAAAAAAAAAAAGGCCCTAATTAGAAGTAAGAAAATTATGCACAAGAAGATGTAAAATATGACAACATATACATAAAACATGTATATAAAATAAACCAGAAAGCATGGGTGTAATTAACGGTGGATTTCTTGAGAAAAGCAAACAGCTGATACAAACTTGTTTAGGAAATGACAAAGGAGAGCAAACTTCAGGAAAAGTAAAGGAAATGATAGAGAACTCAGCAATGTAAAGGAAGAGGTTACGAAAAGCAAACGAGAATGACATATCAAAGAGAGGTATGTTGGAAATTAAATAGTTATAAGAATTCCACTCGATTTCAACACAGATAAGAAAAATTATTAGCAGAACATGCACATGTACCAAAGAGATGAAACAATTACGTGGCATGCACTGAGCAAGAAAGGAGTACATATAAAGAAAATTAAACTATGTTGGAACAAAAACAAAAACAAAGAAAACAGTTCCTCAGCCTCCTACAGAGCCCAGAGGAAACTTTGGTAATAAGCATCCTGAAGGCAGTGGTTCTTTCTGTGAAGTTCTTACTGACTATTATCCAGGAGTGATTTGTTTTCCAAGCAAGTTGATGACAAAGACATGGGGCCAATGTGTATGTTAGACATTACAGGAGGGCTTTCATCCTTTTCCGCTGGGTAAATGCACATCAACTCTGTGAAGTAGATATTATTATTTCCACTCTAAGCACAAGATGGGAGGAGATGAGATGAGAAAATTGAAGATCATGGAATTGAAGCTGATAAGTGGAATTAGACTCCGATCCGGGTCTTCTGATTTTTAAGTGTTAAATTCTTTCTGTTATACTACTATGCCATATTGCTTCTTTTTGAGATGATGAGGATAATTCATAGAAATCAAGTCCAGATGACTGTGCCTGTAATTCCAGTTAGAAAACACTGAAATTTGTGGGAACGCAGATTTAAATCTCTGTGTCCTTAATCTCTGTGCTGTGAAGAGTTAGACTTTCATTTTCAGTGTCAGCTTGGGCAATTTATCAGTAAATCAGGAAATCTCCTGAGAGAAGTCAAATTCTCAAAATAGACCCCATATAATTCATTGGTACCCTAGACCGATTCCATTCACATCACAAGTGACCATATCAGGGAGCCACATTCAAGATGGCTTTTCAGGGAAAGCCCCTTGAAAAGATAGAAGGCTGCCTTCTTCCTGCCACAGATCTCTCCCTCCCTGACTTGAACGGCGAGTCAGAGCTGGATCCCCCTGAACCCCAGGTGTGTGGAGGGCAGGCCAGCTCCTTCCCTCCCCCTGAGGCAGGGCTCTTCCCAGCATCTGAGTGTGTGAGATCACCCACGGCACTGAGCCTCAGCTGAGGCCGACCACAGCGGGCAAACAGCAGAGCAAAGCAGAAGCTTTTGTTAAGTCCTGAACATTATTTCAGCGCTGCTCTTTAGATTTAAGCTCCTGCAGTTCTTTCCATAATAGCTGAGAGAAATAAAAAACACTGCCCACACCCCCTTCCTCCCTCCTTCCCACACACCATACACACCTACCTCCTCCCCCTCACCGGGGCTTTCTGTCTGCGAGTCCTCTGGGCCTGGAACAGCACACGTTCACTACTGTCCATCCCTCCTCCCAGGACTGGTGGGCTGTGGTTCGGGCTCAGCTGGCATTTGGACAGTGGGGCAGCCAGGCCCCACAGTGACCCTCTCGGACTTACTGTCTGCTTCAGGGAGGTGACAGGTGTGCATGGGGGCAGTTTACAGAGAATCAATCCCTATTTGTACTAGCTCACTGCACACTGTGTAGAATCTTAAGCTACTTGATGATGAAATGCCGTCTTGGCTGCCCTCTCCTCAGAAGTTAGAGACCTCATCTGTTTTCCTCATCCTTATTCCTTATTTCTTATGTCTTTTCCTTATTCCTTACCTACACATAGACGAATTATTTCTGAAGTAAAGTTCTCTTTTCTTCAAGGGGTGTGGATGGTGAGTGACTACCTTGCTGCCTAAACTTTGAGGTCCCTTTCCTCAGTTTAATTTTGTCTTCAGACCACTCATCGTCCTTTGACCCTGGAACTGGAAAGTAAATGGTACATAACGCGCATCTAGCTAATCCAAGAGGCAAATTGAGTCCTGCAGACACCTGATTGGAAGCACTTACACCTTCTGACTCAGAGGAAGGAGCTCTGATTGTTGAGCAAGGAATGGCAATTTCAAAGTAGCTCCTTTCAATCAATCAGAGCTTCCTTAGCCATTTCCCCTCACATCTAGTCATAGAAATCCCAACCACAGGCACAAGCCACCCCAACTCAAAAGGGTACGACACCTGCTATTTGGGGGCAGTTGCAGCAATAGAGATTCCTAGCTCCGGACCTGAAAGGCTCTGAGACTAAAATGGAAAAAGGATAGGAAAAATTCTGTTTTGATGAGACCCATTTCATTAAGTAAGAGATGGGTCTGGCTGAACTTTACCCCTCTGTGCACAGTCCAGGATCAGCGTTTCAATTTGTAACTATATCAATGAGCTGCCAAGTGACCCAACAGGCCCAGATAGGTGACATTGTGTTAAACCCCATGACAAAGGAGAGGAGAAGATGGCTTCTCCAGGAGGAGGTTAACTGTGTGCGTTTGTGAAACATGAAGGCCATTGGGAAATTACTCTATGTGGTAAATTCAAGCATTGAAAGAGATATAGCTCTCTAGATAGTTTAGCATTTAGCAGCACTCAGAGCCCAAATTAGACTTTTGGTTTGGCAATCCCTGAGGGTATATTTTGCCTTAGTGAATGCACGAAGTACAAATCTGAAACCAGGAATCTTAGTCCACAAGCACTGGTAGCTTCTCCCAATGATACATGGGAGATCACACCAGTCTCGGTTTGGTAAAAATAGTAAAGCAAATGAAAATTAGTTGATGGTTATGACGTATGGTGATGCTTATAATGGAATTCGCATCACTGTCCCCATTTCAGACCTGGAGTTGATATGACTCAACCAAAGGCCCGTAGCCCCAAGGGGTCAGAGCCAGGATTTGAACCCAACCAGATTAAACACCGGTCTGTTCTCTCATTCCACAGGTCATACAGATAATGGCAAGTGTCTGTTGAGTATTCCTATCCTGTGTCAGGCATGGTTACGTCATCTTTGTGTAGAGAGTAACTGACGTGGATCAGACATTAGGTTACATTTCACATTTTGTTTTATCTTTAAAAGATTTTATTACAGCACAGCAGGGCAAGATGGGAGATCTCCCACAGGTGTCTAGAGCCCCAAATTTAGGGGATGCATTTTCATCTCTAATTTTTAACTTATGGTTTCTCTTGCCTGCAATATTCTTCACTCTGCCTTAGATATAGTCTCTAGCTCACTTTTAAAGCGTATCATGACTTTTACCATCTTTATAGAACTTTTAAGACCTTTGTATCAAATAGAAAACAGCCATCTATCATTTTTTCCGCATTCTGATAAACTTAATTATGTGTGCCAACCATTTGCAATTCAATTAGCCTTAAAAACAATGTAAGCATTTTTCTCTATTGGTATATGTATTTCATATAATTTGTAATCTCATATGCTATTGAAATAGCAAAAAACATATATATATAAGAATGATATCTACTTGGGTCCATCACAGTTTTTAGCATAGGATAGTATTTTAAAGATTAGTCTGAGATGTAAATGCTGGGGTTCAAATCCTGGTTGCACTGTGTACCAACTATGTAAATGTGGACATGTTTGCTTAGAGCATCAACGTTCTCATCTATAAAATGGGGAAAATAACAGGTGAGAACACTTCATAGGTGAGGATCTAATGAGAAAAAAAAAAAACATGCAAAACAGTAAGCGCCATTCCTGGCCCAGAGCCAAAGCTCAAAAATATTATTGTTGTCACACATACGGACACTTAATAAAAATTGGCCAGTGTGCAGGTTTATTGGAGTTTAGGGTGAAGGCATTTACAAATGTAAATGTCTCTGCCTCTGCAGGGAGGGACTAAAGACTTATGGATAACCCAAGGTCTTTATCATCATTCTGGACGGCAGTGGGATAAAGGTAAAGGAAACTCTCCTTCCTTCTGTACAGTACTGTTCACTGTTGCCACAGCCATTCCAAAGCATTTAATTGCACATGTCACATGCTGAGCACCACACAAAGAAGACTAAGAGAGAGATAAAATTCTCATCCACTGGGAGCTCACAATATCAAGGACATTTTGATGGACATGTGAATTAGAACATAGTGGCAGGAAAAGAAAAAACACCGTTAGCATAAAACACCTTTAAAATGGAGAGATCCCAGAAATTATTCAAGCCCTCTAACTTTACGGATAAGAGGCCAAGGATCACAGAGGTAAAATGAGCTATCCATGGTCCTTTGGTTTGTGTGAGCTGAGACCAGGTCTTCAAACCTCACTGCTCTTGCACTCAGTCACTGGCCCGCACACTTCCGGGGCATCACACACAACCTCATAAACTTGTGTGGAATGGCAGTACTGTTCTCATTTTGCCTGTACGCTCTTAAATGTAAACAGACAAGAAGTACTTTTGTTCTGTGCAGTTCAGGAATATATGCATTACGATTACTATAGGGGTTACAAGGAAGTATAGTTATTAGCTGTGGAGATTTGGAAGAAGTACTTCTAAAATGTATGTCGAGACATCATGAGGTATATATTTATCAGAATCACCTAGGAAGGGTTCTTTGAGGGGCTAAGTGTTCCAGAAGTGTATTCACATCGTGTAACTTCCTTTCCATAAGAAGAAACTAAAAATTCTTGGGGCGCCTGGGTGGCTCAGTCGGTTAAGCGTTCGACTTTGGCTCAGGTCATGATCTCACAGTTCATGGGTTTGACCCCCGCGTCGGGCTCTGTGCTGACAGCTAGCTCAGACCCTGGAGGCTGTTTCAGATTCTGTGTCTCCCTCTCTCTGACTCTCCCCTTCTCACGTTGTCTCTCTCTCTCAGAAATAAATAAAAAAAATGTTTAAAAAAATTCCTGTCAACCTCCTGGTCCTTAGAGTAAAAAGTCCCTCTAGAAGTCATTGTGCCCATTTGAATATGTCTGTCTGATTTTTATTCTTACCCATCACCAGGGAAATGAATGTCGGCAACTCTCTGAGGACATTTTATAACCACACTCAGAGAGTCCTTCAGCAAGTCTGACTTAAATCTGTCCTGCTGCAGTTTAAGCCACAAACCTTATATTATTCTTTTTAATGAATGTAGGTTGACTGCAGCATATAGAATAAACTTATTTCTTGTTCTCTTTTGCAGAAGGTTCCCTGTATTCAGACTGCAGCTCTCCAATCTCATGGCCTAATCCTTTTTCATGGTATCATATACACATGGATGACTTTAGGAAATGAATTAAGTGAATGAAAAATAGGAGTAATACAGGGATTCTGAAACACAAGTGACAGCAGAAGAAAATAGAAAGTTACTTATTATTTTCAAAGCAACTAAGTAGGAGGTTGATTGGGAAAAGGTGAAAGATGAGAGAGAGAGAGAGAGAGAGAGAGAGAGAGGGAGAGAAATCTGTCACTGAATGATATTTTCATTGGAGAGGAAAATAGGTACCAACAAATGAAATTTAACTCCTCTTTGCAAGTTTCACCGAGCATGAAAATATCCCTTTAAAATTTCCTGTAAGCCGCTGCTGGCTATGGGATTTTTCTAGTGCACAGGGAATCTGAGTTCAGGAAGCCAGGGAATGCCAGAAGGAAAGGGATTTTTTGAAGCTTGGGGCTCTGAGACTGTCAGTTTAAAAAATGAAAGTAATATAGAAGGGGCAAAGTGGCATTTATCATTCCTTCTCTCCAGGCTCCTGTCTCTTTAATCAGCTAGCCTGATTTGCCCAGTAAATGATTCCTGAGTGAGTGTGTGTGTGTGTGTGTGTGTGTGTGTGTGTGTGTGCCGGCGCGCGTGTGTTGTAGCTCTGTCAATCCTTGGATTAGAACCAATGATTGCAGCTTGTAGGAGGGCTGTCCAGGGCCAGATTGTACGATGTGTCTCAGTGCCAGAGTATGAGTAGAGATAATTACTGAGAAGTCACACTCTCTCACACCCTCGGCTTTCTTGTTGTGTCCTTCAGCAAAACAGTGGATTTAAATCTCCTTCCAACAGCTTGAGAGCAACGCAATCTGTCAGGAAAGAAAGAAAGAAAAAACCGAACCTGACAAAAAAGAAGAAAAAGAAGAAGAAAAAAAAATCATGAAAACCATCCAGGCAAAAATGCACAATTCTATCTCTTGGGCAATCTTCACGGGGCTGGCTGCTCTGTTTCTCTTTCAAGGTAAGAGCTTGCTATTGATTTGCCTACAGTAGACTCAGGAATCGTACAGTGTGCTTTATATGATTCGCAGGCTCCCTGAGTCGGCTTGCTGCACGGTTTGCAGGTGGAGGAGAGAGCGTTTAAACAGCATGGCTGGGACTTCATTCTCCCTACCAGGCTGTGAGAATATTGATTTGATTCTGGCTGCTACCGGAATGGGGGAATGTATATGCATAAGTAAAATGTGTCTGGTGCTCCTGTTAGGTGCGTGGCTGTGTACTGGTCTCCTTGGCTTTATGTACATTCTTGCACACATACACAACAGAGCACGCATGGAAGCAGGGGAAAATTACAGATTCAGAGGACATCGGGGTTGCCAATGTGTTGTTTATGTTACTGGGAAGAAATTACAAGAGGAAACTTTAAATATCGGCCAGTAAACTTGCAAAGCTTCTAAAAGGAGCAAACTGAAAAACGCAGGCTAGGAATAATCAGGTAACTGTGCATCCTGTAAGATTCTGGCCAGAGATCCAGCTCGGAGGGATGAATCAATTTGCAGCAGAGGTGGACAACTATATTAGTTTGGAATGTGTTTGGGGGTGTGTTTGCGGTGGGGGCAGCGGGGTTGGGGGAGGATAACAAGCTGGTAAAAGGCAGTGGGAACGCTCAGGAGGATCTGAAATTCAGGAAAGATTTTCCAAGTTGAAGGGAGAGAGGCGATAAGAGTTGAATGCTAATTTTCTGTTTATTTATCTGCAGAGGGAAACCCAGGCACTGGGGCGCCAGTTCAGGGTGGGTTTGCTCCCTGGCCCAGGGAACCCTTTGATGTTGGTTACACTGCCTTGGGGTGCATTTGGAATCTGCTTCAACCTTGAGTGCATTTGCTGCACCGTGTGGCCACACGCTCTGTTCTAGCTCTGATGTTCCAGCAGCGGTATTAGCTGCCCACCTGCTTGCTCTCGCCCACCCTGTCCTCTGGAGGGTCTGACTTGCGTCTTTCACATTAAAGGTGCTTGAACTCATCGGGATTGAGACAGGCAGAGAAACTTTCCCTGGGTGGTCCAGCAGAGCTGGCAAAGAGGATCCCATGCAGAAGCACAGTCCTGTGCCTTGTATTCCCAGAGGAAAGTTCAGTCTCACCGGGTGAAAAAGCATGGGGAGTCCCACCCACCTCGTTCTCTTCTCTTACCGCAATATGGGGTTCTCATGGTCTTGCCTGTCCCCACCTCTGGTCCTGCCGACCCCTCTCTGAGGGTAGGCTTTGGGGGCTGCCTCTGTCCCCTGACATACGCTGCAGTGGCTACCACGCGGACCCACACCAGGTGGGCAGAGAGGACCAGGCTGGGAAGATTCAGACGCATGTGTACCCTTGGCTGGGGCTCAAAGAAGAAGGCAAAGGGGTGCTGGAGGGATGTGAATCAGATGGCAAGGAAGTTCACAGTGGTGGATTTTGCAGGAATATCCTTGATGTCATCTGCTGCGCTCAGCCTCAGAGGGGCACTGGCCTCAGAATCTCGCTCCTCTCCCATGGGAGCATTTGGGTGTTAAGAGTTAAAGGAGCCAACTTGAAGGCATCCTTGACTGACTCGTCTTATGTAATATGGAACAGCAGCAGCGTGTATGCACATGTATGTGTGTATGCATGCGTGTGCATGGGGTTGGGGTGCACACCCCTGCTTGTTCTGGGTTCATAGGGGCTCACCTGGTAATAGCAAAGCCCCAGCACTGGCAGTGGGGAAACTGAGTTTAGGGCTATGCTTCTTCATGCTAACAGAAATGAAAACTAAGTAGACAGAAGGCAGAGTGAAGGGTCAGAGGAAGGGAAAGGGAAGGTCCCGAGTCCTCAGAAATTTCCATCTGTCCTGAGGCCCGTGTCTCCTCTATCTATACATCAAACAGGAGACAATGGCCAAACTTCCACCATCAACAGCCCCCATTGGCAGCATGCCAGGAGCCCCAGGGCCATACTGAATTTACATATAAATTAGCATACATGATTTTTTTTTCCATCAGAAATAAATTCAGGGAAGCATAATATTTGCTCATACTTTGAATAAGTAGATGAGTAGAAAGTAGCGGTACAAATTCTCCAGGGTGAAATCTGATTTTGTGGTCCTGTTCCTCTCACGGTGTGGGGTTAGAGGTGACCGGGCGGGGGTGGGGGTGGTATCTTAGACCTCCTCACATTCTACCAAATTTGACTTTCCTTAGGAGAATAATGGCCTTATTTGTGCTGTACACCTCGAGCCAGCTCTGAATAGGTTTCAGTGTGTCATAATAAAACGGGCTGCCCAATTTTAAGGAAGAATAACCCCCAAAGACCCCTATACCACATGCCAGTTGGACAGGCAAAGGTGATGTCTGTTTTCTCTCTCAGGGGACGGAAGCTCCAGTCTGCCAGCTATCTCTTATCAAACTTACAGAATTACTGAGGCAGCCCGGGTCTTGCCTGCAATAATCCACCCCTATTGCATTGACCCAGTGGGACTAGTTAGAATGCAGTACACATTCCAAGGCAATTTTTTCTTCTCTGTTTTTGTTTTAAGCTGGCTCTTCCTAGAGCTGCTACTTCCTGGGTTTCTTGCCTTCTTAAAAGAAGGGGTCCAGGGCTAGTGGCATATTATGGACCCTTTCCTGACCCTCCCCTCCCCTCCCTCCACAACCCAAGCAGCAACCATGATCCAGCTTAGAGGGGGAGGGAATTTCCAAGGGAATCAGCACTGATTAGTGCCGGGCAGGAGGGAGGGGGTGATTAGCGCCCTGGGGCTCTGGCCCTAAGACTCACCAGGGTTGATTAGCCAGCAGCTCCTCTTTCCTGGGAATAGGAGCGGGAAGCTGGATTAGGCGGCTGTCCTTTTCAGCACACCGCCCACCTTCTGCCACTGAGAGGCTCTGAAAGGAATGGCTGGTAGCGCGGCAGCCCTTCTCTTTCTAGAAACCCGACCATTTCTCCTTCGAAGGATTAATGCTCCCTTTAACACCTTCCAATGAGCTTGGCTAGATTCCTGTCTTACCTTTCAAATTTCCACTAATGTCCCACGTCAAGTTGAATCTGCCCACTTGAGATACAAACAGGCAGGGGGGAAGGGAAAGAGGAGATGGGGGCTAAGTTCAAGCTCTCCTTCGGCTGGCGCAGATCACACAGACCCCGCTCAGCTGGGCAGATGGGCCAACTTCCTGCCACTCACAGGAAACATCGGGTGCCAGCAGCAGCCTGAGTTGGGTAATGCTTCTGAGATGTGAGCGAGGCAGATGAGACCATAACAATGTTTACAGGCAAAGTGAAAAATCTGTGTGGGATGAGGGGACCCTGGGCCTGATGTAAGTATGGTTGGACACTGGGGGTGGGGGGGCGGGGAAGGTCCGGGGGGAAAAGAGACAGAGGAATCTCACAAAAGTAACAAAGCAGACCCTGGAGCTGCCAGCTCAGGGCAAGTTAGAGGCAAGTAGTGCACAGCCCAACAAATGCAGCTCACCTTCATCCTTCATATTCAGTGACGGGCCTCTGGGCATTTGATCAAGGGTGACTGGAGGGTCCCAGCAGTGACCAGCACGCCTTCCTGCATGAAGACCGTTCTTAGGAGTGCAGCTTTAGTTACCAGGGGCAAAACCTCGTCCTGGTGGTAGGCCCTCCTTTTTTGACACTGTTAAAGCCAAATATAAGCCTGGGGCGCCCGGGTGGCTTAGTCGGTTAAGCGTCCGACTTTCGCTTAGGTCATGATCTTGCGGTTCGTGGGTTCGAGCCCCGCGTCGGGCTCTGTGCTGACTGCCAGCTCAGAGCCTGGAGCCTGTTTCAGTCTGTGACTCCCTCTCTCTCTGACCCTCCCCTGCTCACGCTGTCTCTCTCTCTCCTAGAAATAAATAAAACATTAAAAAAAAAAAAAAAAAGCCAAATATAAGCCTGAGAATGCCTTCTTATGAGCTGGACACCTAGCCCCTGACTTCTGTTATCTCTCAGTAAGCCTCTCCTAGAACGCTGAGCCATGTCCCTGCCATCCTGCGCTGCTCCAGAATGTCTTCCAGACGTTCCCTGGGCTCTGTCCTCTACACACCTGCAATCTGGCTGCCCAGGGTCCCAGTGACTTGGGCTGGGACCGGCTACTTGTCACAGATGGCCCGAACAAACCCGTGTTGCCTCCAGCCACAGCTTATCCATTGGGATGCGGTGATCCTTCCTAAAAGCCTAAGAACTGGTAACATTTCTGCATCAATATGAGGCACATGATTCTGGCATGTACAGAAAACGCGTGCTGGAATGATCTGCAGCACTGGTCGCTGCCTACTCATGATGAACACGCTTTGGGTGGGACCACCTCGTCTGGGATTTGGCTGTGTTCTAGTTTGTTTGTTTTTTGTTTGTTCGTTTGCTTGTTTGCTTTTGGTTTGGCGTTCATGGCCTGCTGCAGCCCACCAACTAGAATGCCAAAAGTGCAGACAAACTTTGCTTTACATCTAACCTCAGCAACGGCCCTACAGACTCTTCAGACACTGTAATGAGCATGCCTTCCAGGTTTCACGCCAGTTCTGGTGGCCTGTGTGAGGCTCGGTGGGGAGCGTGTACTTCTGAGCTCAAAGTTCCCTATGTTTTCTGTAGGGGAAAAATCTTTCCCTCTGTGAGCCTGTCTCCCCACCTGCCTGCCAGGCTGGGGAGCAACTCCCCTGGGTGTTGTAAGGACTCATTAATGCTTGTAACACTCCAAACATGTGGTGCTAAGTGGAACTCCATGCTGAGACGGGTTGTATTTACGCAGTTTACTTCCTTTCTGCTCTATTGGCTTGTTAAATGTTTACTTTATGTCTATAGTCATTTGAAATTCAATAAAACAAATTAAACATAAAAGGTGGAAACATGCAAAAATAAAGTAATCGATGGCATATGGGTTAGATGGGGTCCAGTGGTGCCATTGGAGCCGTCCTCCTCAGGTGGTGAGTGCTCCCACTCTCTCCCATCGGCAAGCATATTGGGAAAGAGCAGAGGGGCTTTGGGAGGAGCTTGAAGAAGGCATGCCTCCCATCCGCTTGTAAAAGGAGACTTCTGCAAGGAGGTGCAGTGCCGGCTGTGCAGGTGGCAGAGAGGAGGAGAACGGGGAGAAGAAAGCTGGAGCTAGGATTTTCAGAGGGTAAAGACAGTTCCGGTCTGGATTGGAAAAAGTGGATAAAAGGACTCAATCCTCTGCTCGGACTATGATTTTGTTCAATAATCTCTGAGGGCTTTATGTTTTATTTTCTGTATCTCTGTATTTATTTATGCAACCTTCTGGATTAAGCCCGCTCGTGCTATCATTGCTTCAACCGAAAACAGCTATGTGTTCATCCACGTTCCTTCTCATTCTGTCTCTCTCCATCTCTGCCACCCTCTCTCTGGCCTCTCTTCCCCTTTTCTCTTTTTCTCTATGTCCCCTTTTCTTTCTTCCTTTCATTTTTTTTTCTCCTCTATGGGAAAAATAATTGATCAGTTGACAGATCTAGGTCATGCTGGCAAGGGTTGCTCTGCTTCATGCAGGCTTGCCCAGGAGAAGGAGGGAAAGTCTGTCTTCCTAGTCCGCAAGGAGCCCAGACGATGCAGTGCAGCAGGAGGAGGGGGTGGGCCGATGAACGGGTGGGCCAGTTCAGGTGTCCCCAGCCAGAGTACCTGAGACTCCATTGATCACAGAGTCCTCAACTGTTCGATATACGCGACACTCTAATTTTCCATATCCGATTTACCTCTGCCACTTCCCCTGTTTTGCTTGGCTTCTACTCCCTGCCTGTTACAGTTTTCCTCATTTTTCTTTCTACTTCCCCCTCCTTTCCTCTTTTCCTTTTCTCCTCCTTCCAAAACCATGACAGATCACAGATACTCCCCCACTTAAGTCATACTAGAGAGATGGCCTTTTGTTTATTTGCAAGGAGAAAACCAGAAACCCTGCCAGAAGAACTCTGTAAGTCATTTGCAAACTGCAAAACAAACCAACAAAGATTCACATTTTCATTGCTGAGAAGAGAATATTTCAAGAGAGACTGTCAAGCTAAGAAATCAAATATTGGAAAACACATTCTTTAGCACTGTTACTAAGGAAAACTTAGGTTACTAAATTTGATTTTTTTCTTCTCTAAGAGTATTGCCTTCACAGTAATAAAAGACCGTTCAAAGGATTGGTTGGTTTGGGCTTCAAAGGCTCATTCAGATTCACTCTCCGGAGATGCTGCCTTTGCTTTGTCTTGATGGTGCCACCAAACTCTAACCCAACACGGACCATAGCTGTGTATGGGTTCATTGATTCAATCACCCTGCAAGCGTTTATTGAGTGCCCACTTTGTTCCATGTATAGTTGTAGGTGGTGGAAATAAATGCATCAGTGACTAAAACAAACTCAAGGATGAAATCAAAGACAAGAGTAGAATTTCTAAAATTTGGCTTGATTTGCCATCCTTTTAAATAGTATTCAGAAGTACCACCAGGAGTGCCAGAAACAAGGGGAAGAATGAAAGACACAGATTTTGGGTTGCAAGAGAGCAACTAACCCTTGATCCTTGTTTTCTGTAGGGAGCACTGGGAGAGGACTCACAACTGTAGTTCTGTGTTTATAATAAATAAGAGGTGCTGCCTTTGCTACTGGGTGCTGTCTCCTGCCAAGAAGGAACTCATAGGTGTTTGATGTGCCCTCAGTTAGTATGTGAATGATGAAAGCTGGTTGAAGTTAGTTGGCTTTGTAACAATTGTCTTTTGTCATTCAAGTTATTAGTTGATTCTCGGCACAATGCCACCCCGTCTGGTAGTTTATCCATCTCCTTTTTGCCTGTTTTCTGCATAGAATTAGAGGTAATGGGAGTGGGGGAGATACTTAAATAAGACCAGGGAAGGACTTGTCTCTGGCAGCTAGTCTGGATGAGGCAAATGTTATGCAGGAGACCTCTGTGAGGGACTCATAACTCAAGGAATATTTAAGATAATCTCGCTTCTGAGAACCCTTTTATTTGCTACCCACTCATCTCACCTAACTTAGGGTTCGTGGAATAATAAAAATGCATCATGATTTCTTTGCTCTCCTTTGGTCTTATACTGCAGTTGGGACACCAGCCTTCTTCCAACCCATCAACTTGTGTTTTCAGTCATATGTACCCAGAGGGAGAATAGCTTTTCTTATGCTCACACTGTGTACTAGCTGCCCGCTGAATGCTCTAGGATGATTGTTTACCTGGCTGCTTCTAGCTGCATTTCCATAGAAGTGGTGGTGACTGTTTTTACCTTTTCTCATGTAGAGAACAGATAACTACCTTTCTCCTGGATCTTGAGTCTTCCAGTCAAGCAGCCTACATCTCCTGACCTGATCTCTGAGACTGAAAGGTCTTCAGGGAATTTACAGTATTTACATTTTCTAAGCCAATGGTTCTCAAACTTGGTGTATCAAATGGCCTGAGGAGCTTTATAAAAATACCAGTGACTGAACCCTATCACAGACCAACAAAATCAGAAGTTCATCATCAATAGTTTCTAGAGCCCTGCAAGAGGTTGTAATACATGGTCAGGTTTAAGCTTTGGATCTCTAAAGTCATCTGAAAAGTTCTATGATATTGCATAAGACACATCCTCTATATGAGCCTCAGTTTCCACATCTCTAAAATAAAGAAGTTGGTCTAAAATATTTTCAAGTTTAATTTTAAGTTCAACACTTAGCGATTTTGCAAATAGTCTTTTTGAGTATAGCACATGAAAAGTAGTGCTGTTAGAAGAAAGTATTCAAAAGCAGTGTTTGCTTGCTGGGAGCTAAGAATATAGACATAGTCACAGACAGATGACCAAAGTCAGAATGTGTGAATGGTGTGTGCAACGCAAACACTACATGCTGTAGCATATATATTATATCACATATCCATATATGTATGTATTTCTTTCCCATCTTTTGGATGGGAAAAAGGGATTCACTAGTCACAGCATTTTCCTCCCAGAGGGAGGCAGGAATGATAAAGATTCTTAACCGATCCGTCTTATAAGAGGAATTAGGAGCCACTTGAATATCGGTCAAGAAAGAATGTGTTAGAGCTGGATTTAGAGGGTGCTAAGTGATGGTGAACCTTGGAAGAAGCCCCATCCTTTAGTGTGAAGATTTGCACATTTCTCTTCTGCTCAGGTTCTGCTTCTCTTCCCCAAGAGCCGGTTAGCCAGCAGTGCTGTTTCCACTGCTCTCCTCCTCATAAGCAACAAAGGCTCAGTGCTGAGAACCTCAATGGCAATTTTGCAGTTAGTGTGCTGGCCAGAAGTGATGCTGCTTCCACTCCCCCAGCCAGGTTGGTTCCTGCAGTGCATGCACAAGTGAAAACTTGCCTGTTTTTGATGGAGTCAGCAGGCTAGGAGGCACATGGGAAACCGAGCTACCATGCAAACGTGTGCCAAGGGCAGTCTCTGCGTAATTCACAAAGTGCTCACACGGCTGGCTCCCTAAAGTGCTCACACCGCTATGTCAGCCAATCCCAGAGTCACAACTAGCTCAAGCCCAGAAGAACTTTCAAGACGGCTTATTTCAATATCTCCTATTACACTCTGATACCTCAACAGTGCAGCTGCAGTGGTCCAATAAGGGGAAACGTGTCTCTCCAGATAGTCTATTGTACTTGACCATTAGATTTCAGAAAGACAGGAAGGGGAGGAAGAAAAAGGAGAAGGAGAATCCATCTTCTTACATATTTAGCATCTTTTAACACATTTTGCCATTTGCTCTAGGTCTAGAGAGACATTATAACATAGTGGTTGGATTTCCTGGGTCCAAGCCCTGGCTCTTCCACATCTTAGTTTGCAACCTTAAGCAATATAGTCAACCTTTGTGATTCTGTTGCCTCTTCTATAAAATAGAGATAATTATGAGACTTAGCATTAAGGCTGTTATGAGAATTAAATAAGTTACTACAGATAAATTGCTTGGAACACTGCCTAGCACATTGTAAGTTCTCAAGAAATATTACCCAATAGTATTATGATTGATATGGATACTACCACTCAAAGGACAAGTCGAATCCTTCTTCAACATGAATTTTCATTAAATATTTGAAAAAAAAATGATTCTCTCCCCTTCTCCCTCAAATTTTCCCTCCGCTAGGTTAAATATAGCAGGATTTTCTCCTATTTTCTATCTTACCATCCATAGAAAGGGTGCTGATTGCTTTTATCTAAGGTTCTCCTGGGTTACTCTATATTCTTTTTAAACTATTCTCCCGGTGTGCTTTGAGTAGTCCAAAATATAGAATATGGCCCCTCCAGGTTTCAAATGCAAAAGGGATGAAGTCTCAGCCCTTTGGCAAGGTATTGTAAATCCTATAGGTCTGGCCTTGGCTTGGCAGCCTCTCCCAGTCCTTTGTAATCGTGTCCCATGGACTGCTTGAGGGCTTCTTCCCCACAGCATGTGTGCACACTGCTCCCTCTGCATAGTGCTGCCCTAATCGAAAACTTACAATTCAAGAAAAAATTCCAGGCTCAGCATTCCTCTGAAGTCTCTCATTTCATCATTTATACTTCCATTTCTCTTATTCTTACCTTTATACTTAATATCTACCACACATTGCATAGGTACATGCTTACTCTGAGCTACTAGAGGTCAGTGACTGCTTTATTTATCTTTGCATTCCTAAGGTACCTACCACAACATTTAGCACAAATTCAGTACTCAGAATTTATGTTTGGAAAGAAAAGGCAGAGAGAAGGAGAGAGAAGGAAACCAGCATGAGATTCCCTTAGGTTTTACAGGAGCCATATGATCCTGTCAACTTATGTTGAGCTGTCGTCAATTCAACTGTTCCTTATCCTCTGCTTGTGGTGTTTTACCATGTGCAGAACAACCTGATCTCAGAGCTTACCCTTCCCGAAGTTATCTTATTAGATTCAACTGATACTTTTCTTTCTAACAAGATCTTTTGGGGACTCTGAATCTGTAATCCCATATATTATCAATCCGTCCTGGTGATAATCATTCATAAACCATATGTTGTAGGCACCTGGGTAGTGGTAGATGAGCTCAATATTTATGACTAAACTTACCCAAGAGCAGAAAATAGTCACTCTACTGGTCAATAGATCAGATGAGTGGGTTGGGAGGACTATTTGAACCTATGTTGGCATTATGGGGAGCCACACGGACAAAGGAAGTTTGTATCTAAGAAAAGAGGAGAGTGACTAGGATTGTATTTAGTTGGAGAAGATGAAGTGGTCAAGTGTTTCTTATCTGTTTATTCAAGTTTACTTATTCCCTCCTACACAAAATTGTCCACTAGGGCATTTTTTAAAATGTTTTTGTTTCTTTTTAAATTTTATTTCTGAGAGAGAGACAGCATGAGCAGGGGAGGGTCAGAGAGAGAGGGAGGCACAGAATCCGAAACAGGTTTCAAGCTCTGAGCTAGCTGTCAGCATAGAGCCCAACCCGGGGCTCAAACCCACAAACCGTGAGATCATGACCTGAGCTGAAGTCAGATGCTCAACCGAAGGAGCCACCCAGGCGCCCCTCCACCAGGGCATTGGACTCTCCTCCTAAACAGTCAAGATGAAACTTGGCCTGGACATGGAAAAGGTTAATTGATAGCTTTTATCCCCTCAATGCAGCTGTTTATATATAGACATCTATAGTTGGATAAACTATTGTGCAAATTTTTAAAACAAGTAAGAATTAATTAATTGTTCTATATTTCTCCTTCCTTCCTCCCTAACACTTCTTAACAGAAAGATCTAAATGCCTTATCACCATTTTTTCCATTACTTTCTTGCACTGCCGAAGACTTTTCAAAGCCAAAATACTTTAATCATCAAATGCAAAAGCTTTTTCACAGACTCCTAGAGTGGTTAGAAATTATGGAATTTTCTCAGTCTCCCACTCAAGGTAACAAATCCCATCTGAATGATGTTCACCAATTTCAGATATTCCCAGTAATCAGACACTAACAATTCCAGATATTCCCAGTAATCAGACACTAACAACCTGAGTTTTGCTCCCCCGTTCTGTCCAGCAAAATTACCTGTGGGGATTATTATAAGCAGGTACCCAGGGCTGACTCACAAAAATCCCCATTGAATAGGTCAGTATAGGACAAAGTCACCTCTACCTTGATATAACTACAGTTGATTCTATTGTGCAGATACAACTGAGAATAAATGATATTAGTACCCCTTTTTATAGTTCATAAACTCTTTGGAAAACACTATTCTGGCAAGCACTTTGACATCTCCTCAAAATCAATTATTATCCTTTCTCTGCATAAACAGTGCTCTAAATTTGCTCCAGGCAGCAATGTGCCCATTAAAAATATTCACCACGAAAATTTCGTTATATCTCAGTATGGTCATACAGTGCAGTTCAGGTTAATGGAATATAAGCACCAGTTTGGTTGGGGGTTTGAGGATTGTATTCAGGAAGCCTGAGTTTTTCAAACAATGCCATTGCCCCTTCCTCTGGACTAAGAGAATGGCATACTACTTAGAGATCCAGGAGAGAGCCTGTAAACAAGAGGATAAGCAACACTTATCAAGAATGGCAAAGAAGGAAGAATTTAGGTTGAACCAAATGGACTTGGCTGTTTTGGTAAATCAAAAATAGTTGCTTACAAGGCAATTTCATATGGCTACATTTAAGTTTAATAAAAGGACCTTGGGTTCAAGATGATATAGCAATTGTACCAGCACTGGAATCCATGTTTCCATCTTACTATCACTTATGAGAAAAAAAACACCTTATTTAATTAGGTTTTTATTACTCATTGATGAATATAATCCTAATGAATCTATGTGGAGCAAAAATTTGCCTTTTTCTAACATCTGACAATTAGAGCTGTTCAAAAATATAAGTAATATTGTGTGATCCTCTTTCTAAAAGATGCCTATCATGAACACTACTTATCTTGACATTCTTAGTTCCTTCTTATGATTATCGTATGGCATGACTTTTCAACAATTAATCATTCTGAACCTTATCTTCCAGACATGCTCCAGTTTGATAATGACTCACTAAAACACATTACCAGACAAACTCTCCTAGATGTAGTTTGATTGGTAAAGTGGGGCATGGACTCTTACCTACCACATTTTGGACTTTATAGTTATATAGGTTCACTTTATTGTTGTATTATTTTCTCTTTTTTGAAGTTTATTTATTTTTGAGGCAGAGAAAGAGAGAGCGAGAGACAGAGAGAGAGAGAGCGAGAGAGCGAGAGAGCAGGGGAGGGGCAGAGAGAGAGAAAGACAGAGGATTCAAAGCGGGCTTTTTGCTGAGAGCAGACAGCCCAGTGAGGGACTGGATGGAACTCATGAACCATGAGATCATGACCTGAGCTGAAGTAGGACACTTAACTGACTGAGCCACCCAGGCATCCTTATTCTCTCTCTCTCTCGCTCTCTCTCTCCCCCCTTTTTTTTCCAGATACCAAATTCTTGGCTCATATTGATGTACTCATTCCTCTGACAAAAAATGCTATTATATAAGACCTCTCCTATTCTTGCTTATAGTTAATTTTCTTTAAAATTTTCTTCTAAGTATTTGAAATTTTACTGCACCTTGGGTCCTGTATTTAAATTTGCTTAGATTATTTTTGGATTCTGATGAGCTGTCACCATCAGCTTTGTGTCATCCTCAAATCATATAGATGTGTAATCTCCACATCAAGGTGAATGATTAAGAAAAAAGGCAACAAAATAGACCCAAGGATATGGCCAAATTCTTCCTTGCCTTCATATTTCAGTAATAGACCCAATGGCATAGCCAAGTTCTTACTTATATTTATATTTTACCCACTCCAGAATGATTTATTCATTCCCTTCTGTATCCTAGCCATAAACAACAAAACATAGTTCTTAACATTCAATGAAGTAGACAATTCAATACAACACGGTAAGTACTGAGATAAAAGCGAGTGCTATTTGCTCCGGCACCATCTAGGAGATTTTTTGGGTAAGAAAAGTCTTCTAGAAGGAAGATATCTGAAAGCTAAGATACAAACTTGACTATATTTAACCAGGTAAGAGGAGAGATAAATATTACAAGTATAGGAGACTGCATATGTGAAAGCTTAGAGACAAGGGAGTGTGGTAGGAATTCAGGAATCCAGTACTCAGTCTGGCTAGATGGAATGTGTTTGTGTGATTTGGAAGCTTAAGCGGGTGGGGAAGAAGGAATGGAGGTAGAAAGACAAGATGTGTAGGTAGAGATGTAGGCAGAGGTCAGAGCTTGAATGGCCATATGTTTCTTATTAAAGATTTCATATTGAGAGACAAGTATTAAAGGGTTGCATGTCAGATAGTAACATGATGATTTACAGTTAATTATTAAATAACATTATTTGAGTTACTTAAAATGTTACATGTTTTTAAAAATGTTAAAATGTTGTTCTAATGATAGTGCAGAAAATGAATTAAAAAGGGGACAAGACTAGAGGCAAGACAACCTTCTAGAGGATGTTGCACTCAGTCAGCAACCAAGGTGAGTGCTGCAGGGATGGGGAGATTTCGGAGTATTCAAGCATTATGGAGGTTGAAAGGTTATGACTTGGAGGTCAAAAGGAAAGAGGATGGCAAGTGGTAAAGGAAAGTGAAAGAAAACTTCTAGTTTTGGGGTGGTGTTCAGGTGAGCTTAAGGAGATGGTGATGAATGGAGTTTGAGTCATGATGGGTTTGAAGATGCCTAACGGGCATTTTCAAGGTGCTATCCAATATGAAGGTAACTACACCAGTCTGGAACTCTGGAGAGATCTCTGATCTTTGTTGAAGGTGTCAACAACACAGATACAATTACCCAGGAAGAGAGTAGATAGTGCATACTAGATAAACCGTATTTAAAGTTTGGGAAGAGAAGAAATCTTGGGAAGATAATTGACAGGAAGTGACCAAAAACAATTAAGAAAAGCCAAGAGAGTGTGATGCCATCTAGGTCAAACGATGTGTATTTGGAGAAGGCAGGAACAATGATAGTATCAAATGCTGCTGAGGATCAAGTGAGATTATACTTAATGACAAAAAGATCTTCTATCCCTTTGGGAAAACTGTTTTGTGGGTTGAGTTCTAGTGTAGGGGATAAAAGTAAGGTGAGGATATAGAAAATGTGAGCAATTATTTCAAAAAGATTTTTGGTGTTGTTATCATTGTTTTATTTATTTTTTATTTTTTAAATGTTTTATTTATTTCTAGGAGAGAGAGAGAGAGAGAGACAGCGTGATCAGGGGAGGGTCAGAGAGAGAGGGAGTCACAGACTGAAACAGGCTCCAGGCTCTGAGCCGGCAGTCAGCACAGAGCCCGACGCGGGGCTCAAACCCACGAACCGCGAGATCATGACCTAAGCGAAAGTCGGATGTTTAACCGACTAAGCCACCCAGGTGCCCCTGTTATCATTGTTTTAAAAAGAGGGAGGAAATAGGGAGACAAAGGGGAATTTCAGTTGGAGAGGATGTTGTTGCTTTTGTAAGAGGGGGAGATCTCTTTGAATGCTGAAGGGCAGGGGTTAGTACAGGGAAGGATGAAAGAAAGTTCTAGGAGATGACTGACCAAGTGAGGTCCATTAGGGAATATGAAAGGGTGGGAGGGGTGGCGAACCTTGAGCACTGGTAAAACAATGAGTCTTGAAGACAAGGAGAAAGAAAAATTGCATGACTATATAAATTAAGGAAGGAGAAACTTACTTGAAAATTCCCATTATGATTGGATTCAACTGCAAATGATAGAAACTACACGGTAAAAGTGGCTCAAATAAGACAGAAGCTTTTCTCTTTGGCCACAGAAACACTCCACTTTGTTCATGGCTGGTGTCATGTTTTCTAAACTGAGGGACCCTGCCCTTTCTGTGGCTGGGATCTGTTGTACATGGCTTTGACTCTTTTGGTCTAAGATGGCAGCATCTGTGTGCCAGGCAGTGGGATGAAAGAGGAGATGAAGAAGAGACAGAATGCACAAGTGTACTGTCTCCCAAAGAAGATTCCTTCCTGGAAGCCCGCACATGACACTATTTCATGCCTTTGGACAGAACTTAGTTACACTGTTTCTCTTAGATGCAAGGGAGTATGGGAAATGCATCATCCACTTGGGATGACCACATGCCCAACAAATTCAGGGGCTTATTATCATGGCAGGAGGGGAGAATGGATGTTAAGAGAGGATTATAATTTTGCATGAAAGGAGGGAATGTTAGATCTCCTCCAACAAGGATGGAAGAAGCCCTTGAGCCCATACAACACACACATGGTTATGATATTACCACCTACTTTGTGGCATCTAACTATGGGTTCTCAACATTTCTAGTCATTAGAGAAATGCAAATCAAAATCACAATGACCTACTACTTTACCTCCATTAGGATGGCTATTGTTTAAAAATTTTAAAAGGAAAATAAACAAATTGTTGTTGATGGTATGGAGAAATTAAATTGGAAACGCTGTGCATTGCTGGTAAAGTGGTGCAACCATCCTGAGAAGCAGTTTGGTGGTTCCTCAAAAAGTTAAAAATGGGATTATCATATCACCTAGTAATTCCACTTCTAGGTATATAACAACTATAACAACAACAAAAACCCAACACAAAAATTTGAAAGCAGGGACTCAGATATTTGTACAGCCATTTTCATAGCAGCAGTATCACAATAGGCAAAAGGTGAAAGCAACCCAAGTGTCCATCAGTGTATGAAGGAATCAACAAAATACGGTGTACATGTACAATCAAGTGTTCTCCAGCTGTAATGAAATTAATGAATGAAATTCTGACACGTGCTACAACATGGACGAATCTTGAAAACAGTATGAAAGAAGTCAGGCACAGAAGGACAAATATTGTATGATTCCACTTATATGAGGTACCTACAAGAGAGACAGAAAATAAAAGTTTCCAGTGGCTGTGGGGAGGAAGGAATGGAGAGCTATTATCTGATGGGCAAAGTTTCTGTTTGGGATGGGGAAGGCATCCCTGAGATGGTTGGTGATGATGGCTGTACAACACTGTGAATGTACTTAATGCCACTGCGTTGCGCAGTTCACATGTTTAAAATGGTTTCTTTTATGTTGTATGTAACTTACTCAGATAAAGAAAAATGCAGAAAGAGGGAGAATCAGCTGTCCTTGTGCATTAGGGGTGCAGCTAAACTTTTCAGCTTGGCTGCAGGATGTTGGAAGAGTCTGCATTCAACGGCTCTGATTTTCTCTGAGAATGAATTGGCCAAGAGGTGTGTTTGCACACACGTGTGTACATGTTGGCATACGTGTCCATAAGTCTGTGTGCTGTGTTTTCCAGACAGCAGAAAAGGATGAAAGCAGTGACTTGTGCAATGGGCTAAAGGGCTGACAAAGTAATAACCCTCCTTTGCTCACGGCTTTCTCTCCTCTCCGGATTTTAAGATACAGTATGATCCATTCCTACCCTATTTTTCCATCTCTGTTTATGGTTCTGGTCATACCACATAGGAGATGGTAGCAGACTATCTCTTAAACATGGGCTCCTCTCCAACTCCTTTCTTGAGTTAGCCCTCTAAGGAATTACACAGACTGGGGACACCTGGGTGGCTCAGTCTGTTAAGCGTCTGATTTCAGCTCAGGTCATGATCACACAGTCTGTGGGTTCGAGCCCTGCTTTGGGCTCTGTGCTGACAGCTAGCTCAGAGCCTGGAGTCTGCCTCAGAGTCTGTATCTCCCTCTCTCTCTGACCCTCCCCTGCTCACGCTGTCTCTCTCTCTCTCTTTCTTTCAGAAATAAATAAAACATTAAAATAAAATAAAATAATAAAATTTCAAAAAAGGAATTCCACAGACTGTTTTACAGCCTGCAAAGCATACATCCATGTAAAATATATTTCTTGATCTCCACGTTAGTCAGAATATTCTTTCTCATCCCAGTTCTATTCTCAACTCTAGCCTATGATATGGAGTTTTTCCAAGAGCCTTTATTTTCCTCATCTGTAAAATAGGATATTTAAACTTCCTTGGAATGTAGTTTCCATGTTTTCACTGAATTATGTTTGGGAAACCTGGTACTCAATACGTATCAGAAAAGTAAAAGCCAACATTTTTATGGGGTTTTTGAGCAGCTCAGTTATTGGGGACTGTAATTGGTCCTCAGTCCCCATCATCATCTCCCTACCCACCCCCCACTGCCACCCGGACCACTTTTGCTCCTATAATCACTCACCAGCTCAGTTCAGGTCCACCTCTGGATGACCTATATCTGTCCCTCCTCTCCTGCTTGCCTGCCCTGTCTTAGGTCAGGCTTGAGTCCTGTCTTGCTACCAGTTTTCTCCCCAGATTAGTCTATCCTCTCTCCTGCTAATAATTATCTTGTTAAACAACAACAACAAATTTTGTCACCTCAGTCTTTCTTAAAATATCTACTGGCTCCACATGGCTGGCTTTTAACACAAAAGCCCAAGTTCCTTAATTTGGCACAGAAATCCCTTCCCTATTTTGCTCTGGCCTCTTTCTTGCTCTATCTCCCAGTATTTTCTTGCTTCTGAGCTTTTGCCTCACTGACCCCAGACACTGACCCTGGACACTAATGCCCCACCACAGCACAGTGCCTTTGCACACACTGCAAATGTCCTTCCTGCAGGATTAGCTCAATGCAACACTGTACTAACTTGTTTTAATGTTGAGGGTGATGGAATAAACAAGGCCAGAATTTAAAAGGCTGAAAAGGAGGACAGAGATGTGAAACCCACTCTACTCCACCATTTCTAGGCTGAGCCTTCATGTGGTTCACTCCACAGTTTCCTTGATCCTAATCTGACCAAGGGAAAGAGGAAGGGGTTTGTTTTTACACAAGGTCCTTAGAGTTATGGCAGTTCAAGTGTGGTCCCTGAATCAGAAAATCTGGAGCTTTCTGGAACATAGCTATGTGCATTTTAATAAGCCCTTCAGGTGATTGATGCTAAATTTGGAGAACCATTGACTTAGAGAAGTAGTGAACACAGATGGAGGGAGCTTTGACTGGAAAGGCCATTCCCACTCGAGGTTCTGTGGCTGTGTGTGGGGGTGGGGTGGGGCGGGGTAGCCACTTCTCTGTCCTCACGCGAGGGGGTCTCAGTTTCTCTTGAATATACCCACCTTAGGGGGAAAAAAAAACATCAGGGCAGAGCAAGCTTAGTGGTATGTAAGCAATGAAAATATATAAACTAAATAGTTGAATATTCCTTTTTGCTAAGATTGCCAGATTTAGCAAATAAAAATCCAGACGCTCAATAAATTTGAATTTCAGATAAACAGCAAATTTTTTTATTATCATAGCATAAACTTATACTAAAAAATTATTTGCTGTTGATCTGAATTTCAAATTTAAATGGGCATCTTGCATGTTTCATTTTTATCTGGTCCTTTACCTTTTGTCCATTAAGTGCTAGCTATGTAAGGGAAATAGCCTGATCAGCATTAGGTGTTTAAAAGGTGGAAGTGTTTATATACTTTTTAATGGGGAGGAAATGGTTTGGCTGGGAAGAAAAAGGTTGGCTGTTCTTTCTGGCTCATTGGATTGTTTGTAAAATCTACATCTGAAAAGAGGGAGGGAGTCAGAGAGAGATTGAGAGAGAGAAAAACTAGAGAGAGAAACAAGATGGTGGTTGAAAGTGGCTCACATGCCAGAAAGTTCCTCCCTCTTGAAGGAGCACCTATATAAGGCCAGACCCTGAATCCACATCCCCCACAAAAGAAGTATGGAGCAAGCTTCAGGGAGATGGAGCTCTCTCCCTGGGGGCTCCGTCTCCTGGGCATGTTTGCTACCCCACCCCCTTACCTGTCCCAGGTGACAGATCACCGCCTCGGAGGTGGGGCTGTGGTGCTGTGACTGGGGAATGAGTGACAGACTCCCTAACAAGATGCAGCTGAGGGAGCGGCTTGCTGACAGAACAATTTGCTGGTGCCCAGAATATCCGCCCAGCCCCGGCAAAGCGGCAGCCTAGGCGTCAGGAGAAATTTCAGGATTTATCATTCGCCTTGGTGTCAGGTTTTCTGCGAGCCGGCATACTTCCCACGGTGCTTTTCCAGACCTGCAGCCCTGACATGCTATCTGCCGAGGCTCCAGAGCCCCAGGAATTACATGTTAAACTATTCCATTTTTCCCCCCTCCTGATCCGCTTGTGTTTATGTAAATGACTGGAAAAGCAGTTTTTGGCTTATTTCTGAAGCTTAAGGGCTTCGTGAGAAGCCTATTATTGAAAAATCAGAAACTGAAAAGCAACTTCTTAGACAATGAATTAGCAGCTCAATGACTGTGTGTAATGCCAAGTGTACTGTAACTGGCTGCATTGCAAATAGGAACTCCCCTGGGATTCAGTAATCAAACACGTGGCAACAGGTTGTCTGTTTCAACAGAGAGTGAGTAATCAAAGGAGATTTGCAGTTAATCCAAATATAACAGAGAAGTATCCAAGAGAAGGGCCCGGAAAAGGAGAAACTAGACGGATGAGGGTAGACCAGAGCTTTTGGACGGACGCGCAGTTCCACTCTCTAGCAACTGAGAGAACTTTGTGGGGATCAGAGGGGTCCCATCTGAGTCGCTGAGTCACCGGCTATGGCTACACGTTGCGGCAAACCAGAAAATTAACCTCAGCACGTGCCTCTCCTGCTTGGCCGGTGATGTAAACCTGGGAAATGAATTAACTAGCCCGTCAGTGGTTTGCTTCAGGATTCAGACTCTTATACTGGTTTGAGAGGTGAGGATGAGTCACGGGTGGGGAAGGACCTGCTCTCTCTGGGAGGGGCTGATTAGAAGGTTGTGCTACACTGTTTCCGGAGACAGGTAAGTTTATACGCCTACATCCGTGTTCTCAAAGTGTGGTCCCAGACCAGATGCATCAGCATCACCTGGGAATTTATCAGGAATGCAGATTCTCAGGCGCCACCCCAGGCCTATAGATTTTTAGAAACTCAGAAATGAGGCTCAGCAGTCTGTATTAAGCTCACTAACATTTGACAACCACTGGCCAATCTGATCACCCGAATGGTGTAAGTGCCAGGTAATACTCAGGATTCTTACGTGGGCTCGAGTGTGAGTCCACCCACGGCTGGATCCAGATCCCAGAGCAATTCTGTGCTGACCGGCTCTGTCCTGATCTCCTCACAGGGCTGTGGGGCTACAAGGAAAGAAATTTAACATTTATTAAACATGTACTAGTGCTCAGTGCCAGGCACGGGTAAATGTTTTATGTGTGATAGTTTATTTAATCCTTTCTACAACCTTGTGAGCTAGGTGTTGTAGATAGGATTTTATGGCTGAGAACATTTTGGCTCCGAAAGATCAACTTTCCCAGGTCTGGATGTTTCCTGAGCCTATATTCCTTGCCCTGTCCCACCCAGCATCTCTGACACATGCGCCCTCTGCCCCCAGAATGCCTTGGGTACCGCCTACATGAAGCAACTGCCAGCCTGGCAGGGCCCCAGTTCTATATTTCTCTCCCTCCCCCACCCCACCCGACTCCTTGCCTCATGTTAATTTCCCACCTGAGTACTGAGCACTTTATAAATAGCAAATCTAAAATGAATTTTCTACCAGCGATCATTAGCTCCCTTGACATCCATTAAACATTCTCGCAAGCAGAGTGAAGTGACAAAAGGGATTGATTTTTACAGTATGCTTAATAGGGAAAAAGAAAGAAAGGTGTTGACAAGTCCTTTTTTTTTCTGTCCTGATATCACGAGGAATTTGAAATCAGTCAAATGACTTTTATCTGGAAAAAAAAAAAAAAGAAGGCTAGTATTGAGGGTGGAGGGAGAGGGGGTGGGGAGAGGGAAACAGCTTCCCCAGCACCCTGCTCAGCCCATTTCTGTATCTGTGACAGGTAAACATGAAGTTAGTTAGCTAGTGCCAGCCACCAAGATGAATATGTCAGATTTAATGCTTCAAAATGTATAGGGTCCAAGCCAGGGAGGGCTGAAGGGCTGGGGTAAGAAAGCAAGCGGTATTAGGGAAGAGGGAAAATAGCCAATCTTCTGCTGAAACTATTGGAAGAATAAATGTGTTGATGCAATAGTTGAAGTTAGAGAAGGCTGGCCTATGAGGCACTGTAGCTGAAAATTTAACTTTGATTTCAATTTTCATATTTGTCAGCAATAATTAGATTCACGAAATGTTTTGCCACTGTTCTAAAATACTAATAAGCAGAGGCCTTTGTAGTGTGGTTAATGGAGTCTTTTTTTCCTAGTGGTCTAGAAAAATTCCATTAAAGCGAAAAGTCATACTATATTACATCGCTTCAACATACATGGACTCTGCCGCTGCTGAGGTAATGCCCTCCCCGAGACTGGAGCCCTCTGTTTAACCACAGAGCCCCTAGCTAGCAAGGCAGTTTGGACTTCGGATACCTCAGCTGTCCACCATTCTGGACTAAATAGACCTTCCTGGGTCACGGGGGAAGCCAGCCAGAGGAGACAAAGGGAGAAGCCAATTCAACAGAGCATTGCTGTCGAAAGGATGAGCCTTGATAAACAATACCTCTTGGAGCAGGTTGAAGAGAGGACTTGAGAACAGGATGATCTGGTGGGTGCCTGGCCCTGGCTGGGAGGTGTGGCTCCTGCCCAGAGAGAGGACATCCATTCCCTGTCCATCACCAAACTGGACTCCCTCCCAGGGCCTTAACGCTGAAGCCTAGCCAGTGATAGAACTTCCTCTTAGTCCTTCCTCTTAGTCCCCAAACTGTTCTGGAAAGGAAAAGCTGAACTCTCTGGAGATATGGTTTGATTAAAAGGTCCAAGTTCTATTAGTTTTGAGCAACTTCTCTCTGGGGTGTTGAAGACTGTCTGTCCCAAGGAACCCCCTCCCCTGGAGGCCAGTGTCAGGGGTAGGAGTTAGGTGTATAATATACCACCACCCTCTGAGAGTCTGGTGCATGAGGAAGGGACTGGAGCATGCTCACCTCCCTCCTGCCTTGCTTTCACCACGGCTCCCCTGCAGTCTGGGATTATCATTCAGATGGGCTGGCACCTCTCTCTGGCACTCTCTTTCCTAAGCAGACTGCTGCTGCAGACAGCTGCCTGGTAGCTCATCTCTTGGAATCCAGTGAATGTAAGAATTCTGCCCTGATGCTCTTAATTTGCCTCTCCTAAGTTCCGAAGAGAAATCCCGAGCCATCAGTTCTACGTTGCCCATACCAACAGAAAAAAAGGGAGCCAACGGACCTATGTGATTTCCTTCATCTCCCTCCAACAGCGCCCCCCCCCCTTCACATTACATTGTGCTCTGCTTGTCCTAGTAGTAGAGTGACTTGGAATTGACTAGCCTTAAGTCTATTTCCTAAGCCTTAAAGGGAAATAAATGATGGAGGAATGTGATGACCTGCAGGGAGCCAGACCGGGATTAACAAGGCAGCCTGGATAAAGGACAACTTGCAGAAGTCACTCAGGGCAAAAGGGAGGGTGCATCCATCCCATGAATGCAGGGCAGCTGCCTCCATCTGCTCCTCCTGCTCTGCTTTCCAGGGCTTCGCCCCCACAGGGCTACTTCCTCCCAAGTGAACCTCTCCTCTCTGAGTAGACTGAAAACAGGAGCCTCTGCTCCTTCCCCGAAGTGCAAAGACCTTCCTCTGGCCCAGGCCTCTCTCTCTGCCCCGCCTTCCTTCCCTCTCAGCCCACCAATCGCTGCTTCCCTGCCGCCTGGCTTTTCCCTAGTGGCATGTGCCAGATCTTATCCCTATGCAGCACTTCAGGATGAAAGGAGGAGGGGATATTAAATCCACCAGTGATATGCGTGGCAATTGGGAGAGGCTTTTGTTGTGTCATTTCCTACCTCCTTCAGCCTATTAAGCAAACAAAAGTGCTTGTGGAATGAGAAATGTAAATGGCCAACGCAAGCCGATTAATCCTAGATGTACAATTCCATTAATAAGGCCGCTTTTTAATAGGCGGCTCCGGCAGCAGCAGCGGGCAGGCCAGGAATTGATGTATTCTCTGTAATTGTATTGCAACTAATAGGATATGAAGAAAATTGTACCAGAGAAGCAGGTCTTTCAACACCATTTTCCAATCAGCTGAAATAATGACTTGCAGCCGAAAGCCTTGAAAAGTAACGACACACAAAACATATAACATCATCCAGGAGTATCCGTTGTTCCAAATCTTGGTTTGGGAATGGTCTTTCATTCTTTCTCCAGGACCTCTCTCCCTCCCTGCTGCATCTCCGTCTTCATTTCTTCACCAGAGGTAGGAAGCAAACCCTGAAGAGTCTTCTCACCTAGAGATGGGAAAGGAGAGCGCTCGGGGGAGGCTAGCCCAGCCCAGGCCCCAGCTTTCACCTGACACGGGCCATGGGCACAGGCTGACACTGATGTGCTTGGCACGGCTCTAGGTTCTGGCAATGGATAGAGCAGACCCCGGATCCATCCTTGCCCTCATGATGCTTGCAGTCTATCGAGTCAGCAGAATTTGACTGCTGAGTCTTCACTGTACCTCCTATAAGGCACTTGGCCCTTCCTTTCCCTGAGACCATCCCAGGATGAAGGGAAAGCACCTCTGCCCTGGGTGACTGAGCTGTGGGCAGCACAGGGAGCCGGGGCCCCTTGCCAGTGTCTCTCACTCTCCCCTCCCTGCCCTCCTTGACTGGTCACTGGGTCTCTCTCCTGCCCATTTGTATGCGGACTCTGACCCTCCCTTGGTCACAAGCTGGAGAGTAAATACAAAAAGAAAAGGCAAAGCACATTTCAGTGGAAATCCCCAAGGAAACTGATGTGATTGCTGTACAGAAATGGTTCCAATAAGGGCAGAAAGGAATATTGCTTTTATAGCTTTTGGGACATAAAACATTTAGAAAATGTGATTGACTGGCAGGGTCTAATTTATCATTTATCTCATTCCCTCTGCTCTCTCCTCCTCCCCACAACACAGGCAGACACTTACAGGCAAACTTTTTTCCCCTCTTTGCTTTCCTTTCTTCTTCTCTCTCTCTGAGACTTGGATTTTTCATCATTCCGTTAAGCAGGGAACTCCTGTGGCTATTTATAATTAATGCTCAGAAACCTGCCAATCCATTTAATGACACTAGCAGGTCATGGCCCCCTTATAGCTCTCCATTAATCATCATTAGAACAGCTCTGAGTTTTTACATTCTTTTTAAATGTTAATTCACCTCTGTAATGCTCCTTTTAGTTAAAACTGTAAAGAGCCAAGTGGCTGGTACCTAGTTGCTGCCCGCCAGGGGAAAGGCATGGTGGAGTCGATAAAGCCTGGCTGATTTCCTCTGTTCTTTTGTCCTCCACCCCCTGTCCCCACCACCAGATGTCAACCCAGTTTGCTCTTTGGTTGCCTGTATTTATCTTAAAAAAAAAAAAAAAAATGCCTAGTGGCTTAAAGTTCCAGGCAGACACACACGCTCTGATATCTTTGGACTCCCAGGGCCAAGGCAGCAACCTGTGCAGAGTTGCTGACCAGGTGTCATGACATGGTTTTGTAGCTCCTGAAGGTGATGGACCTTGAAGAACTCCAGAGGTAAGTCGAGCCGAGAACTATCCATGTGATTTTTCAAACACTCAAGAATATGCCCCAAATGAAAACGCTGAAAGAGGTCATGTAAGGAATTCTTTCCCGGAGTCAAGAGAGCTCACCTCCTGGCTCATTGCTGCCACAGTAGGCTGTGAGACTTTGGGCAAAATATTTAACTTCCCTCCTCATCTACAAAATGGAGTCACACAGGCTCCAGTTATGGTGCGAATACGTCATGGGGACAGGGAATACAGCCAAGGGTACTGTAATCGTGTTGTGTGGCGGCAGATGATAGCCCCACTTGTGGTGAGCAAAGCAGAACGTATAGAGTTGTGGAATTTTCATATTGTACACCCAAAGGTAATGGAACATTGTGCCAGCTCTATTTCCATAAAAACAAAATACTTAAATAAATAATCTTTTCAAAATGAGGCCAACATCTGTCCTACCCAACAGAATCTATAAAGATTAAATGGAGTTGCAAGTAAACTTTTAAAACTAATAACATCGATTATCGATAGCAAGGTGTTATCACTGATACCATTTCTTGCCTTTATCTGCCACTCTGCATACATATCTCGACCTCCTGTGAAAGCGATGTCCTGTCATCGTTCATACTCACAAGGACATAAATACTTTCCAACCTCCACACTGTTGTATTCATATCATATTTATTAAGCCAGAAAAGTATAGTTTGAATCATCAAAACATATGGAGTAGAAAGTATGTTAAGTAAAGTATGCCTGGGTGGCTCAGTCAGTTAAGCGTCTGACTCTTGGTTTCAACTCAGGTCATGACCTTGTGGTTTGTGAGTTTGAGCCCCACCGTCTGCTGGCAATGCAGGGCCTGCTTGGGATTCTCTCTCTCTCTCTCTCTCTCTCTCTCTCCCCACCCCCACCCCCCCACTCACGTTGTCTCTGTCACTCTCAAAATAAAAAAAAAGAAAACTTGAAAAAAAAAAAGAAAGTATGTTAAGTTGAGAATGAAGGAATCTAAATTCGAGTATCAACTCTGTTGCTTACTACCTGAGCAATCTGAGCAAATTACTTCACTTCTCTGAGCCTAGCTTCTCTTATCTTTGGATTTCATATTTTTAAGCCTCCTTGATTTAGCCTATCTTGTGATTTTATTGTTTGCGCCATGAGTCTGTTCAAAGGGGCATTCTAGTGACCCAGGCCTACCTGAGGCAAGCTGGTCTCTTCAACCAGCTGAGCTCTCAAATTCTTTTGTTGTCAAGCAACATGCCCTAGAGCTTAGAACTCTAACAAAAGTGAGCACAAATAGATGAGGGAAATAGAAAATGTATGTTTAATTCATTTTTACTAATCACATGATTTCTCTCAGTACCACCCATTTTGTACTAGGCATTTGGGATTATGGATTTGAACTTATTTCCAAGGCTATCTCAAATCCACACGTCATCACCAACTGAGATGACCCCTCAGGGCCTACCAGGAAACAGACACCCCAAAGGTTATATCATTTAATCCTTTTTGATACTTTTCCAAACTGTATAAGCCTCATTTTGTAGATAAGTAAACTGAGGCTTAAAGAGGTAGGGTGCCTAGTCTGAGATTTATGTACACTGCAGGTCACAGGTCAAACCCAGATCTCTTGAATTTAAGTCCAGGTGTTTTGTTTTTAGTATCTATGTTGTTTCTTTCTGTTCCGGCACCATAACTAGTGACCTATGATTTTGGCTAAAAATTGACCTTCTTGGGTTGATTCCTCATTGCGCTAACATTCACATAGGCATTGTGACATATAAATGAACCTTGGTAGTGTTTTTATTTTTTGTTTGTTTATTATTATTTTCTAACAGGGAAGCCCACAAGCCACCCCCTTTCATTTTTAGTCTTCCTGCCGGTGTGGTCCCCATCCCCATTCCTTACAGGGACAGCCATACCTCTCTACCCCCTTCCCTGCAAAGCGTCACTGACACTCTAAGCAGACACCAGTCTCCAAGCAGGACTTTGGCCATCTGTTCTGCCCATCACTTGAGAATGCAATAAAACCTGCTTGACAATTATGTCAGCACAAAGGGCAGAGAGGGCTGCATGGCAAAAAGCTGTGTAAAATTCATTCTTCCAAAGGTTGCGTCAAGAATATTCCAACCAAAAAGAGTTTTAGCAGCAAGTGGAATATTGTGGCATCTGCCTCTTTCTCATTTCCCTACTTTGCTTCTGTAATGGATTTGTGTTAGTTCTTGCTTTGTACAAGCTAATAATAATCAGGCATTATAATTGTGTGATGCCATATGCATTTGAAAGGGCTTCCACAAATCTATTACATCTTTAAGTCTTCAGGACTGCAGCTGAATTTTAGAAATGAAGGGGCCTCAAGTAACATTTACCCCCAACTTTCTCGGCTGATTATTATTGATGTATTTTGTTTAGTTTAAGTAATGTATCCTTATTAAATATAATTTGGGCACTATATAAAAGTAGCTTTAAAAGATTTAAAGTCACTCATGCACAATTTCATTTAATGTATTTCTTCCAATTTTTTCCTTATTTTCTGCCATGGTTTTTATTATATAGTTATAATCATATCATTTATATCTCATTTTTTCTTTTAGGAATAGATCAGAAGCAATTTTCCATGTCGTTACATAGTATTAGCAAACATAATTTTAATTGGTTTCATTACATTACATCAAGTAGATGTACAATACCATTACCCTATGTTTGGGCATTTATGTTGTTCTAATTTTTGGCTGTTATAAATAATGTTTTAGTGAACATTGTAATAAATATAGTCTCATTCCAGTTTTATGATTGTCTCCTTAGACCAGATCACTAGGAATCCCCCAATTCTCTTCTTCTACTTAGGGAAACTGAGGCATAGAGAAGTGAAGCGACTCTGGTGACTTTTAACCCATAGTGGATTAAAGAGCATTACTCCGACAAGAAGTCAAATATTTTCTCTCTTCCTTTTACATTTCTTCCATTGCACGACGGTCTTCAGTATTTCTAAATAACAGGGCTTGAAAAATGTGTTCAGTGTCCATACCGAACGAAACTGATTTTTAGTAGGCTATAATTGAGAAGAAACAAAGTAAAAAAAATCATAGATTATGTAGCATTTGTAAACAATGGATATGAAATTAAATAGTGCAGTGTTCAAATGTGTTTAGAAATAATATGAATGGTAGATATTGGGAGATATCTATTCTATATTCTGATGGACCCTCTACTCTTTTTAAGACTCTTGTCTCCCTCTTCGCCCTCCACCCCGAACTAGGGGCCACTGTACTTTAAAGATAAAGCACCCCTAATTTTCTACCAGTAGAAGCTAGGACCTCTGGAAACCACGGTAATCTTTCTCTGGATCTTTCCTGCCCCCTTGAATTTGAAGGGATCTCCAAGTGACAGAAGAGAGATGGAGTGACTATTCTAAGTATTGAGAGCTGGAACAAGCCTGCAGAAAGTTTTATGTAAGACTTGGAGGCTTTACAACCTGAAGGGATAGTCGCCTATAATAACAATAGTTTAAATTCACTGATTGCCCACTAGGTACTAGGTATTATCCTAATTGCTGTGTATGTATTATTTATGATGATTCTTACAATATTTCTACCAAGTGGGTGCTGCATTTATCATAATTTTACATATGAGAAGACTGAGGTTCAGTTCACACAGAAGTTAGTGATAGGTTGGGATTTAAAGCTTGGAAGCATTGCCACCAAGCTTATCTCTCATCTCTGCAAACACCGCCTCCTTCACCCCGTGTCCTCCCTATACTTGAAAAAAAGTGTTGAGGCAAGTTATGCTCCGTATGTATTCAGTTCTTTTTCTCATCCTAACCACTCAATCAGAAGCCAGCTATGGGGTGAGGAAAATGTAGGACCCTCGGGACTCTCCTCTTTACCATATGGCTCTGCAGAATCACTGAGGTGGCTGTTCTTGCTACATAGAAATGGGTGGTTCGTTATCCAGGCAGAAACCTCTTTTGACCATGGGCTTTGTTTTCTGGTATGATTACGAAGACATCAATAGGTGATCATGAGTGCAGTATTAAGTTCGACCATAGTCCATATTCAACCATTTTGATGTCGGAAAACATCATTTTCATAAGGCTTATCCTAGTACACATATGGGATGTGCTTGCCTTAATAGAGCTCATCGTCAGTTGGTAGCACATTGCAATAAAGGGATAAGTGTGGATATATAATCACCATGCCTGTCCCCACTGCCAGTGCAGGGAAGCTGCAAAGGGACCCAACCAACTTCGAGTATTGTAGGATAAGAAAGCTGTAATGAATAGATGATTAGGATATCACTTGTCCCTTTTCTTCAATCTTTCTTCAGGTCCGCTCAAGTTTACCAGCTATCCTGAAGCTGTTGCAAGTCAGTTTCTATTTCTACTGGCTTTCATGTGTATTCATGTCGGGGTACTTATCTCTTTATGCTAAAGACCATACGCCTTTTCTTAAGTATGAAACACCAGAGGAGCTCCTTCCAGATGCATAATCTTTGTCCTTAGACAGTGTCACTGTTCTAAAATCTTGCAGTGTCAATCAAAATCATAGGATTTAGAACACTAGAGGCCTTGGTTTGAATCATGATTCTACCACTTATTATGTGATCTTGAACAATTTGTTTATTCTCTCTCAGCTTTGGTTTTGTCAACTATGAGATGATTTTGATGATTAAATGCTTGGATATACATAAAAGTATTTGTGCATTGTGGACACAGAACACATTTTACTCCCCCCCCCCTTTTTTTTTCTGAATTTGGTGACCCGGGATGGACACCAAAGAAGGAAGTCTGAGGTTATCTGGCCCAGAAAAACTCATGTGCTGAACTATAAGTTGACCCTACAGTTTCAACAAATGCAGATATGTTTACATGAATGATGGACCACAGCATTTAAAATAAGACATATTTTGGAAAACCTAGGACATGTGTTCTTTATTATTTAATTTCTCTCCCTTGAGCTTGGAGGAAAAACCAGTTTTCTTTTTCCTCTCTTTGGACCTAACCCTGGGCCTTCTAAGTTTCTGAAGTCTAATACTGCACCTCCTAACAACCAGTCCCCTCTCCCATATAGAGATAGGAGAAAAAAAGTGAGCCACATATAGAGACAGGAGCTTAGAGAGAGAGAAAAGACATGGGAAGTGGCAGGGACAGAGGGAGAGATTGACAGATATAGATAGATAGATAGATAGATAGATAGATAGATAGATAGATAGATTAGATAGACAGATCAGATAGATAGGTAGAGATAGATGTTAAAGCCTTAAAATCCCAAAGGCCAAAAAATATTTAGTGATCAGACTGGAAAAACCTTTAAGTAAAAAACAAAATCCTGGGGCGCCTGTGTGGCTCAGTCGGTTAAGCATCCGACTTCAGCTCAGGTCATGATCTCACGGTTCGTGGGTTCGAGCCCCACATCGGGCTCTGTGCTGACAGCTGCTCAGAGCCTGGAGCCTGTTTCCGATTCTGTATCTTCCTCTCTCTGACCCTCCCCTGCTCACGCTGTCTCTTATCTTTAAGAAATAAATTTAAAAAAACAACAACAAAAAAACCAAAATCCTATAAGCCTAATAAATCTTCACAGGCCACATAAAAAATCAACTCCCAGGTCGTGTTCCTACCAAAGGGCCAAAACCCATCAAGATATCCATAGCATTTGAGAAAGCATGTTCCCCACACTCTTTTGCTCAGGGAAGACTATTGGAATGTCTCTTTCAATTGTTTCCTTTTGTTAAAACATGGGTTTTGATAATAAGTAGGAAAGGGTTCAAATACCTGATGTCACCTCTGCTGGCTGTAAGTTATTTAACCTTATTTAATCAGCTATAATATTCTTGTCTTTGTGATGTTATAAAGATAAATGAAGTAATGTATGACAGTGCTTGATATTAGTAGGTATTCAATAAACAGAGACGCTGCATTTTAACTTCTGATATTTACATGTCTCAGTTGCAGCTACTTCTTTTTCCATCTACCACTGGATGTTCTTAGTGCTCACGAGTGTTTCTCCTCCCTAAGGATATCAGGCATTTAGACAAGATGCTCTAAATGGGTCAATTAGTAGAATTGGTACATTGAAAGAATTTCCTTCATAAAAATTTTATCATCAATATCTTCATCATCCCATAATTCTCTTCATCATCACTTGAGTGTAGTCGTATTAATATATATCTATATATTAATTTAAACTAAGAATTTCACCAAAAGAGGGAGTAAACTGACTGATGGCCACTGCTTGGTCTCTTAGTTGCAGATGGAGGAGAGAGATGTTAGTTGTGCCTTTGTCAGTATCAAAGTCTTGGCAGAAGTCACCTTGCTACTGTGGAATAGTGTGCCCTGAGAGCTGAGAGTCCTTCTCAGATGGTTTCTGGACTTAGTGCCAACTTTGGAAAGGGAGCTGGCAAGAACTAGGTAAAGGATCTTCATTGATTTGTTTGGATGGGAGAATTTGGCTTCACAGAGTTCTGAAAAGATTATATTCCAAAAATAATGTTATGGATGCAACACCATGAAAATTGCATGTCATATCATAATTACAATGATAAAATATTGGATCCACATTTACCAATTATGTGATCTCTGTTACATTACTCAGCTCCATACACAGAGCATCTCCGGGATTCAGTATATTGTACTGAAGTATTCAGAGGAGCATGATCAATGGACACAATTTATTCTATCCCCAAAGAAAGACCCCTAATTTATGAAGAAAGCAGAACCAGATTCGGAGGATCCTTCTTGCCCAGGGGCCAAATAGATTTTGGTAGATGAGATCTCCTGAGAAAGGTCAAGAAGTGAGAAACTAAGAAATAAAAGGGAAATATATGAATACCCTTAGAATATGGGTTCTGTTCACAGGATTTGTAGAAAAGAAGCACAAACCAACAAATGAATAGAGGCAATCTAGATATAAGTGTCTGCCTATATAAGATTGGAAGATTTTCTGAAACAAACGAGAATTGAACTTAAGCCTGCAAGAAAATGCTAGTTATCTGAAAATAATCATCAACGCAAAGCATATAATCCAGGGTAAAAAATATAGACAATATGGGATGTCTTTTGGTCATACTGGTACTACTGGACCTTTATTAGGAACCTTATTAAACTTTTTTTAGATGGCATCTGCTGTAGTACTCCAGAGGAACTCAGTAGAAATGATCAAAGGGCCATATCATAGGGCCTGTGAGGATTGTCACAAGAAAATAGGGTTGTTCAGCAGGATAAAGAAATTTAAAAGGTCACTTAATATACGTTCACAATTAAAGAATACTCCATACGGATGACAAGCAGCTGCTCTTCATGAGGCTTTGGGGACTAGAGAAGGTGAAACCTAATTTAATTGCAGTAAGAAAAGCTTAGATGGCATAAAAGGAAAAGCCAACCAACCTGGTCACGCTTCTTCCAGACTCTGGGAACTTTAGGGCTCCTGGACTATCATCACTATGGACTCACCTCCTTCCTTCTGGAGGTTGTCTGTCTCTTCCATATAAAACAATGAGAACTTCCATTGCTCACCGAAGTCAGTCTCCCCACTTGTCCCAAAGACTATAGCACATTCCCTAAACCATGCACCCTACACTTTTTCACTCCTCTCCTGCATTCACGTGACTCTTTCCTTACAGATGCTTTGGCCCCATAAGCACTCCTTCGCAAACACCCTCAGTTCTCTGCTTGCGTTTCTTTCTGTTGTTTTTGCCTGGAAAACCTCAAGCCTAGCTGAAACCACCCATCTACTTTCTCTGATCCTGGACTTGTGAAGCTAGACTTTGCTGGGAAAGAACAATGTGATCAGATGCCATTTTAAATCTAAATGACTTCCCAATGCCCATGAGTCGTACTGTGCATTCCTTGAAGGTTTGCTTTTCTTTCCTCAGACATCTGATTTGTACTTTCTCCCTTCTCCTCAATGTTTTTACAACCCTCCAAAAATCTTGCTCCCATTTGTGGTGCATGACTCACATTTCATTGAGGAAATAGCAATCACGAACTAACTCATCGTTGAGATACCAAATCTTTCAATATACCTGCCTCTTATTTCTAAACCTTTACTTCAGTCCTGTGATAATAGGAAAAAAAAATCCCACTCCATTTCAGAGTTCAGCATCTCTATGCTCTGGGTGGCTTCCCTCCTCCCTCAAGGATTTCAACCCTATAATTCTCTTTCCCTTTCTTCTACATCATTATTTCTTTCGTCTCCACTGGATCATTTCCATCAACACACACCTGCTGTAGTATCTTCCATCTTTAAAACAACTATAACATCAACAGCTTCTCTTGACCCCACATTGCCCTTCAGCTTCAGCCATATTTTTCTGTTCGCCTCCCCAGTCAGGCTTCTCAGAAGAATGCTTTTTACTTACTGTCTGTACTTATTCTCCTGTCACTCGCTCTTCTTCGCTCCTGTCTGGCATTGGTCCATATCACTCTATAAAACTATTCTCATCAAGGTGATCATCAACATTTATATTGCCAAATACAGAGGTCAGTTTCCAGTCTTTAATCCACCTCTCAGCTGCACTTGACATGTTTGACCTTTTCTTTCCTTTTGAAAATTTTCCTTTTGGTTTCCCTGGCACCACACTCTCCTGGTTTTCTTCCTATCTCACCAAACACCTGTCTTCTGTCTCTTTGGCTGACTGTTCCTCTGCTGGATCTCTGTATGCTGGGTTGCCAAGGGCTTGGTCCTTAGGTATTTTCTCTCTCTCCGCTTTTCTAGATCCCATCTAGTATTTTCTGGTTTCCAATACCTCTATCTACTGATGACTGCCAAACTTGTATCTCCAGTCCAGACCTCACTCATGGACTCCAGATTTCTAAAGATATTTCAAACTTGTTATGTCATTTCATTCATTCACTTGCCCATATTTTCTCACATTTTTATATCTCTGAAATTAGGATTATTTTATAATAAATAGCATTTTATAATCTCAGTCTACCAAGTGGAGAGCCTGAGTCACTATTGCCTGCGCATGCACAAACTTGGGCCCATTTTCTTCACTTCCTCAAGTGATATGCAGTATTGGCACTACATGAGCTGGTTTAATTGCCATTTAAAATTTTCTTTGAATCACACAATACGTCAACATTGAAATAAAAACTATCATGTATACAAAAATGCGTGGAAACAGAACAGCCGGACATAAATTTGATGATAGAGAAGAACATATCTGTCTCACAAGAATGACCACAACAATCAAGTGGTCTATAGAACCCACAATAGAAAGGATGCCCACAGGTGTCCTTGTTGCTGAGATACATAAATAAGGTTGTCGATCACACTTCAACTTAAGGCAGAGGAAATTGCCAAGTCCTTTGCAAAACAAAAAGACTTTAAATCTACACAGGCTGGTGTGACCAGTTGAGAGTGTTTTGTTCTGTTTTGGTTTTCTTTTCTTAGTAGTATGTAAGCTAAATGCGTGTCTTAGAATGGATTACATCTGCCATTTGATGTGTCCAAAATGGATCTCATTATTTCACCATCTTGTGCCCCATGGGGAAGCTGTTCTTCCCTCAGTCTTCTCTAAATCACCTAATGGCACCCCTTTAAACATATTGCTCAAGCACAAAACCTAGGAATTATCATCGTTCTTCCCTTTTCATCACTTCTAATTTCAAATCTATTAGCATTTCTTGTTAGTTTTCCTCCAAAGTAAATCTCCAATCCATTTCCATTCCCATTCACTCAAATACCTTTATCCAAGGGACCATGACATCTTGCCTGGACCACTGTGGTAGTAAATTTTGCTGCTTCCATGCTTTCCACCCATCCTCGACCTCATGCCTTTTACAATCCATTCTCCAAACAGTAGCCTAAATAAGACATCTTCTTTACACTGAGACTAAAATCCACCCTCCTCCACACAGCCTCTGTCTCTGAAGCCTCAACCCAAGAGGTCCTCACATATACCAATCTTACCCAGTAGTTTTGCTCTAATAACTGTCTGTCCTTCTATTTCTCAGACTTAGTGGCCTTGGTCTTACTTCAGGGACCCTCCCCTTGCTGAGTCTTCTGCCAGGGCCTTTTTTTCATCCAGACCTTCCCACATATGGTGGTTTTCTATCATTCAAATCTCAGAGAGGTCTGTCCCATTTAGACTATTAAATGTGCCCCATTTTTCTCTATCACATCACTTCTACAACTTCGTATAGAGTACCGACCACTTTCTGAAGTCATTTTGTTAATTTGTTTACTTGTGTATTATTTATTTCATCCAATAAAATGTTAGTTCAAGAGGAAAATGAATTGTCTCATTTATTATTGTATCATTAACACTTAAAGTGGTGTTTGGTAACTCATAGATGATTGCTCAATATGTCAGAATTAATGAAGGAATAGATATTGACATTCCACCTTTTTTCTTAGAAGTCTCTAAATGTAAAAGTGATCCCATCCTTCTAAAACATGAAACATAGCACCCCTCTGGAAATTGGGAGATTTGTTAAACCTCATATACCCTTTCTTCACTCATTTCTGTAGTGGCCATCCAGAAATCCTTATATATCTGGATATTTTCAGAGTTAAATGAAATAATTTATGCAAACAAATATTTTGCCAAAAGGGAACCTTTACTATGTTACTTTTTGAGAACCAGACAGATGTTCTACCCCACTGCAAGTGCAAACCTGTAGTCTAGGAATATGCATAGATGTGCATTGGGCTGTGCATTGGACCGCTCCAAAGATCACTGATATAGACAACTTCCCCCATACAAACATTAATTGTTATCTGGGTCCACATTAAGCCAGTTATCATGTTGATTAAAACAATTGGGAAAATTAAGGTATTTACTTTTTACAGTTAATGAGATAAGATTAACACTTTATGTTGTAAATTTCGAAGACCCCTATCTGTTACTGGTTCCAGGTACTGGTTTTCGCTCTGAAAGGCCCATCTCACTTTCTGTTTATATCAGTGTCCTGACGGTTTCTAACAAATAATATTGAGACTGGATTAAAACAAAAACTCGAATAAACAAGCGAACAAAACCCAAGGCTCTCAGGAGAGGACCTTAGTGGCTCAATGTGTCTGTCATGGGATTCAGTGCATTTTCATCTTAAATAGATCTGTTATGTGGCCAGAAAAAAAAGTGTCACAAAAGGGAGCCCTGTGCTCTGTGCTGTCCTTTGCTTGTCAGTTTTTATACAAGGGTGGTGTACAATGCCCTAGAAAGCAGTGTCATGGTGGAATTGTGGAATATTTTACAGCAGCACCTTGTCTGCATGCTCAAAGACCCAATGATGGAGGACAGAAATGTGACATGTAAAATTTATGTGGGAAACATGCCCCAGGCCCAGGCAAGTCTTACAAAACAGCCAGGGGAGGAGATCTGGGGCAGAGAAGAACAGTCAGTGCACATGGAAGGCAGAAAAAAAACTTTGGCTCTCTGTAAAGCCTAGGCTTTGTCACGCTTCCTGCCTTAACTCAAATACTATGAGAGGTAGTCCCCATGGACTGGATATTGAGGGGAAGGAGTCATACAGTCAGAAATACTTCCCAGGGCATCATAAGCAGGGACTTTCTGGCCTCACTGCCTGGATCTGGTTGCCTCCTAGGCGGGGAAGGAAGGTGATTCTTGATGAGGCTTGGACCCGCCCCTTTCCCTGAGCAAATAAGCCAGTAGCATTTGGGTTAATGAACTGTGCCTTTTAATAAATGGTTCTTATCTCGCCAGAGTGGTGCTAAATTGTCAGGATTTTAAATTAACTTAATAGTTTCATGGATGGTACTTATTCACTGGTTACTCAGAAAGTGAATGCAGCCCCCAGCCGGGGCTTCTTATTGAATTATGCAACAGTTAGTTATTTCATTTGGGTTTAAGGGGAAATGTTTAGGATTAATGTGCAATGCCTCAATGCCCCCCTTAATGGGCATTTCCAGGCCTACCCTAAACTAAAAGCCAGTTATTTATCATTAGGTCACTCCATGTTCTTTAGGCTTCAAGAAGAGTCGCTCATGCATAGGAATGGCCAGCAGGTCTTGGAAACGCCTTTCCTCACCGAAAGAGGGAAACAAAATGCCTGTCTTATCTTTCTTTCACTCATTTGTGCAAAGTATTTACCAAAATAGGCAAACCCCTGTCCTGTCTATAAGAGGCTTATAATCTATAAGGGCCATAAAAAACATGAGTTGTGAAATGCAGGGACTTCTTAGAAATGTGAAAAGTATTCCAGGTAGAATTTTAATCCTGTGCCCCTTTCTCTTATAATGATCAACTTGTGGGTACAAAGAATGGCCACTTTTTGAGCATTTACTATGATACTATGTAAGTTCTTAGCAAGAACCTTATGAAATAAAAAGCAGCATTATTTCCATTGTACGGATGAGAAACCTGAGCCTCAGAGCTGGGAAATACCTTGCCCAGAGCCCCACACCTTTGGACACACAAAGATTCTTTTTTTTTTTTAGATAAAAACATGAATTTATTTGCACCAGACAAGTTGAGTCATATACAAGCAAGTTACATAGGACTTTTTAGAATTTTCAGCACGCTTGGATTGGACACACAAAGATTCTAACTAAAGTCCAAGTTGGTTAGTAACATTGTTTTGAGGCAATTCTTTTATACAGAAATTTACTCCAGTGGGATTATCATCACCACAAAGCAGATTCCATTACATGCATCAGAAATTAGGTTTAGGAAAGAAGAAACAACTTAGCATATAGCTAGTGCCAATACCGTGCAAAGCACAGTGCCTAGCAGGTACTCTGGCAGATACTGAGGTCACTAAGCCACTCATTGTACACTCTAAAGCTGTCAGGATGTGCAGAGAAGGAGCGCCATCCGTACCCACTGGAGACATGCAACCCATGACAGATCACTAATGTCGGCAAGCAAATAACAGGTGCACAGCCTAAAATACTAACTGCAAAGTGAAATGTAATAAGACTGCAAAGTATTAGTATCAAAAGCTGTCTGAGAACCAGAAGGACACAAGGAGAGCGTGTAAGGGAGGCTGAGGATGGGCACTTCGCTGTGTGCACGTTTTTGGCCTCATTCAAGCTCGCTGAGTGCTGCAGCTATGGACCCCACTGGTGGTGGAATAGAGCGGAGCTGGTTAGAAACAGGCAAGGGGCTTCTTTCCACAGAGTGGGGCACAAGTCATACAGTAACCAACTGAGACCACCCTGCTGGGAACTTCAGGTATCTCTGCCCTGGGGCAAGGATACTACTATAACTGAGGAGAAACAGAAAACAAAACCTGGTCCTTTCAGCTCCTCGGCGGGTCCCTGGGAGAGGCATAAGGGGGCCTGCTGAGTGGAGTGACCTTGAGAAGGTCAAGTTGGCGTCTGAAGTGTGCAGCATCACTGGGGCAGGAGGAGCAGTGCGAGCCATAAAGGAAATATTGTATATAAAAGATCTGTTTTCCCTTTCTTCTGGAGCAGACACAAGGCACTGACTTCATTTTGCATTCATAAAGCCTTCCTTTGGAAGCGCCTTTAGTACTGCTGAGGGAGGCTTGAAGAAGCATGTTGGAGGGTCAAATGCACATCTCCTTGGGCTTTCTTTCATCTGCCTTAAAAACAAAAATCTCTCCTTTTTTAATCACCTCTTCCTGTAAAAAGGGCTAATCTTTTGTTAACAGCAGCTTCCCATGGCACAGCATCTGAGCAATTAATACAGGAGAGCAAGGGAGAGATGGTGGAGGAGAGCTTCCCAGTGGATGGGAAGAGGGACGGTGAGTCCGGAAGGGTGAAGGACATGGGAGTTGGCTGCTGGTTGCACAGGGAGAGCACGAGAGGTTGTGACCGCAAGGTGCTGTCTGAGGTGGGTCTGGGCTCCGGGAAAACGACTTTTTGGGTGCAAGTCTGCAAATGTGGCCAGTCAATCCAAACTAGTCCCTTCAGGAGGAGAGATTTCAACTGGTGGTGTCCTTTAGACCTGTTCTTCCTCCTCTTACCCTTCTGTGGTCTCTCATGGCAACCTATTTTTTATAATTATTTTGCCTTTAATAGAAGGCCACATCCCTCAAACTCTGTTGTAAACACGTTCATTATCTTCCCAGTTTCTGACTATGCTTTTTCTTTAGAATTGCATTACTTGAAAAAAATATGCTACTACTCTGCTTCTTCCCATTTCTCCTAGGATCAAACTTCAAACACTATGGCAAGGTTTAAGATTCTTGTGTCCTGAATTTTATAAGCATTTCCATCCTTATTTGCTGCCAGGCCCCTTTCCCGATGTCCTGTATGTTTGTTCTTTTGAACAGGCCATGTTCTGAAATGGCTTTTACGCCCAGGGGTTCCTCTACCCCCTGGACCTTCATTCTTCACTGGCAAATCCCCCTTGTCCTTGAAAACTTGGCTCAAAGATCACTTCCTCTGTGAGCGTTTGTGAGCTCTTCATGGAGGTTTTAATCATTTTCTCTGGGATACTTGCATGACAGTCCATGTGCACTGCTAATAATATGCTTCTTATATTCTTTTAATGATTTGTTTATGTGGATGTTTTTAGGTACCTCCATGAGATTTTTAAAAGGCAGGAGTGTATTTTCTCATTCTTTTTAGCACAATGCCTGGGACCTAATTGACACTGAACATATGTCTAAGCTATAGATTGCCAAGGATGTAATAATATAATACAAGAGCCACCCCCTAACATTCAAAGGCAGGGGGGGAAGGTGGTGGAAAAGATTTTTGGGTTTTAGTATTTTTTTTCATCAGGCAAGGGTAAAGGGATGGAGAGAAAGGCCTGCCAGAGGATTTAGGTGGGGCTCTGTGTATGTGTTTGTGTGTGTACATATGTGTATGTGTATATGCGTGTGCATATCTGTATGTGTATGTGCATGTGTGGTGTGTGTATGTAGCTGGGAGCCGATGACATCAATCAGCAATAAGGAAACTCCAGTTAGAAACTACTGGAGTTCTCAAAATCAAGAGGAAATGATGTTTTGTTCCCAAATTTGGGGGGAAAGAACACAAGCAGACCTGAATCTCAGGTGCAGGTAGAAATACCTTTATGCCCACAGTGCCAGATTTACAGAGCACAAAGAGCATTTGAGGCAAATCAGAGCACATGGCTGTCATTTTTTTATTCTTCTTCTTCGATTATATGTTTGGAACAGAGCCTGAGGACAGTTTTATGCAGCAAAGGGAACAAAACTATAAGCAGCATTTGTCTTACTTATGTCCAAAGAGCTGTTGCAAAATCCTTTGCATGGCTAGATCTGAAATCATCGCTGACTCCTTTCTGTTCTCAAGCCTGGTGCTTCCTGGACCCAGAGCTGCTATGTATGCTGCCCCTACTCCCAGGAAGTGCAAGCTGGCTCCCAGCCACTCAGTGCCTCATTCTAATAGCAAATATCTCTTCAAATTATTGAACCCTAAAAGTTATGTTTTTGCCTCTTCCTTTCCTGTCTTGTGCTAGCATGGAAACCCCTGCCAGAAGGGATGTGGGAGCTAAGGAAGCAAAGACAGCACTTGTTTTGCTCTCATAAGCTTGTAGATCCTAATCATGGAACAGTGAGGAACTCAGCAGTTTGGGGAAAGACTATGAATCTTGTCAGGAGGACCAACCCTGAGGTTTAGCATGAATCACCTTTTGAATGTTTTGGTTTCATGGAAATACAGTGTGGAAGAATAAAAGAGGAGAAAAAAGTGAAGGAAGAAAGGAGGGAAGGAGGGGAGGAAGGAGAAGGGAAAGGAAAGCAAGAGGGAGGTATGAAAGAGGGAGGGAGGGGAGAAAGGAGAGAAGGAAGGAAAAAAAAAGAAAAGAAGGAAGGAAGGAAAGAAGGAAGGAAGGAAGGAAGGAAGGAAGGAAGGAAGGAAGGAAGGAAGGAAGGAAGGAAGGAAGAGCTAGGGAGTGGTATGGAAAAGGAAAGCCAATAGACAATTTGGTTATCTGTGCATTTTCTATTCAAAGCTTACATTTGTGACCCTAATATTCACCTTTATATATGTCACCTGACTTCCAAGTAATATAATCTGGAATATTAAGCCAAAATTGTCCTCCCCTACCGTCTGCACTACATCAAGTTAGACGTTTCAATACTTAGCCGAAGTAGAAGTGTTATTGTTAATTTCCCCAAGTAATTGATAGCAATGATTTTTTTTTCCTGAATGATGTGGTTTATTGGTGACACTTGTATCTGATCTACTCTTTGTGTTAGATGTACAGGATTATTGTGTAGTTTCTTGAGTTAGTAAAATCTACAACCTAGTTTCAAAAGAGAATGTGTACTTGAATGTAATTCTCAGCAAATCATCTGTATCTTTGTGGTGGGAGTGTGTGCGTGTGTATGTTTCACTAATTATAAGAAAAGGGAAAATGTCTCCTTTATCTTGGCTTGTTTAAATGGAGAGCGTCTATGATAGAACCATTTGGTCCTAAGATGGTTATAGATCCCAAGTGCATCTTTGGCCTGACTCTGTTACAGAGCTCTTAGGCCAGAGAACATTTAAGAACTAAAGACCTAATGCTAGATTTGAGTGAAAATGAGGTAAGAATTTTACCCTTGGTTTTGTGAACTCAACACAATTCCCTAAGAACCCCAACCCCTTCCATGTGCCTATTGAATAGACAAAGGTTGTTTTTCCAAGGGAAAGTGATGGTGTCAGGAATAAAATCGATGCCACCTTGCAACCTCCTTGGAGAAGCAACTGCTTGCAAAAATATTGTTATCAATGTTAGAGAAGTAATTAAAATGAACTAATCATTTCCCAAAATATTTATGTATTGAAAGTAATTCTGACTGATTGCCTTTAAATAGCATTTTATTCTGTTTCAGTAATAATCAGTATGCATGTGCTTCCTTTTGCTTTCTGGAAACTCCAGCCTTGCCCCTATGGCATGACCCTGGAGCAGCATGTCCCTCTTTTTGAGTACAAGATGGTGTCCCAAACCTGATAACCCAGGCATAGCCCCTTAGCTACTCTGCCCTCCCTCCAGGATGGTTTGGGGAAGAATCTTGGCCTGTGGGTAGAGCTGGTGTTTTCTTCCCAAGTTGGGAACTATTGTCAGTTTGGTATGGCTTGAAAGAGCCAGTAGTCTGATTAAATTAGGACAGATGTGCCAACAGCTAGGTCACCAAGTCCAAGAATTTTATTAAAAATAAAAATGTTAGCAGCAGTATTGTCTTTTGAGGTTGCATGTGAACACATTGCTCCTATAGTATAAGCAGCAGGCTCCTGAAGGGCCAGACCCTCGGGGACATGCAGGAAAAGTTATGGGATGAAAAGGCAAGAAAGCCAGTTGTCAAGGTTATGCGGTGATCTGGCTGTGAGGAAGACCAAGGAAGTCAGGAGGAAGGGTCCTCTGATGTCATGAAAGTGGAGGTAAACCTTGGGACAAACACAAATTGGGAAGTTGGGGGGCCTGGTTCCTGGGCCTGGTTTGGCTCTAAATGATTATGACTTCGAGCAAAATCCAAACTCTCTGAATCTCAATTTCACTTGCCTTATGTGAAAATGGATGGATATTTAAGATTCTTTCCAATCACAATGTTCTTGAATTTTGGAGCAAAGCTCTATGTGCAGAGAAAGGGAAGAACAGGAGATTCTGGGTGAAGGTGGGATAATATGAGAAATAGATAAAAGAAAGAAAGAAAAGTTGTATCTCCCTTCCCAAATACTGGGAGATGATGTGAGTGGAAATGGCATTCCCTTTCCTTTCTTCCTGCCCAGAACAGAGACTATAGTCTGTCTGCTGCCCTGGTCTCTGACATGCCTCTGTGGAGGGCCTAAATCACCATGCCCATGGAGGTGTCATTGCTAAAGGCCACATGTCAGTCTTCCCCATGATGAGTGATGCTGTAGCATATCAGGGTAGCACTCCTGGGACTGTGTCTCCACTCAAACATTTTCCTTCTGATGTTCAGGAGTATTCAGAAGTGAACAGGGTCCTTTGAAAGAGGAAAGAGAAGGCCAATACTTTGTGAGGTTATTTGGACACATATATCATTATCTCCCATGTGCTAGCCTGGCCCTTGGTCCAACATCGATGGCTTTTGCCTGTTGCCAGTGATGGATGGAGGCACATATTGTGTTCACGATTCCTTCTGAAACTTTGCCAAAACCCACATATCTATTCCTCCAACGAGAATGCCTTGCCTTCCCCGATGGGCACTTGAGTCTTCCTAATTTCTTACAGGCTCTTACTAACCTTTCACTAACTTTGCATGCTATTGTCTCAATCTCCAAACAGAATTGTCTATACCCTGTTCCGCCCAGGCTTTAGAGACCAAGTTATACGTTCCCCAAACCCACCACATTCCAGTCTGCCAACTTTGCCCCTTGGTACCTAGTGTGAACAACCATGCTGACTTTGGAGGTGATTTGGGTGTCAGCCAGAAGCTGATCTTTCCCTTCAGGCTGATAGGACAATTTATTGACAGCAAATCCAAAGGCAAGCTGTCTGGGAAGAATAATAGGAATTGGAATTGGAATGGAGTTGAGCTGTAATCATAGACTCTTAGAAAGGATCCTAGGTGATTTTCAAAGTCAATGGGTTGCAGACATTTTTCCCCCAACTAATAGCATCTTTTTTTTAAATGTTTTATTTATTTTTGAGAGAGAGATAGAGACAGCATGAGCAGGGGAGGGTCAGAGAGAGAGGGAGACACAGAATCCGAGGACAGGCTCCAGGCTCTGAGCTAGCTGTCAGAACAGAGCCTGACGCAGGGCTCGAACCCACAAACCATGAGATTATGACCTGAGCCTAAGTCAGACGCTTAACTGACTGAGACACCCAGGCACCCCTAATAGCATCTTTATACAAAGCAAATCACCTCCCAGTATACAGGTAGAAGCAGGCTCACCCCAGAGCTTAGTATGCTCAGCTCCTCACAGAAGCCTTGCAAACCTCTCTCGAACCCTGGCCACCATGGTGAACACATTCTGAATGCTACTGATCTGATAAACTCGTCTACAGATGAGGTCATTAAGGACAGTGCTTCAGCAACTTATTTATACCCATATTGCTTGATTTTTTAATTCTGAGGATATAGTTATATACTGTATTATTAAGCACAACCAGAATGACTCTAAATTGCTTATTTGAAGTTGCACATCTGATGAGGAAGAGTGCAGAAACCATAATTGTGGGCACCTGCCTCTGTAAGCCAGAAGTCCTTCCTCTAAGCCAGAGTCCAGGCCAGCAACATTGCAATCCCAGGACACCTGTTAGGAAGGCCCAGCTCCAGACCGATTGAATCTGAAACTATGGAGATAGAGCCTAGAAATCTGGGTTTTCACAAGGCCCCCAGGTGATTCTGACGCATGCTGAAGTTTGCGACCAACTGCCAAGGCTTAACCTATGCTGATCCTTTAATTTTCCCAGAAATTTAGGTTTTCAGTGCTATATGGGTTAATGCTTTGGATGTTTTCCACCTTGGTGTTTTTTATGTTTTTATCTGGTAGTAGGTACAGGAGGTAGGAGAGATTTAAAATATACAGGATACCTCATATTATTTTAGGATTAAAGTTGCTAGATTTAGCAAACAAAAATACACAATACCCAGTTAAATCTGTTGTTCAGGTAAGCAATGAAAAATACTTTAGTGTAAGTAAGTAATATTTGGGAGAAACTTACACTAAAAAATCATTTAAAAAAAAATCTGAAATGGGGCGCCTGGGTGGCTCAGTCGGTTAAGCACCCAACTTTGGCTCAGGTCATGATCTCACGGTTCGTGGGTTCAAGCCCCTCATCGGGCTCTGTGCTGACAGCTCAGAGCCTGGAGCCTGCTTCAGATTCTGTGTCTCCCTCTCTCTCTGACTGTCCCCTGCTCACACTGTCTCTTTCTCTCTCTTTCTCTCGCAGAAATAAATTTTTAAAAAAAATTAAACTTTTTTTTAAAAATATGAAATAAAATTTTACTGGGCTTCCTGTATTTTTATCTGGCAACCCTATTTGGGACAGATCATGAATTAGGACCATTTCCTTTTTCAGTCTTTTTTCTCCTCCTTTCCCTGTGCTCAGAGTCAGACACACATCTCAATACCGTGCACTTAGTTACCGAGGTCTCTTTCTGTGTTGGTGGGAGAATCTCGGAGAAAGGTACCAAGGTGTATGAAATGGGGAAGGAACTAACCTTCAGACTCATCATTTTTTACCACCATTATTTTGCTTGCATATTCACCACATTATAGAAACTGCTGAGTAAGAGGTCAAGAGAACCTTTGCAGAATCGCAGGGCTGACTCTGCCCTCCCTCCTATCCATTAGAAAATTCCACAGGCTGGCTGCCACACCCTCCCTCTCCCCCAGTGCTTACTGAACTCACCATGCTGGTGAATGAACTGCTCCTGGCTTCAGCTGGACTTTGCCAGCAAAACCAAGTCCATGTTTGTAAGACACAGGGCCAGACTCAGCACACAGACTCAGCCTCTGCTGTGTGCAGAGGCAGAAGTGAGGAGCACATCGTGGAAGGCAAAGAAAGAACCATGGGTCTTACGGTTAGATTGTCCCAATGAACTTGAAGCTTCAGTAGGATTTGATTTAAAAATCAAAGGAAATGGTCTTGTTTTAATGTACTGACCAATTAACAGAACTTGAATTAAGGAGTGGATTGGGAGATTGGGAAGAACGTTGGCAGAGAGGTGGAAATAGAATGGACACAAAGAAACATGTTTTCCCATCACATTTCTTTTGGTGGTAGAAGGAGTTGGGGCTGGCTGTCAGGAGACTTGTTCTCTAGTCTGGATTCTATTTCAATATTATCATGTGACCTTGCATTACTCACAAAATCTTTCTTATTCTCAATCTTCTCATCTGTAAAATGAGGATATTTTTTGAAATTAGACAACCTCTAGTTTGATGGCTCAAATTACATTCTTTTTCTCAGGATCTGTTAACCTCTTCCCCAGACCTCTGTGTATCCATAAGTAGCTTAAACCCATTGTTTCTTTGGCAGCCTGATGAAAGAAGATGTCAGCTGCTCAAGTCCCACTTGCTTCATTTATGGGATTGTGCCTTAAACACAAGAAAGGAGAAATGACAATTGGTAATTTTCCCCTTACCCTGTATAGTGATAATAGCAAAGTCTGCTCAAACTAAGGGTTTAGGGCAGACTCTAATGAAATCTGAGTCTGGACCCGAGATTCCTTTGATCTGATCAATGTAGGCTATCCTTGGTGGGAGGCTTTCTTAGCTCCTAAAAGTGTTGCATTTTTTTTGTTTTGTTTTGTTTAGGTATGAAGTCACTTGTTATTTACCATTAGTGGGAACTGAAGAGATAAGTTCATTGGTGTGGAGGAAATCTGAACAGCTCTAGTGTAACTCTGTGTAGGTTAAAACCTTAATCACAGAGGGAGAACAATGTTCTAATAAAAGCAAAAGACTTGTGTATTTATATGCTCCGTGTGGCTGGATGGTATGTTGAGTGCTTCCCAGCTGCCAAGGCTGTGCCCATGGTTTTGTGCACATCTCCTCTGGAGTAGACCTGCAATGCAGAAACAGACACAACACTATCTATGCGATTGGCAAGCTGGATCCCTGCAGACAGCAAACGATAAGTGCAAGGCATTTTGAAAACACAACAACCCCAAGGCCCCCAAGTGCCAGCTCATGCAGGATCAGATCAACATTTAATTTACTTTTTTATTTTTAAGTTTATTTATTTATTTTTGAGAGAGAGAGAGAGAGAGAAGGACAGAGAAAGAGAGAGAGAATTGCAGGCAGGTTCTGCACTGTCAGCATAGAGCCCAATGTGCGGCTTGAACTCACAAACTGTGAGCTGAAATCAAGAGTTGGATGCTTAACCAACTGAGCCATCTAGGTGCCCCCAGATCAATATTTAATTTCTTTAACTGTCCCAGTGTTGTCACCTTGTAAGAGAAGGATCCAGCAGTTAGTTCTGACCTAGATGTTGGGTTGTTCTGAAAACAGTTTAACTCTGCAGTGAACTTACGTTAAGAAACATTAGAGCTGTGGTGTTCTAGGCTGAAATTTTTTCTTTAGAAGGAAAATGGCATCATTATCTTACTCAAGGTACTCAGTGTGGCATTTGAGATGACACTTATGAATGTTATGAAGAAAAGGACAGAACCTAAGGCCAGCAGAGCTCTTCAAAATGCTCCTGAAGTGCCCCTCTTCCTATAGGAAGATGGGGCCCAGTCTTTCCCACAAGAAGAAGGTCAGTCAATAGCTTTTCTTTCTTGATCCATAGCATGCATAGTTAGGAAGATATAGTTCTGGTCTTACCTAAAATTCCCCTTTGGCAATGCAGGCCTTTTGGAAAACAGTCCATGGTGGAAAACGTCCTAAGCTTTTGGCTGTTTCCTGATGGGTTTGGTTACAGGTTACATTTGCTCTTTTAATGGGATTTTCTACCAGTTATCTGCAGCTAGAGAAGATCAGACAACTGGCTGAACAGGAGGCATCATAGGACTATAGAATTTTAATTTTTATGTTTTGTTTATTTCTGAGAAAGAGAGAGAGAGAGAGAGAGAGAGACAGCATGAGAAGGGGAGGATCAGAGACAGAGTGAGATACAGAATCTGAAATAGGCTCCAGGCTCTGAGCTAGCTGTCAACATAGAGACTGATGCTGGGCTTGAGCCCAGAAACCATGAGATCATGACTTGAGCTGAAGTCGGACGCTCAACCGACTGAGCCACCCGGGCGCCCCAGGATTATAGAATTTTAAAGCTGGAAGGAACACTTGGGCTTGCCTTCCAGGCAGCAATCATTTTGTCTTAGGTTCAGCTAGGAGGTACTGAGGCAGGGGTGATTTTTTTTATCCAGTCTTTTTTGCCACATGACTAGACTGATGGAGACCTTTAAATGTCAACAAAGCAATTTTGAGTGGAATTAGAGCTCACTAGGAAACTAGTATCAGATCTGTGATGTTAGAGGAATCACAGGAACCAAATGTCTTGCTGTACCCTGGTGGGAGCATTCTGCATGGGCTGTGGTCTGTCATGGCTTTATCAGAGTGTCAGAAAATGGCTGATCTGAAGCAATGTGAGCTAGAAGCTATCTGCACAGATCACAATCACGGTGTCAGTACCCGTCAGACCCAATGCACAGATATCCAAATCTCCTTTGTTTCTCATCTCCCACTCACTAGGGAATTGGTAATAGTTCTTCTAAAGACTGGGCTTTGAGGGAAACTGAACAGGCAGAGAAGGAGTAAGCACCTCTGCCTGAGCTCACCCACAGCATGCAAATGCAGAGTGAGCAAGGGAGTGGAGGCACAAGATGGCGGCGGGCCATGACTGAGTTGGTCTCCAAGCCTGTCCATCCACTCAAAGGCCAGATGAGATTATGTTCCTGTTTGTTACCTGTTCAAAGCCAACTATTTATACCCTGCCAGGAGTTACTATGGAAATTAGGAATAATAAAATGAACATAGAGATTTTCCAGGTCAGTTTATTGATTCTCTATTAAACTACAAGATAGTAAAACAAATCACTAAGATTTTGTCAGTCTGTCTATTGATATTTGTGTGTCACATGTGTACAGGACCAGGTTTCAAAACAAAGACGGTCTGTGTCCCACACTGCCTCTCCCATGCATTAAAATCAGGGTAGGCTTTAGAAGCTACTCAAGTTTTGTATTTTCATCATTAAATGGGCAGAGGCAATCACCAAGATATGTACTTTTTAGGCTAGTACAGAGAGATCCCACAAGCCTGGGTGAGTAGACTGTCTCCTTTGGACTAGCCTTCATGGATCCATCTGCCCTTCCATTCATCCACCCATATATCCATCATCCATTCATTTATTCATCTATCCAACAGATGATCCATGCCATGTACTGGGCATGGAGCTAAGTTCCCCCTTGATGAAGAAAAAGCTCCTTTTCATTATCTTGTAGTCTTATGGAGGAACCTTCTAGAAGGAACAAGTAAATAAAAAAACAAACAAACTACAATTGTGACAGTGTGCAAAGCAAACTGAGGGAGAATAAGGTGGGAAAGGAGAGATTTCCATAAATAGAGTGATCCAGAGAATGGCTTTTAGATGGGGGTCATTCCAGCTGAAACCTGAAGATTGAGAAGAGACCATTGGTGAAGGGAAGGCAGAAGAGCATCTGAGGCAGAGGGCTGAGAAGGAAGTTATGTGGTAGGAAGTAGCTCAGCCTGTTTCAGGGTCTGGGTAGGTTAGAGAGAGAGAAGAACCAAATGAAAGTGTAGGAGACAGAAGCCAGATTGTATAGAGATTTGAAGGCCATAAAAAGAAGTTGGTTTCTATTTTAGGTAAAGACAAGGCATTGGAGGGAGGAAAGGAGGTTAAAAAGATTCTTCTTAGGTGCTATGTGTAGATAAAATTAGAGAAGAGAACAACAGGCATTGGGAGTCTATCATAGTAGCCTGGACAAGAGGTGTTAGCAGTGTGAACAGGAGAGAACCCAGGTCAGGACTGATTGTGTGCCATTCTTAGAGATTTAAGCCTGAGCCATCATGCCCAGAAATGTCATGAGAGGGTTTTATTATGGAAGCCTTCCTCAACCTTCTCCCTTCCTTTAGTTGTTGTGGTCAGGTGATCAGCACCAAGTATAGTGTCCTGATCCCACATGGTTGCTTGCTGGAATTTTACCGACAACAGTGCGGTAGACTGAACCATGGCCCTCCAAAGATGTCCATACTCCAATTCCTGGAGGCTTTGACTCTGTTACTTTACATTGACAAAGGGACTTTGCTGATGGGACGAGCTTAAGGGTATGAGATGAAGAGATTGTCCTGAATTACTTAGGTGGACCCAATGCAAGGAAAGGTACCTTAAAGAGGAATGCAAGAAAACCAAAGGCAGTAACAAGAGATATGACAGTGAAGACAAGACGTTGGAGACATGTAATAAGAAGACACAAGCTAAGGCATGTGGGAAGACTCTAGAAGCTGGGAAAAAAAAAAAAGAAGAAGAAATGGATATTCCTCAAAGTCTCTAGTAAGAACTAGCCTTGCTGACATCTTGACTTTAGCCCAGTGAGAGAAATATATCAAATCATTGACCTATAGAATTATAAGATAATAAATTTATGTTGTCTTAAGCCATGAAATGTGTGGTGATTTATTACAGCAGCAATAAAAACTAATACAAAAGGTAACAATAATGAAACTATATAGGCTCAAGGCCCACTTAATGCCTCAAGACCTGTTTTCTGCACATCAGGCCTTCAGTTTTGGACCCACCCACCTGAGCCTGGACTCGTTATCATGTATATAAACTTGTTATCATGTATATAAACTCGTTACATACGTTATCATGTATATAAAGTTTGTGTCCCTTAGCAGAGCAGCCTACTGAGGATCCTGAAGCATTGGGCTTCTGGAATCCAACAGGCTCAGGAGACATAAGTCAGATAAGCCCACAGAGAATGCATGTACTGTATTTCTGTTTCTGCTTTATAAAATTGAATTTTATTAAAAATAGGAAACAATGGCAAGAATAGTAACTTGTTAGAACTAGTGAGTATTTTTTTTTTTTTTTTTTTTTGGCAAATGCTTGGTCTGTCTTACATGATTTAAAGCTTTTTCTATTCAGTCCTGAACCACACTCTTGAGCCTCTGACTCCATCTCTTGCATTGGCCTTTCTCTTGTGTCTTCATCCCTACCTTCAGCATCTCTCCGTTCTGAACCAGTTGAAGTGTGTCTACCCTTGAGATTCTGGAACACTGTATGTGGCTCCCTGTGCAGTGTGACATGGGCTAACAGCTTAAAGAGGACATTACCAGAAGAGGGAGTATACCGACTTTTCAACTGAGGAGTCAGGCGTTTGCGCTGATATAAACTTAGACATCTATCTGGCAGCAGCCATTCCTCTTCCGTTGGCACTGCCCCTCCAGCGGGTCTACAGCTGGCTCTCAAGCCCAGTGTTACGGCTGGCTCACCAGCTTCCTGTGCTGGCTGACAAGGGCTCTTGGCTAATCTCTTCCTCTGTGAAAGTGACAGGACTTACCATAGAGGAGAGAAAAAAGACATTTAAGAAAGACTTAGAATCCTGCCCTGCTTGATGATCCTTTCCTTGCACAGGCTGCCAGCATGCAGTCTTGCCTGGAGGAAAGAAAATGGGTTGGACAGTGCTGAAGGTTCTTCTGGATCTTTTGACCTTTTCCCCACATAGACTCTTTCTCTGAAACCAAGACTAATGATCTGGTAACCCTCCAGACAGGCCTCCGGGAACAGGGGCTTAATTAGGGCTCATTTATAGGAAGTTACTGCATATGCAGTTACAAGCGACTTCCCCAATAGCTCAAGGCCAAGATGACAGGGGGTGATGTGGGTCAAGATTTAGACTTTTTCTTTCCCAGAACTATCGCCTCTATCCTTGGTTCAGGCTTCCTATGCTCTACCTCAAATTCAAACAAAGAAATTGCTGGCTAACCTACATATCTTTATTAAGAATGCACCACCTTGGCCTTGAAGAGATATATATTTAGCATTGTGATTATTTGGGGTTAGCTATTTTCTTCCTCTTATGAATACACATGAGGGTTCTCCTTTTCCTCCTAACTTTGTTATGGTGACTGCGTCATTAATAAGGGTTGTGTCTATAAATGCATTTTACTTCCATAATTACTGAGGGATATAAATGTTCTCTAGGGAAAATTAGGTGTTCCTGTGTCCAAAGAGCAGGCAGTGGTCAGGAGCATAAGCTGTTGAAGAATCAATGGATTGAACAAACGAGAGAGTTTTCATGATTTGAGCCCCATGTGTTAGTCACAAAGTAGTGAAGTTGGTGCAGGTATCCTTCTCTGTCCAAATGGAGGAAGGAAAAAACTGTGGTCCCTCTTGGCTGAGAGAGAAAAGCTTAGGATTCTAATAGGCTGTTCAGAGCAAAGACATTTGACAGCATCGCATCTGAATGTTTCTTATCAAATGTTTCAGAAATTGGTGTTTGCCTGGCTTCAATCTGCTGCCTCCTTTCTGATGCTTCTACCAGATTCTCTATCTAGACACCTGTCTGGATGTCTGTTTTATCTCCACAAGGTTTTCCACCTTTGGCCCCTTGCCCTGTTTAATCTGGCTGAGGAAGTTGCCATAGTGCCTGTTCTACTGGCCGTGTTCACCCCTCCTTCCCTTCCAAAGATCCCTCTCCTGGCACATCCCATCTATCTGTACTCAATGTAAGCTTCTGACCATGGATTTGTATTGGTGGTTACCCTCCAGAACTGATAACTCCACATTAGAAACTCTCGCTTTCTATACCTGACCTACTGGCTCGTGAGATGCTGAGAGGTAATAAAAGAAGTCATCCATCTCTATTAGTGTGCCTGGGTTGTCATAATAAAACACCACAGAAATGTATATTCTCACAGTTATGGAGTCTGGAAGACTAAGATCAAGGTGCTGGTGGGTTTGGTTCCTTCTAAGGCCTCTCTCCCTGCCTTGCAGATGGCCTCCTTCTCTCTGTGAACTCACATGGCTTTTCCTCTGTGTGTGTATCCATCCCTGGTGTCTCTCTGTATGTCCCAGTCTCCTCTTCTTATATGTACATCTGTCAGGTAACATTGGAGCCCACTTATATGACTTAATTTCACCAAAATTACCCCTGTAAAACCCTACCTCCAACTATTCTGAGATCATATTTTGAGGTACTGGGAATTAGAACTGAACATGTAAATTTTGGGGAGACGCACCTCACCCTGCTACCTATATGCATGAAGAGGGTGATGATAATAACTCCTAAAACAGTGAGTACTTACTACATACCAAGCACTATTCCAAGCCCTTAAAAATATCTCATTAAATCTTCACAACAACTCTTCAAAGTAGGTGTTATAAGTATTCTCATTATCTGAGGCACAAAGAGCTCAAGTAATTTGCAATAGATATTCATCCTGTAAGTAGTAAATATAGGACTTGAACCCAGACATTTGGCTCTGAATATGTGCTCTGAGCCTCACTGCTATACTAATGCTACTAATAATGATCACATTTATTGAGAATTCATATGGAATAGGCATGATCATAACAGCATCGTGAACATTATCTCATTTAATCATGACCACGATCCCTCATAAAGTGTTTCCATAGGAGGAAATAGATGTTGGCAAGAAAATGAACTGGCTCAAGGTTACAAAGCTAGTGAATATCAGAGTCAGGATTTGAATGCCAGTCTGTCTGGCTATACAAAGCAAAGTTCTCAACCACCATACAATGCTGCCTCATGACTATTAGGAGGTAAGAAATCATGGGGCATCTCTAAAGATAAATAGCAGACATGATTCCACTAACTTGGTTCTCTAAGAGCCATTTTACGCAAAAACCTTAACTTCCTATGCCTTGGTTTCACCATAGAGGAAACAGAATTAAACTGATCAAAAGATGAAGAGAGAAGTAAAAAGCTTTTCTTATTTGAAATGCTGGAGACAGAATGGTTTATCAAGTGTCATCAAATGTTCAGTTTCACTTTGGGAAGAAGCCGTTTGCTTTGGCTTTTGAAGTTATAGGATATTACCAGTGGAACTGGGTGCTTGGAAATCGGTGTTAGATAAGAAATGGCTGTCAAATACCTGTGTCTTTAAAAAGACCATTAGTTTTTGATCAGGCACAAATTAAATCGAAACCAAAAGCTGTGAGGTCCCTCTGAAACCCACTGTGTGAGAAATTTCTAGGGTAGATCTCAGTATCCCCAAAGCAAGAATCTTCCAAAGGAAATTGGCCCATTTTCCCTTTTCCATATCATATTGAATCTGAGCCATTTTAGACACTAGTCTGGATAGGAAATCTCATCAGAACCTTCTTCCCTCCCCTGTCCTTCAAAAATATGTATTCCAGTATAAATCAAGAAGGCAGCATGCAGGAAGTCATTGCAGATGGCTAATTTTACTCCTTTCTCCTATACTTTAAATCCACTTGCTTCTTTGATGCACTTAACATGTAAAATGTATTTCCCCTAAATTTTAAATAGTTGTTGAATATTGAATAAATTGTCAGCTTAAGATCAGGGACCGTATCTCTTATTGTTCTTGTTTCCACTTTATAATAGTGAATAAAGTAGTCTGAAAGAAGCAGACAATCAATAAGAAGATCTATGCTTGCTGAGCATTTGTTTTATGCCGGGCCTTGTCCTCGGCACACTACGTCTTTGCCTGACAGAATGTGGCGCCAGAACCAGCAGCATTCTCCTTGCTGGAGGAGGATTTTAGAAATTCAGTGACTCAAGCTGCATGCAGACCTCCTGAATCAGAATCCACACTTGAACAAGGTCCTTGAGTGATCCTTAGAGCACTGTAGTTTGAGAGGTACTGCTTTACATAATCTCATTTATTCCTTAGAGTAGCTCTAGAGGGTAAGGATTACTGCACCCATTTTACAGATGAGACAATGGAGGTGCCCGATGAGGGATTTAAGTTCAGTTTTCTCTGTCTCTATATTCTGTGCTTTTTCTGGTCTGCTATGATATTTAGAGGAGACCCCATGTATAATAAATATTCAGCTCCAAGATACCTGAGTTTCCTAAGTTTTATATTCGCCAGGATAAAGCTGATATATTTAAAATATCTAAAGGTGCTGATCGGTAGATCTGTATAAATGCAGTTTATTTGTTCATTCAGTGAGAGATCACATGATTGAGCTTCTCATGGTATCTGGCTACATCGTAGGTACTTCCAGGGCGCAATGACAGAAGGGTTTAGTATCTGCCTAGGAGGAATGTATGCTGCTGAGCAGATAGGAGAGGGCTAGCTGTTCAGAAACCATAAGTGCTTTCTGATACCATCTCAGAATTCTCAAAACCAGCAGGCTGCCTGGAGGTGAACAAATCCAACTTGCCTCCAAGTAATAAAATATCCAGTCCCTTCTACATTGTTGTTCCGGATGTAACACCTTTTCGTCTGGTGTCTATGAAGGGAATTGTATGGAGCGATTTGGAGTCCCTCCAGTAAAATCAACAGTGTCTGCATTCCCAGCTCAGGTCTTTGAGCTCAAGCGTTCCCATTTTCCTCAGGCTCCTTGGAGCAGAGGTTAGATGCAGTGTCCACTTGGCCAACTGGTTACAGAGGTAGCCCTGGCCATTGACTCCCACTTCACACCCTGAGTGGAGAATGAGCTTAAAGCTGCCATGCAAATAAACCCTAATGGCTTTTCTCCTGCATTTACATTATTAGGAGTTCCTTTGACTGGCATTATGATGATAAATGAAAAATGCTTTGCACCATTACATCAAGCACTAATGCAGAGGGGAATGAATTTCTGCATTTTTTTTTTTTTTTTTTTGGAAAGAAAGACAGAAAAGAGAAAATAGCAGATGGGAAAGCAATTGACTCCTCGTATCCTGCTAGGTTATTTGCATAGAGGCCTGGGTGGAGGCTTCCCAGAGGGCAGTGCTGCTCACAATGCATTGGGCTGGGTCCATGCTGGCTGCCTGCCTTCATACTGCACAAGTTTTGCCAGCCTGAATTTTCCATGTCACAGGGATGTACGGACCACTTAGAGCTCTTCTGTCAGACAGGCGAGTTATTAGATAAATGCCTGAAGTGCCTAATTGGCCTGTGAACAAGCATTTTCCTCAGGAGCAAAATGATAATTTACTGACAGGTTTGCAATAGTTTAGTTTTATTTGAAACCTCTTGTTTTTGTTTTTGTTTTTAATTTACATTTTCAAATTCAAGTCCACTTTGTTGGTAAGACCATTGGGCTAAAGTGGAAAAGGTCTGAATTGAAGTTCTCATTTTCTCCCCTGTCTTCAAATCTTCTTCTCCATTCTAGGATGGACTTTCCTTATTTTTGAAGTGGGGATATTTGGTACTTACTTTTTGAGGGTTGTTTGGTTTGGCTTTCTTTGATTTTTGGGGGGAGTTGTTTGGTAAGTGGGAGTTAAGAGATAATTTAAACAAAATTGCTTGTGTACAAGGTTTTGTTCAGCATAAGGCCACAGTTTCCAAATACCTTTCCACAGCTTCTGGCTGAGAGTTACACACCAGCATGTCTAAATAGTTCAGGGTTAAGTGTCTCAATCAATAGCAGTCTTTTGGTGTCAAGGTCCCAAAACACTGAAGTAAATAATAAACACATTTAAAACTCTACAACACAATAAAGACAACTTAAAAATGAATGGGAAAAGTGTTCTGAAGTGTTTCAAAAAAAGCACAAAATTCAGCTGAGTAAATTTTAAGATCTAATTGGCTTTATTGAAGGATTCATGAAATGGGCAGCAACCCATCTTGCAAATAGAAAGGGGATCTGAGGAGCTGTACAGAATGCAAGGCTTTTCTAGGCAGAAGAGGGCAAAAAGGAAGTTTCTCTCTCTCTTCTAACAATCCCCCCGTTTTGATCAGATTCTCAGCTTAACTGAGAAATGTGATAAAATTTAAGGCATTACCACCACTTTCAGGTACTGCTCTGTAGTGCCCATAGTTTTAGTTGATTCTCTCTGTGGCATTTACAGGTCATGAGATGTTTTGCTTAACCTCTGTGATATACACAGCCCATGACTTCAGATTCACAAGTTTTAGGTCTATCATTTTCTTCATTCCTTTTATGATGTTCCAGTCTTAGGGATATCATTTGCTTAGTGGCTGGCATCTATGAAAATGCATTTCTTTTTGAGAAAATATGCATTACTTTTTATTTGAGAAAAAAATGCATTACTTTTGAGAAAATAAGCATGCCAGGGAGACTATTATGATTATTATAAGAAGGATAATTCCCAAAGTCTGCAGTGCACTTGAGAGTCATGGTCCCCAAGGCCCAAACCAATCAAAATCCAACAAGTTAAAGAAGTGAGCCCATTGAAGGAGTCACTTTCTTGAGCCAAGTGGCATGCTTGGTGATCTTAAGTAGCTGAGTTCCAACCCCCCCCCCCCCCAAGTGTTAATCCAGGTGCAGCTGGTGGTACTGGCTATAGCATCGACATCTCCCTGCTCAGCTAAAAGATAATCAAGAGTTATCTTATTACCAAGAACAACTTTGGGCAGCGAATCTTAAAGGCTTTTGTTGGGGAGCTATTGCTTTCACAGCAGATTCGGCAATACCTTCAAGAGTTAGGCAGAGTTTCACTATCATGGCCTCATCACACTCATTTCTAATCAGGGAAGCAGCATCCTGGCAGAGGAGGCAAATCCAGAATCCTGAATGCCACCTGACAGGTCTCTTTTAAATCAGTCATGTAAATTCAGATAAATTGACCCATGAGGTGTTTCATTCTATCTGTAAACAGGGTCACAGACATTGCCCAGTTATGTGCCAGTCATCTAGCATCCATAAGCCCAGGGAAAATGATAATCACCACAGACAAAAATAGATTCTGTCAGGGCACAAGCGTCTCCTGCTAAGGTGGTACTGTTAGTGGAAAGATCAGAGCTTTTGATGACAAATTCAGCAGTCTGAAAGGTTACATCATTAGCAATGGTCTAGGAAATACCAATGATGGCATTATCTTTCTAGGACAATGCCAGCACAAAAGAATGAAAGAAAAGATGAAAGTGTTTTTGTGTTTCATTAAAGTAGGAAGTTTTGATCCAGTCGCTTGGGTGGAAGCAGGCTGATTTGATGCCAGGTGGAGTTTTCCTTAGATGTGAGATATATACCTAAGGTCTAAGTCCCTGAAGTTTGGCCACATCTGGGTAGCAAGGAGTATCTGGTGTAGTCCCTTCTAAGGAGATTTAGGATACCATTTATTCTTAATGATTCCAAATCAGAAGGGTAGGAGAAAGTTGGAAAGCTTAGTTTGGAGAGTCAGAGCCAGGTATTTGAGGCAACTAGAATAATTCAGGATCTAGACCAGTTTACAAGTATATAACAAAACCTGACAATTAACAAGATTAGAATTTAATGTATACAAAGGTGCAAACATAACTTCTCTCTGCAATTATCCCCATTTTTTAACCAATGATAATCACAGTAAAACTAATTTGTTTGCATTAAACTTGGCGTAATTATTTACACAAGGGCAGCAAGAATAGAGATTGACCATATAAGCTCTTTTTAAAGAGTGTTTTCTTGGAACTTTACAAAAATATCTCAGATTGAACTCTTAAAAGCCTCTGAGGCCAGAGGGTTAAGCCAAGGATTCACTATTAGATTTTACTTGCAATAATTGTAGTTTGGGTGAATTCCTTCCAAAAATGCCCTGAGTTTCCTAAGCCTCTCAGGCAATGACTTCCCTACTCACATGATAAAGCTGCAGGGAACCTTATAAGGAAGGTACTAACTAAACTAATCTTTCCAAACAACTCTTTAAAGCTGTCTGATCATTTCTGAGTCTATACACATCTCTCTCAAATACGACATTCCAGTCAAGGCTTAGTAATGTAGCCAACGTTTCCAATCGTGTCCTGTTATAAGGAGAACAGATTCTTATTGAGCTTATGCAAATAACTAATTATGTTGCCATGAAAAGAATACTCAAGAGTTTCCGAATTCTGCAAGAATCAAGTCGGATGAAAAAGTATATGTTCCCTCTTTGTTTAGAATGGTATAGTTTGCTAAATTGCTATAAGTAATAGATAGCTTAGGAAAAAGTTTCCTTAAATCTGGAAAAATAAAACATGAAAGAACCAGCACTGTTTCAAACAAGAAGTCATAGAAAATGATTATCATCCTCCTTAGTTCATTCAGACCTATGCATATGATATTTGTTCTGCTTGAACCCAGTTTTTCCATTAGTCCTAAAAATTCTTACTCAGTTCAGTTTTATGATCTTAAAGTTATCAGAAACCTGTACTTGTCAAAGTCTTTTCTATGAATCTCCTTGAAAATGATGCAATTTTTCAGGGACATTTTTGTAAAAGTATCTGAGTAAAACAGTAACTGTCTGAAAATGACAAAAGACCTAAAAATGCCCATTGTTAAAGATCTGATGAGTTCATTAAAATGGAATTAAAAAGGAAATGTGTTTGGTTATTTTTGTGACACATATTTTTAAATGATAAGTGAAGTTAAGATGATAACTTAATATAGACCATATTAGATTTTAGGAATTTATATAATTTCTGAAATACTTATCTACTTATACTAATGCAACATAAAGAAGGCTTAGTATTCCTTCTTATTGGACAATGCTTCCCATGTAATTTAATATATAAAATATGTCTAATTAGTTCAAAATTTCCCTTTATGGGCTAGTGTCCAAAATCTATAAAGAACTCACCAAACTCCACACCCAAAAAACAAATAATCCAGGGAAGAAGTGGGCAAAAGACATGAATAGACACTTTTCCAAAGAAGACATCCAGATGGCCAAAAGACACATGAAATGATGCTCAATGTCACTCATCATCAGGGAAATACAAACCAAAGCCACACTGAGATGCCACCTCATGCTGATCAGAGTGGCTAAAATGGACATAATCAGGAGACTATAGATGCTGTTGAGGATGTAGAGAAATGGGGACCCTCTTGCACTGTTGGTGAGAATGCAAACTGGTGCAGCTGCTTTGGAAACCAGTGTGGTGGTTCCTCAAAAAATTAACAATAGAACTCCCCTATGACCCAGCAATAGCACTGCTAGGAATTTACCCAAGGGATACAGGAGTGCTGATGCATAGGGGCACATGGACCCCAATGTTCATAGCAGCACTCTCAACAATAGCCAAATCATGGAAAGAGCCTAAGTGTCCATCAACTGACAAATGGATCAAGAAGAAGTGGTTATATATACAGTGAAATACTACATGGCAATGATAAAAAATGAAATCTGGCCATGTGTAGCAACATGGATGGACCTTGAGGGTGTTATGCTGAGCGAAATAGGTCAGGCAGAGAAAGACGATACCATAATGTTTTCACTCATATGTGGATCTTGAGAAACTTAACAGAAAACCGTGGGGGAGGGGAAGGTGAAAAAATGGTTACAGAGAGGAAGGGAGGCAAACCATAAGAGACTCAAATACAGAGAACAAACTGAGGGTTGATGGGGGATAGGGGAGAGGGGAAAGTGGGTGATGGGCATTAAGGAGGACACGTGTTAAGATGAGCACTGGATGTTGTATGGAGGCCAATTTGACAATAAATTACTTAAAAATAAAAATAAAATTTCCCATTTTATATGAGATAACAAATCATTTGAGATGTTCCTGGGATCCTTTAAAAAATCTCAATTAGTCTGAGGTCAAAAGACTTCACTCAGAATTTGATTTAGGGAAGTTTTTAATGTCAAAAGGCTTAAAAACGTTTGGTCAAATCGGATCATAGGTTACTGTGAAACAGTACTTAGTCATATTTATAACCATAGTGACAAAGACTTTATAAGCAGGGGATCCTGGGTGGCTTAGTCAGTTAAGCATCCCACTCTTGATTTCAGGTCAGGTCATCTTGCATTTCATGAAATCAAGTCCCGTGTTGGGCTCTGTGCTAACAGTGCAGAGCCTATTGGGATTCTTCTTCTCCCTCTCTCTGTCCCTCCCCGGCTCTTGTGCTCTCTCTCTCTCTCTCTCTCAAAACTATAAAATAAACAAACAAAAAAAATAAGGAAAATAAATAAATATTAAAAAAAGACTTGGAGGCAAATACAGAAAGTTAAATAAACAAACAAACAAAACCATCCTAGGTCTTTTAATAGAGAGTACACAGTTTTCTTAAGTAATCAGAGACCAGATGATAAAGATAACATGAAGCATAATAAGTTATTTTGATAAAACATAAAATCTTTGCTTTCTAGGAAAATTACTTAAAGGACAAAGAAGCTTTTATAATCTGTAACTAAAAGTAGACCCAAAGTCCAAGAAAATATTGTCATTTTAACAAAGAGAAACCAAATCTAATTATGCGCCTATACTTTTGATATTAAAACTCATTTTTTTCTTTTTAGTAAATTTATTCCAGTCTTAGACAAGTTGACCACATATAAAATTTATTTTCCAAGATTCTTTTTCCAAAATTCTTCTATGATTTTGTCCTAGGTTTTCTCCTTTTTCCCATTCTGAAATAACCAATCTCACTTTAGGACAAAATTGCTTTCTTTTTCCTTAACAAAAATACATCTACATCCCATACACCCTCTTTTACCAAAAACATATTCTATTTTTCTTGCATATGTTATAATTTTTAACCCCAAGAAACTTTACTTTTAATTAAAATAAAGAAGTGAACAGTTGTGAACTTTTTCATTAGCATTCTGTGGTTACAAAATTTTATAAATACTTTTTATAAGTTTTAGAAACATGTGCTTTCTCATAATACATTTTTTTAGTGTAGTACAAAATCTGTTTACTAATAGACCCAAGTATATTCTCTAAAAGGAATCCAAAATAGATAAACCTATATTCAGTAATATGTTTTAGTATTCTGTCTTATTTGGAAAGATCTAGATATGTAATGAGTATGCATCGTTCTAATTTAACTTAACAAAACTTTAAGTTTTCATGTTACCAAAAAGATTTGGGGAAACTATTTAACAAGTTTGTCTAAAAACGTGTATCCCACTTACATCTTTTTATACTTGTTCTCAATAATTATGTTTAGATTAGCTACAAAAACTTCATGAGACATTAGATAAAGCTAGCCATCATCCCAAACTATTTTTCTCTCTGATAAATTTTTGTAACAAAGATAACATAAATTTATTTGACTCATAAACCCAAGTAGAATAAAGTCGCATTATTTTAATGCTGGTAATTCTGAGGACACGTCTATTTTAATCAATCTAATGAATTTAAACTAGCATTTATTTACCGAAGATTATTTCAGGTCACATGAGCTTGAAAAGCCTTTGGGTTAGTTTCTAGTATATTTCTGAGAGTCTCAGGAATCCTTTATTCATATAAGCCCTTATTTCTCTTCAAAGCAATTAAATAGAGCTCTTTACAAATTAATTTTAGTAATACCATTTGGAGATAGAAAATATCACAATTTAGAGTAGTATACACACACACAGCTTCCATTTAAAAATTTTAGCTATGAATCTGGTACAAAAACACAAAAGTCACTAGTTATAAAAGGAGTTAGATGTACGTGTTTTTCTGGTAGATGGAATAAACTAAAGCTACCTTTAGATGGCTAAAGCTTTCTACTAATATTTGTGGAGAAGATACATGAGTTTTCATTCACTTAAGTATCAAATGTTCTTTTCCCTTTTTGTTCTCCTTCTAATAAGAGTTACTTCCCAAAAGTGTATACTTTAAAGAAACAGTCTAGATATGAGTTAACTTTTACATCAAAGGCATAGAGAAAAAATGCAAATTCTACCAAGAAGGACTTTGTTTTTCTAAGACCCATATTTACAAATCTTTTGAGATATATAGGGGAGATTTGGAGATTGGTGAAAAGGAATAGGTGGCCTTCAAACTGCCTCTAGAGCTGCATTTCTAGTTTTGCAAAGATTTATAAGATAATGACAGTTGTTCTCAGTTCCTCAAAAAATTAGGTTGCCACCTAAATGACATCACAGATTGATCTAGCCATCTAATCACATTATCCTCATATCTGTGTATGTGTATATATATGTACATAGTATATATACATATATATATATATAAACACGCATATAATTATACACATATATACAATTATACACATACCAAGGAGATTTCCAACTGAGATGGAAATCAAAAGATATCTATGTTCTGAATTTAGAGCTTTATGTCTTTGGAATGTTTTTCAAAATACTCCCACAAAAGTTTCACAGGGTTTCTCTGGGTACATTTAGCTTAAAGGAGGAGGCCAATAACAAAACAAAACAAAATTCTTATATGGTTTTGAATAATTTGTTTCACCTGATTATTTAAAGGAATAGCATAGCAGTTTACCAAAAAAGTCCCTCAGAGTTTTGTCTACTCTGGGACGGCCCCATACAGGCCTTTCCTTTGGAAGTAGATACGGAGTCATTCAAGTTAGTCTTGAAGAATTTACAAAACCTTTGAGGACAATCTTTTTTCCAGTGCGTCAGTTAAATACAAATGAGATATTGATTTCTGGACCAATATTTTAATGATAGACCCCCAGGAGGGGGAATAATGGGGGAGACTTAGGTGTTCTCTTAGATGCCTTTTATTTATTTATTTTTTTAATATATTTTTTTAATGTTTTATTTATTTCTAGGAGAGAGAGAGAGAGACAGTGTGAGCAGGGGAGGGTCAGAGAGAGACGGAGTCACAGACTGAAACAGGCTCCAGGCTCTGAGCTGGCAGTCAGCACAGAGCCTGACGCGGGGCTCGAACCCACAAACCGCGAGATCATGACCTAAGTGAAAGTCGGACGCTTAACCGACTAAGCCACCCAGGCGTCCCTCTTAGATGCCTTTTAAACCTTTAAATTTTCATTATACTTTTGCAATGAAATTTTCAATAAGGCTATTTTGGAATCTTGAAGCCTTTTGGAAGCTTTAAGTGAAAACTTAGATATTAAAATAGGTATCCCATTCTGTTTGATTCAGGAACACTTGCTGTCAAATGTCCTTCTTAAATAAATGACCTTGTATAATTAGAATATTCCCATAATGGGCATTGTCATTGGTAAGAATTTGCCATTTTTATAGATTATTATAAATTCCAGTACCATAACTCTTAGACATAAAACAAGCATGTGAGCTACAGGGTGGCAGGCTTACCTCTTTGGATTTTAAGTGGTCTATTTCATTCATTCATTCATTCATTCATTCATTCATTCATTTGACGAGTGAGTTAACTAGCTAAGCCTCTGTGCCCTTCAAAGCCAAACTAATACTTAAACAGTATCAACCACTGGGTTGGGAAAAGAAATGTATAATGTTTCACAGTGTGCTTCACTGCACAGAAATTTTCTTGAGGTTTGTAGGTGACCCAGTGTCAATCTAACCCATTCTGTGACCAACTTTTTTAAATATAGGAGTATTTGGGTTAGGTAGTGAGAGCTCTAGCACCTTTTAAATCTGTTCTCACAAGCTTTGTAGCTACTTTTGAGATTTCCATTAGCAATAGCCATTATATACACAAATCAAAACAAACAAACAAACAAGCAAATTTTAATATTTCAGCAGTAACCAAGAGATGTTACTGCACTTTGTCCAAGGGAAGACCCTCTACATATCACCAACTAATTTTACCATAGAACCTTGGACTGGGGAAAGGATTGAATGAACAGACCTCAACAAATGGGCACTGTGGACTAGTTGCTCCACATAAATGGAGGAATTGCAAACTCCCACTTACAAGCAGTTCCCATGTGGATCTTGGGAAAGAATCAAGGGCTGAGGTCTTCTGTGAATTCAACAAGAATTGCAACCTCAACTACCAGAAGCTCCCAGCATGGGGCTGACTGGTAGGCTAATTATATTGGGCACTTGACACAAAGGAAGTAGAGCTCAAAACTGAGAGAAACTTACAGCCTTCAGAAATAGTGGCAAAGACAGGTAACTTTAAAGTGTTGGCAGAAACCATGTCTGTGTTTCTCATTGTCCCTGAATGCCACCAAAAGTCTACTTCAGATCCCACCGTCACCAAGTATGTTTGTTAAAAATTCAACTTAGTTGAAGATCTAACTGGCTTTATTCAATAATTTATAGATTGGGCCGCATATAGAAAGGAAGCCCAATAATCTGTACAAAATGAAAGACTTTTTTTTTTTTTACAAATAGTTTATTGTCAAATTAGTTTCCACATAACACCCAGTGCTCATCCCCACAAGTGCCCTCCTCCATGCCCATCCCTCCTCCCCCCACATCCATCAGTCCTCAGTTTTTGTCAGCATTCAAGAGTCTCTCATGGTTTGCCTCTCTCCCTTTCCCCCACCATTTCCGCCCTTCTTCTCCCCCTTGTTCCTCCATCAAGTTCCTCCTAATCCTCCTATACGTGCAAACATATGGTATTTGTCCTTCTCTGCCTGACTTATTTCGCTCAGCATAACACCCTCAAGGTCCATCCATGTTGCTACACATGGCCAGATTTCATTCTTTCTCATTGCCATGTAGTATTCCATGGTATAGATAAACCACATCTTCTTGATCCCAAAATGAAAGACTTTTATAGGCAGACGGGGACAGGAAAAAGAAGGAGCTAATAGGGTAGATTGTTTCAGGCAATGTCACCTTCCTTTGGGGGAAGGGTGGGGTCTGTCATGCAGATTACTTTGCAAGTGGGGACCAGGTAGTTCCAGATTGACTGGTTAAAGGTCATATTCCCGGTAGATGCTGAAATTGCATTTATGTTAGATATTAAGTCTTGGTTTCCTTATATGAAGCTTAGCACAAGTGACTCCATTTTAAGCATGCTGTCTCTTTTTATCTTTAATAGAAGAAAGGTTTGAATACTGTTTCCCTTCCAAAATATTAAAAAACCCTGTTAATAAGGCAAACCCATGTTCATCACTTTCTGATGTAAGGAGAACACCATCTCTACATGGTTTTCCTACTACTTCTGAAGCGGAAGGTCAGATTTCAGCAGCTTTTTGAGATGTTCAAGTCTGGCTTTACATGGCTCTTTCAGTGTGAGAACTAAGAAGGGGCTGGTTACAATTTATAAGGGTCATAATATAATTGGTTAGGGTTGGTAGACACAAAGAGTCTTGGGGTAGAATCTGTTCTTTTGTGTTTTTTACTGATAACTTAAGACATCTGTCAGAAAGTTCCTGCAGTTATTGGAAACTGTTATCTTCTTGGGCAAGAGGCTTGGGAATAGTAAAATGTTGATGAAAACAATGGAACAGAAAAGACAGTAAAGTGTATGCAGAAAGTTTGGGTTCTCATTAAGTGGGACCCTATCAAGGCTGATCATAGTCAGGGCAGCCTCAGAGTTCATGACCAATGGCCTTTACTGCCAACAGACTGTGAGTGTCACCCTCTTGGAAGTAGTCACTGAGGGCCTTTGAGTCCTGCAGCCACAGTCTTTTCCTTCCTCATCCCAAGAAGGGCTCTGTTTTGCTAAGAGAACGTCTTTCACTTCAGATCAGGTGTCAGGTGTCAGGATGAAGTTTGGGGTTTGGGAACTAAGAGTACAAGTTCTTGATTTCATGTTCTTTTTTTTTTCCCCTGGTCCTATGAGTAAGGAGGAGAAATTTGTCCAGGATAGTGGGGGAGGGATGGCAGGGAGCCATGAAGGGCCACGGGAAGCAAGTACGTCTCCATGCTAATGTGATCCTGTGTTCATCAGCACACCTGAGGAACTCTGGCTTTTATCTCAAAGTAACCCAGTGTGCAGGGGGAGAATTTCTCTGCTCCCAGCTTCTAAAGAGTTGTATTGAGCAACTGTGAATAAAAAACAATTAAATTTGCTAAAGGTCTGAGAAATCAGATCTAATCTCTTTGGGGACTTGGAAAAAACAAGCAAACAAAAGAGCTGAGTTATCGATTGCTGCATTTCAGCGGCTCTTAATCTGAAATGAAATCAGCCCGGGCTTGGGCCCAAAGGCCAGAGACCCTGATATCCATTCTCCCCTTGTCAGAAGGCCCACCTGTCAGAACTAGGCCTCTCTGCTCAATGACTAAATTAATAGGCAGGTGGCAGGTTGCAGAGAGCTGCAGCCATTGGGCTTTCTTGGGGGCACAAAAGGCAAAGGAAGAACTGGAATATTTTCTTAAGTGTAAAGCAGTGAAGCAAATTGAGTTCATAGGGTCAACATTACTCTTCTTCACCATATCGACAGAAGCACCTAATCTGGCCAGCAGCACTGTGCCTCGATCCTTATATTTCCCTTTTATGAGGTGCCGTCACTCTATTATCTTCGCCCGAGTTGGTCTTTACCCTTTTGACCTTGAGAGGTGGAGGGAAGGAAGGCAGCAGTACTGGAGGTGGGGGCTTATCAAGGAGGAGAAATACTTTGACCTTGAATAAACTAGATATGTAGCTTTCCCTGAATTTAGGTTGTGTCTGGGATAAAATGAGAGGTAGCAGGGATCTCATCGGCTTTACTAGTTCTGAAACAGAAGACTGGCACCTGAGAGGTTAAGGTATCTAACTTTTCTTTTGTTTGTTGTATTTTGTTTGACTTTGATTTGTTTTGGTAACTGTAAGAAAGGTCATTTCATAGTCTCCAAAACACACCAAATTAATTTCTGGGATAAGAAGTGTGAATCTTTTGACAAAGATCTAGCCAACAAGTCAGAATGTCTTGAAAGTTATAGCTTCTCAGTTTACCTTCTCAGATCCAGAGATAGAAAGAGGAAAATGATCAATACTTATTTTTTAGAGACCCTTTTGTCTTCATCCACTCAGGCTTTTATAACAGAATACTATAGACTGAGTGACTTATAAGCAAACAAATTTATTTCTTGCGGTCCTGGAGGGTGGGAGTTTAAGATCAGGGTCTAGCAGATTCAGTGTCTGGTGAGGGCCCACTTCTTAGTTCACAGATAGCTATTCTCTTACTGCGTCCTCGTGAGGCTGAAGGGGCAAGGGAGCTCCCTGGAGTCCCTTTATAAGGGCACTAATTTCATTCATGAGGGCTCCACACTCATCACTTAATTGTCTCTCAGAGACCCCACCTCCGAATACCATCACATAAGGAATTAAGTGTCGATGTATGAAGTTTGAGGGAATGATACTTTCAGTCTTTCACATTTTTGAACTGTGGTTCCCCAGGAAACTAGAAGGCAGATGAATCTGAAAATCTGCAGATTGATGGCTTAAATTATTAATTCATCATGAATAGGATTGGACCTCACCTCCATGCACCCTGTCCGTCAATGTTCTGCTCACATCCCCCATTCACTTTGCTTCACAGCTAAACTTCTTTAAAATTTTTTAATTTTTATTTATTTTAGAGAGAGAGAGAGAGATTGAGAGGGAGAGAGAACACAAGCAGGGGAGCGGCAGGGAGAGAGGGATACACAGAATCCGAAGTAGGCTCCAGACTCTGAGTTGTCACACAGAGCCTCACGCGGGGCTCAAACCCACGAACTGGGAGATCATGACCTGAGGTAAAGTCGTATACTTAACCAACTGAGCCACCCAGGTGCCCCCATGGCTAAACTTCTTGGAAGTGGGTCTCCAAAGCTTATTTCTCAGTGTACTGAAAACTAGCTTTTATTTGTGACCCCTGGAAAACCATGATCATACTATTGACTAAGTTTCCCATTCCTTCTTTAACTTGATTTTCTCGAAAGAGTTGGCATAGTGGGTCACCCCTTCCTTGAAGTGGTTCTCAATCTTGATGTCTTAAAGGTAGACGTATTACAGAGCGCTTGGGTGGCTTAGTCGGTTAAGAGTCCGACTTTTGCTTAGGTCATGATCTCACGGTTTGTGGGTTCGAGCCCCGCGTCGGACTCTGTGCTGACTGCCAGCTCAGAGCCTGGAGCCTGTTTCAGAGTCTGTGTCTCCCTCTCTCACTGACCCTTCCCTGCTCACGCTGTCTCTCTCTCGCCTAGAAATAAATAAAACATTAAAAAAAAAAAAGGTAGACGTATTCTTACCAAGGGGTTCTCATCTAAGACCTAGGTGATGGTGATACTCTATATGGCTGAGGAAGACAACTGGAAACAAACGTATGGATTCCCAAACCACAAAGTGGAGAGATGGACAAGGGAGGAAAGCCTCCTCAGAAAGGAGTGGAAAGAGCACAGGAGGGGTGGAGAAAAAAAACACCTGGATTCTCCCCCACTTCAAAGGTGTGGGGAAGGACTAACTAAGCCTCAGATTCCTATCTGTAAATAGGGAGAGGTTACCAGTTCTGTAGGGGTGTTGTAAGAATTCAGTAAGTGACCAAAGTGTTTTCACAAGTCATTCATGAGCCCACATTTTGTACATCATTACTGTTTAGAGTAATCATCTTAACACTGATGATAATTACAAGAATGAAAAAATAGGAATAACAAGGGCACAAGCAACACAAAAATAAGTAAGCTGTGCACTTAAATGGGAATATTTCAAAAAAGAGAAAAAAAAAATAGAGAACACTAAAGCCTCTTGAATCGACCACTCTGATATTTCCATACATGTGATGTGAACATTTATCAAACTAGGGTTCTCTCATGTAAAGAAATGCTTAAAAATGCATTTTTGCCTACTCTCTGTACCACCAGGGTTTTATTTCACACAGTATTGCTCTAATGTACTTATTCAGTAGGATTTATAATACAATTATGAATTCATGCCATAAACCTATCCTCATTTCCAGAAATAGCTTGCGTTTCTCTCCAACGTGTCCCCAGGCTCTCTGATCTTACGCAGATCATGGCACTGACAGGGCCACTGTTAGTTTAATGTTATTTGACTTTTGGAAGGATGGGGAGGGTATCTTGTTCACTATGCTCTCGCTACGTAGTATAGTGTGAAACACTTAAGTTGTGCTCAAAAGGTATTTGCTAGTTATTCATTCATTCATTCATTCATTCATTTATTCATGTTTATTTGTGGAGTGCCTTTCACTGTGCTGGGCACTGGACATGAAGCAGTGCCAGTCAGGCTTAGCCATACAGACTGTAGATGGGCGGAGCCCAGCCATAAGGAATGATTTCATTAAAACTGCAGTAAATACAACAATTAAAAAATGTAACGTGCTAGGAGAATATACACAGGGGTCCCCAACCATGTGAATGGCATAGGAAAGGATTTTTGAGGAAGTTACATTAAAATCTAAAATCTAAGGGTTGGGGGTGTGAATGGTACAGACCTAATCCAGACCTAGAGAGTCACAGAAAGCCTGTGAAGGGAGGCTGTGTCTGGAACACCCAGACTACAAAACATCTGAGCCCCAGACGGGCGAGAAGACTGGCTTCCTCTGGGCTTCCAAGTCAATTCACAGCAGAGGAGGGACTGGAATCCAGGGTTTCTCTCCCAGGCTACACAGAGCAACATATAGCTGTGGTCAGGAAAGTGAGAGAAAGCCTTGAGCGGTTTGAGAGTGACAGTGGGCAAAGACCCAGACTGATTACAGAAAAGGGAAGCAGCAAGTTCATCAGGACTAAATGGCTCTTCTTCAGCAAGACACCTGTCCTATACCTTATCACAGCGCTCAGATGGCAGGAGCAGAGCTGACGGGTCCTGGGCCCCTATGGTGCACCCTGCCCATTTTCCTCTATTAGACATCTTCCCTGCAATTTACAGCACCAGGGGGCTTGCTGGGCCCTAAGCCCTGGATAATCTGCCTCCCCCAGAATGCCGTCTCCCAGCAGGATCCTGCAGGCTGCCACCCTAATAGCCCATCTCCCCACAGGCTTCCTAAACTCATTGCTGGATCCCAGTCAGTATCCACTGGGCTGTCCCCTGAGGTATACTGCAGTCTTTTACAAACTGCAGGGACATAGGCTATGGTGATTCACAATAGCTTGATTTGTGGCAGCTCAGTGCAAAGTGTTGCAGAGACCTGCAAAAATCCCCACGGTCTTGATTATGTTTGCCTTTTTGCTGTTTATCAGTGGTACCTGTCTGTTTTTATAGCCACTCCTCAGCCACACTCAGGACTGCAGCTTTCCTGATGGCAATCACTCCCTAAGAGTATGGCTTTCCCATCTGGGCTTTGTGGGCAGGGGGAGGGGACAGAAAAGAGGATGCAGATGTGGAATTATTCGTCCAACATTGTGAGGGTCACTGCCTTGGTTGAGACATATGTCCCTTGATATTTTATTCCTGTTCAAGACACGCCCCACCCCCACATCTTCTCATATACTCACATTTAACTTTGTGAGAGGTGGAGGAGAATGACAGGCAGGTGAGTTAAAAAAGACACCTCTAAGCAAAGACAAGTTGAGGTTAATGATCTTCTTATCCTCCTCCTGCCATAGATGTGGAGCTTCAAGGAAACCAGAGACTCTTTTTTTTCTTTTTTACAAATAGTTTATTGCCAAATTAGTTTCCACATAACACTCAGTGCTCATCTCCACGAGTGCCCTCCTCC